>NW_022987739.1:22082898-22465398 GCF_902827165.1 Trematomus bernacchii
TTCAAAAACCAAAACAAGAGAAAGACAATCCTCATACCACAGCCATCAAAGGCGTCCAGCTGGACATACCCTCTCTATTTAAAGGCAAAAACATACACCACCCAGGTGTTTTGGCCTCCATCAGGCAGAAAGAGTCATTGGCGTGCCTACTTTAAGTGTACTGAAGATGTTTGGTGCCAATCATTTGAACATGATTTGCACTCACGATCAATACCGCAATAAAAAATTATTAATTCTGACATACGTTTGCCTTCGAACTTCCAAAAGTCGTTCCTTAACTGGAGAGGGAAGACTTTTTTTTACGGTATTTTTATAGGTTCTTGACTTCCAATTCTTTATGGGGTGAAACAGCCTTGAAACAGGAAAATATAGCTATTACATGTGTCAAATGTAATCATCTTCACTGGCTACTGCTGAAAAAGTGGGATAATGAGTGCTCGTCGCGTCATTTTTGGGATGGTAAGTGAAAATGATCACAAACACTGAACAATACGATTGGGTATGCAGTTGTGAAGCACTTCAAACTAAGTAATAATTCAGAGACATTTGAGAGAAGAATGAGAACCAAAACGCAAAAGAGCGATTGGAGGACAGAAAAACAACATCTGGTTTAACCAACAAGAAAAAGATTAGAGAAGAAATCCATTTAGTAGCATTTCTGGAGCTTGCACAATCTTGCTTGAGAGATTGTATTACCGCTTTCTGTTTTTCGCAGGCACATCAAAGACTCACTGTTGGCCCGAAAATGTATATTAAAAGTTCATTCTCAACTTGAAATGGGAATTTCTCAAATATCTTTTCAATGATAATTCTCAAAGTTGATTGTTTAAAAAGAGCAAACGTAATATTGCAATTTGTTATCTTTCATATGGTCCCAATTAATGATTCGTCCATTACATGTCTTTTTCCAGTGTCTCCAGGATTAATCCATCCTTTATCAACTCATCTTGTCCATGGACAGCAGAAGGTTGAGTTGTGAAGAGGTAAAGCATGCAAAATATAAAAGAAAAAAACAAACTGGGGTTTCTGCTTCTTGGCAAGAAATTGTGATGTAACAGCTAATAATTACAGTCCTCTTTTGTTTAGAAGATTATTTAAAGAGTTCTGGTTTCATTGATATAGAAACAGATTGTATTCATATAAAACTCCTCATGTCCTTGCCAATTTTACCTTTGATCAATTCTCACAGACCATCACAAGTGCTTTACGGCTAAAAGCTGACTAGGAAGAAACCGAAGTGGTAGGGAGGGGGAAAAAAGGACGAGAACTGAGGGGAAAATAAGAAAGCTGTTCCCTGAAAAACCCCTGAATCTCACCCCAATATTGAGGACACTTCTGGGTCGGGTTTCAGTCTGTAAAGCTTTAAACCCTACTGTGGCCCCTTTACAAAACCCTAGAGTCTGTGCTGTCATGGATCTGTGTGTTATCTCTTCCTCTATTGTTAGAGCAGCGAGAGGGAGTCACTTTTACACAACCTTCCTCCATTTATCTTCCCTCAGCTCGGATTATCTGGACTGTGAAAATCGTCCGTATCTCTGCTATATGACTTTGGTACGATGCCACGGTAAATACTCACCTCATGTCCGATGATTTAGAACAGAGATGGGGCAAGAGAGGAGATCTATTCCTAGTCTCTCACCTAATTCATTATTCTTATCAACAGACCTCCTAGGCATCTTTACTGTGCAATTGTCCAAGTGCAACCCCCCTTTGTTTGTCATGACTAGATCAACAAAAACTCAACTGAGTGTCAAAGCAGAAAGTCGAGCCATGTGTGTGGTGATAGCTTACATTCAAATATGCAAAAGTAGAATGAAAAGAGAAAAATGAAGTGATTTACTGCCTGACACAAAAGTTACCATGAACAGTTGAATAAGCACACATTGCAGTTTAAATCTTTCAAGACATTTTAGTTTAAAAGAGGGTTTAGTAAGGTATTATGTTTAGATGAAAACTGAACGTTATCCCAAAGAATTGTTTCTTTACAATAAAAACATTATTGTTATATGCTTGTGCAAAATCATTCCATCTACCAACAATGTAAACAAAAAAAACATAGCTAATAAGCTTTGAAAAAAATAACTACAATTCACAAGAGACACTTTCAATTAGGGAGAAAAAACACAAAATAATTCCTTTATAATGTCCTCTGGATTTTATATCACTAGATGTTTTTTCCACTGTCCTTCTTGCAAGAGGATCTCTTGGCACTCCAAAAAATACAATTAATTACTGTTGATACTGTAAGAAATGTCTTCGGTTGAGCCCATGTTTAAAAAAGGACATCCTTTAAAGGCTCCGTGGACCAATTAAAGTATTCAGACCTTGGATCAGATATAAGTCCTTTATGTTTTTGTTATGTCATCATGTGCTGTAGGTGTACATATACAAGTGTAAGAAAAAAGCCCTGTGTGTGTGTGTGTAGTGACATTAATTGCAGGCGAAATTCGACCCATGGCCTTTTCAGCAGCTTAATAAACTGGGGTTTGCCCCCTGTGGCTCAGAGCAATAAAAGCTTACCACACACACACACACACACACACACACACACACACACACACACACACACACACACACACACACACACACACACACACACACACACACACACACACACACACACACACACACACACACACACACACACACACACACACACACACACACACACACACACACACACACACACACACACACACACACACACACACACACACACACACACACACACACACACACACACACACACACACACACACACACACACACACACACACACACACACACACACACACACACACACACTTTGTGTGGGATGCTGTCAACAGGACGGTAGCAACTGACAGTGCCTCTCTCCTTAAATGATCTACACTATGAGAATGTGCACACACACACAGGACTTTATGATAATGTCAGCATGGGTGTGTTGGGCCATCAGTGGTGGAGTTTAGTTGTAGTCAGGAGGTTTTTGGTGATGAAACCTAATGCGCCCTCTCCTCTACCCTATTAGCTCCCATTTTAGCTCTTTACTACTCCAGCTGTGTTTATTAAACCTTACAGAGCGGTCAAAGGTATTTATCAGCTCCCTGAACCACTGTAAAGATCCAGGCATGTGACACACACACACACGTACACACACACACACACACGTACACACACACACACGCACGCACGCACACACCAACCAAGGGTACAGCGCCCTCTACAACACAGCGAAGTGCCTTCACAAGTGTCAATGCCAAAATGAAACAGATAGCTCACCATTATTGATTAAATCAAATGGTATACAAGGTAGCTTTTCCCAACTGTAAAACAAGAGCCCAAACTACACGCATAAAATCCCCAGCTGACATGATATCTGTTGTATAAGTGTGATCAGTTAAACATATTTAGCCTATGTTGTGCGTTGTTAGTTCAGTAGCTTTTGAATTTCTTAATTGGAGCTGCGACAATTAGTCACAATTTTAATAATCACATTTCTTTGGTTTAGGCAAGTTCTCTAGTCCAGTTACTCCAATGTATACATATGCTGGTTCCCAGGATCTTCAACAGTTATAAACTGAATACCTTTGGTTTTAGATGGTTGGTCTGACCAAACAAGATATTTGAAGAAGTCACCATGTCTATTCATTTGCCAGAGATATAGGTCAGTGAAGAAATTATACGTTTTTATAGGTTTTACTTATTGTGTTCTATTATTAATGACGTGTTCCTACTTTTTAATATATTATATGCAAGTCTACTCCTACGTTTGCTGTTTTAATACCATAAATTCCCTGTTGCAGGACAAATAAAGGATTTCTGATTCTGAAATGGGGAAGAGGGAGAGAGGGGTATGACACGCAAAACAGGTCCTTATGCTAGAATTGAACCTCTGATGTTGGAGTTATATGGCCTCTACTCTAACCACTTGGCTAACAAGTGTTCCAGAAAATGTTCTCTTTCTCACATTTTATATATTAAGTGGGTATTCCTTTTTCAATATAATTGACACCCTAATAGTAACATTTATAATAATCTTTAGTTGGGGCCTTTTTAGCTAGTTATATCAGCTCGGCTTTTCCCCCTTATTTCCAAATAAGTAGAAGACTTAGTTAGGTTCACATGAACTTCAAATCTCTGATCCGTTTTTTTTAACTAGGAAAGAGCCATGTAAAAAAAGTTTGTCAAAAGACTTTCCCATTAAAAGAAAATGTCTCATCTCCACAGCCATTGATCCAGTGTCCACTAAGTGTAACACCCTGTCAAAAGGACTAAGAAAGATAGTGAGGCCCTTTTGCAGCGCTTATGCAGCCTGCTCTAAATGTAGACGTTCATGTCTAGTGTACTGTACCAAGTCCTGAAGCCTGCCCCTGCTGTCACCTCCAAGGCCAAAAACATGTGATGAATGGCCCGGCGCTCTCATCAATCATCTGTGATTGGCCCTGATCTGCGCTCTGATTGGCTAATTAGCCTCATCTGTAACCATTACTGCACAGAGAGGCAGCTGCAGCAGTAAAGAGAAAAAAAAGGGGATAAGAAAAATAAAGGGGGTGAAAAATTACACCATCAGGGCTGTCCTGTCACCTCGCTGCCTTCAGACAATGCCAGGAATCAGACAGCTACCGCCACACACACACCTGAAGACTGCAAGGAGACACCTACCAATGCCCAGAATTTCACAGGTAATTATATTTTGAAAATAAATATGAGAACAAGACGAGAGCGAGTTGTCAGGACTGTGTGTCAGCGGGTCAGCCACATCTCATCTGGCAACAGTTTCTGCCCCTTCCAGCAAGCGAGAACAGCAACACCATTTCCAGTCAGGGGAAAAATAAGAGCCGGTTATTAGATGTCAGAGGGAAATATCTGGTAACTGGGTGGTAACTGCTCACCCAGCGAGGGCCGGACGACAAGGAGCGACAGTTTGGTGGAGCACTGGTCGAGTGACGCAGCTTTTCAGGAGGATGAAACATCAAAGAGTAAAAGGTTAAGTGGTGGGAGGAACATGGAGAATTATAAAAAAGGCGGGAGAGGAAACCGACAAATAGACAGAGAGAAAGTGAGGCAGGATGGAGCCTGGGGGAAGAGAGAGGGCCAAAAACACCAGGCCGACGTCTGCTCCTGCTCCCTCCCAGCCAACCCTGTTCTCTGCACAGGAAATGGCTCTCTGCAGACATAGGAGGAGGAGGTGGTGTGTGGGAAGGGGGGTCGAAATAGCTGTGCCCACCATTGGCCAACCCGGGGCGAGGGCACAGGCTAAGAGGATGGAGGAGGGAGGACTACTCCTACATCTCTATCTGCTCTGATAGTCTCTAGCGAGTGATTGCGGGATTCTCCTTGACATGGCTTGATTCAGAAATATTTTCTGTATCACCAAATCCCAGAAAACCGCAGTCAAAAGGGAAAAAAGGGACAGCCAAATGTCTCAAACCCCATTACCAAACTGGAAAAGTCCAGAGCTTAACCCCTTTTAAGGAAATTGAGATCAGGGGGATTTAAATGAATTTATCTGGCGATTTTATACCTAAGCTCCCGGCATCTATTCCATAATAACATAATAATAGAAGGACTCCATTGAGAGTAGCCGGGCAGCTTCAGGTCTCAGACACCCGATACCCGGCGGAGACGATGCCCAGCCAGCCGCACGCCTTCAGACGTCGTTAGAGCAGACACACAGCACGCCCCTCCTGCCACCCGCAATCCATCCACAGTCAATTACAAGCAATTTCCCTGTCCTGGGTGGGGTGAGGAGAGGGAGCGGGAGAGAGGGAGGCAGGGAGGAAAAGCAGTTGTCAGCCTAAAGCAGACACACATGGTTCTGTTTACAAATTGCAAGTTGTTTGGTTTCGCCATGGTAACACAGTGCTGACGCTGGCCGGACGGATATTTGGAAGTGAGACGGAGGGAGAGGGTGGTGGTGACAGTCGTGGCCTTTGATGGTCTGCAGGGTGGGGTCCACTTTCAGCGAGAGGGATGGTTCATTTATGCATAATGTACAAACTTCCCACAAACACGCGTCTGTTTCCCTCCTGCCTTCATCTTCTCCCCCTTCTTCCAAATCAGTTCCCCTCAGCACCTAGGGCTTCTGTTTGGCTTCCCCGAAATCCACTCTTACGAAACTGGAGACGCACAGCGAGGAGGTGCCTGATTCACCAGAACTGGAATGTCTGCCATTCCCACAGGAAACCTGGGGCGTCTCAAGCCAGGGTGCCCAGGACAGGCGGGTGCACACACACACATAAATACAGAAAACAGGCAACAGGGTTGCTCACACAACATATAAGTACACAATTGGTCAGTCAGACATATATAACCGGATGCTGGATGCTGAATGTGACCAAACAACCAGACTTACAAACATAGTAGCCAAGTGGGCAGAGCCACTGGAAGTTGTTTATTACTAACTGTAAATATACAGTTTGAATGTTGATTTTATGACAACCTCAATATTTCTCAAAACAAACATCATTACTATTTTACGCTTACTATTAGCCTACTGGCAGGTATGGAGGAGAGAGAAGCTAGAGGGAAAGTAAAGGCAGCAGTACGGTATATATTGATAGTTTCAGTTTCATTCATTCTCGTGATTTGTTAGTAGCCTTTCTTTTTAATCAAAGAAAAAGCTTGGTTGCTACAGGGTTTCAAATTATTTGCACTCATTATAGGGTATTCCCTAATCCGAAGGCTGGAAAAGCACTATACAAAGTCAATTTGCCACTTACCACAAACAGCCAATACTGTACAGGCATTTACTGTAGCAACGGATCGCCATGTGGGACAGCTCAGACTCTCACAACTTAAAACTCTAGGTCTCTTTTATTTTCAGTTTTCACTTGTAAAATCCTTTTTGTACGTTCAATAAGTAAAATCCTACAGAAACATTATCATCTCGGGTGGGTGAGCCATGCCTTTACTGGGAATTTTAATCTCTTTATGACAACTTTTCATTGATGTTTCACTTAACGGTTAGTCAACTTAGAAGTGGTGGCCTGTTTGGTTGACCTTCATTTACGACATATAGTGCATCATCCTTAATTTTTGTTGGACTGCAAAATATTATTCCACAAAGCGATTATTTTTCAAAAGCAACAGACTTATTGTGGTCCCATTTTAGTGAATACAATTCAAGTCCGACTTCCAACCACGAGGCAAATATTATTCATTGTGGTTATGATCGGATATGATTGATCTGAGGTCTTCCCGTATCAGGCAGTGACTGCTTCGCTGACGCCTCTGTGACCCGCCTTAACGGCGTGATCCACCACCGCCCTGCACTGACGCAGAGACCCTACACTGCGATCTGCAGTTAAACCCAAGTTCTCCGCCGTAACCTCCTCACCCCTGCTCCCATCTCAAAGAGCACCCCCCGCCACCATCACCTCCTAATAAAAACACAGTCCACTGTGAGGGGTCTGCTGTCAGACATGGCAACCCCGTAGAGTCTTTCATCTCAACAGCCACACACACGTGTTCAAACCTTAACGTATCACACACACATAGGAATGTGCGTTTCCCTACACACATTCAGAAACGCTGAGCTCCGTCTGCTCCTGGACGTTGCGACCCCACTGTTTCGTTTCATCTCCACACTCCATTCCCTGCTTGCTGCTGGCACCATTACGTTAACACAAACACTATATTTCTGTCATCGTCCCCAGGACGCGGCGTTCCCTTTAATATCTTTCTTTTTTCTGCGGGCGTTCGGGGAAAAGGATGATGGGGGCCTGAAGGGATCTGGGACATGGGTGAGTTGTGGGAAACCAGAGTGCAGTCCGTGGCCTCACAGCATGAAGCCCTCTCTTTTCTTCTCTCGCTCCCCCTTTCTTTCTCTATCTGTTTCTTTTTTGGCAGAGAATCATAGGAGGCTTCATGCAGATCGCATATTTCGGCCTCAAACGATCTGGGAAAACATGCCCTGTTAATGCTATGTTCACATTTGAACCCTGTTCAACCCTGAAGCGGTGCACTCATGGTCTGTCTATTTCTTTAGGCTGGTGTGCGGTTATGATCGTGTGTGTTTTACCTCCACATAGTCTTTGGCGTGGCCCCAGTCCCTCTTGGAGTCCAGGTTGCCCAGGCTGAAGCTCTCCAGTTGGCCGAGGTGAATCTTTGCCACAGAACGGCTGATCTTACGTGTCACAAAGTTTGAACCTGAAACACATACATTAAAAATGCTATGTTGGCATCTTCTGAATTCAATCACAGTTTACACGGGATATAAATATTACAGAGGTTTATCTCGATCCAACACATACAAACACAGAGACAAAGAGCAGATAAGTGAAAATGAGGTCTTTGCATGGAAGATGGAGTTAGGAGATCACTACCAAACTCTTTCACCACACGCACACAAAGAGAGATGTCCAAACCGCTACTACTGCTCCAACTCCTCTTTAGCCAGAGTCAAATCAATTCTTTACCACCTCACATTACAGCCACTAGATCCTTTTAGATTCCTTCTCTCTCATTTTCCTCTGTAATTCACTGTTTCAGTGTCAAATCTGGGCTGGAAGCCAAGATAAATCTCAGAGCATCAGTCGGTCTACACCAAAAAAAGCAACATGGAAGTGCCAAAGAAAAATGACAACCAAACAGGACCACCCTGGCTCAGCCGGAGCAGGGTCCAGTCCAGAATCACTGAATTGACAGACATCATCTGCCAGATCGCCTAGCGGTGTTCCACGTGGCGATATTATCTGTTGGAAAAGAAATGAGCCTGTAATGAATATTTCTGTGCCACTAGAAGGTTTCGAGAAGCTTTTGGGTGTTTTGACACTTAGGGTCGGTGTTATGTTCTCTTTTCCTGCAACAGGCCTGCGAATAAATGGATCAGTTCTCCAAACCAAACACATATTAAGCTGGTGGAAATCAACACTAAATATCAGGGTGTCATGTCTAATACTGCCACTGTCTTAGTTGAAACCGCTTATTATAGCTTGAGGGGCTTATCCCTGGCTAGGGTCTTCTGCCTTGTGTTCAAAATGGCAGATATGTGGGAATATGTCATTTCAAAGGAAAGCTTGAAGCTTTCATCAAAGAGTTGGCTATTTTTAGCCCAAACAACATCTCTGCTGTATATAAATCTCCCACAACCTTGCGTGAACCTTTTTTTCGAGATCTCTTAGGAGCTCATACATGTTTTTTTCAAACTCATCGTGCCTAAGATGAATGTTGCCTTTTAGCTCTGCGCCAATCCAGTCCATAATACCCTGACTCTGTCTCTACACTGTATCACTGTTGCCCTGACATGGAGCAGAGCCTCCATTTAGACACAGGAAAATCCCATGAACCCAATCATGCGAATGCACCAAATTTGTAGTAATTATTTCATAGGAAAGCGACAGCCCTGGGCAGACTGAGCTAAAACAGACCAGAGAAGGTTAGACACGCTTATTTGAGAAAACACAGCATGTTGTGTGTTGGTAGCAGGGCACATGGCCCTCTTGTCAACGCTGCTTTGTGGCCATGTTGAGTTGGAGTTAATACAGTTTAAATAAGGCTCTAGGTAGATAGTCTTTAGACTTTTTCTGGATTCAAAATTAAGTCCAATCTCCAAATCGTTCTATTATTCAGAAAACAGTTAATTAGAACTGTTGACACCTTTATTAGAAAATAGCATGTGTTTATGAAGCGTAGATGAATTGTGGATGGAAACCCCCTCCGATGTCAGACTTGTCCTGTATTTGCATGATTGTCTCATCTGGCCCTCGGGCCCTTTCTCTAACCTGGCAGGTCATTTGTTCTGGCAGGCACCATTGCTCTTGCTAACTACAGTCAAATGTTAAGCAACGATTATTCATCTGCCACTGACACATCCGTGATTGTCAGCTTTTCACTCAGGCAGCAATACACCATGCCATGCAGCTGCACACACATGAACTAACATCATTCGCACTTCATATAACGGGTGCTCAAACAATTAAGCAATTGGTCAATGGACAGACACTTAATCGACAACTATTTTAAAAGGGGAACTCCACAGATTTACACATTAACATTAGTTAACTAGTCATGTAGAATGAATACTATACTGAGCCAAAAAGTTGAATAATGTTTTCTGTGGAACAACTTTCCCAAGAAAACCACCCCCTTACCCAGGGTTATTTTCACTTGGACTTTACAATGAGAGTCTGCGTTACAATCTTAGGGATAGCAGTTTTAACAAGGGGATTTCAACCATGTTAGGGAAGTCCAATGATAAGATGATATGTTGCAGTATGGGAGTTGAAAAAAAAGTATTTTTAGGACTTAAAGTCAGTTTGCTCAGCTTCCGCTTGCTGGAATGCTTTTTAAATAACTAATTATCTCTTTAAACAGGCAAAGAGCTCAACATGTGATGTGTTATCCTCTTAAATGTCAGTGCTTACCACTATACAAATGGTAACATGAGTAAGTTCTATTGAACGCATTCTTTTTGCAATAAGCAATGTTTGTTCTCTTTTGTGTTCCATACGATTTGATTTCTGTCATTGTAAATACATTATTTGGGATTTTTGGATTGTTAGTCTGAAAGCACGTTATTTTATACTGACACATTTGGTTTGAAAACTTCTGATAGACAGTTCCTTCTTAATATCGTTTTTTACATTGTTGGCTTTAAAGATTCAGCATAAATAATCAAGGATTGAACAATTATCCAATTGTCATTAATTGCGGATCTGTAAAATATATTCTTTATTAGGACCCAGTAGGGCAATTAAATGTAACAAGAGCCCAGATCGGTAACTACAGTAAATTGCAAGGCAGGGGTTTGATTTGATCCAACATCCAAGGGAAACTCAAGTTTGCAGGTTAAACACAGGTTGTCAAAACTGTGCAGAGCCATGTTGGCCCTTAAAAAGGTGGCAGAGGGATACAGTGGAGTACAGCACACCCAATCAGTAATAAAGTCCATTATTTCCCCCCAAGCACACCTGTAGTTTCCTTGTAAAGCTCACACCTCTGTTTTGAGTGGCTCTGCTCCCTGCCTGCCCTAATTGGTGCGGTGTGGACCAGAGCGTGGGCCTAATGGACCAGCCTGCCTGGCTGTGGACAAAGCCTGCTCTGTTACTGGCCCGGGTGTTAATGTGTTTCCTTTACTGGCAGTGGCACCGCAGGACAGCCAGGAGGAGGGGTTGGAGGCAGGCTGACAGGAGGTTTCGAGCCCAAACGGGGCAGCGGTGGCCGTTTAACCTTGCCCATACCCCGGCGGAAAGTCTAATAAAACCATGGGCCGTGAAAACTGAGCAGACAGCAAAACCCATGCCAGAAATGGACACTCAATCTATTTTTCTCCCCCTCTTTCTCTTTCTCACTTAACCGTTTCATTTCGTTCTTTTTTTTTTACGTCATTCGTTTTTTCATTTCTTGGCCAGAGGAGCGACAGGAAAAGCGTAACACACTGGCTTCTTTGGCACAGCTGGACTAAAGTTTGGGGGGGTGAAGAGAGAAGGGGGAGGGTGAAAGAGGGGACATTTGCGGAGATGTATCCCATCCAGAGCCAGGCCATATGGGCCCAGACAGGATGGGGACTGGAGCTGTCAGCTGGGGGCTCGGGTCTGGAGGAGTCACCGTGGGGATTGTAGGTTTGAGGGGATTTTGGCCAGACTTGCCTTGGTTACTCAATAGATTGTGTTGTTAAAACCATGCTGCTAAAGAAAGGTGACTTATGAAGTCTGCCTTCACACTGTGTGACGGCCCAGCCCTTACTGTATGAACTCAGACCTCAAGATGTCTGACTCACACTCATCTATATTACCGTCTGCAAGTGTATTTATGTGCAATGCTAATTGAGATTCAACCGCAGTGTGATTTATTCAAATCCCTCTCCTGTTACATTTATTTTGAAGACATACTGTACTATGCAGTCATGACTCAGCATCAACATGGCACATCAGCTCTGGAAAAACTGAAAAATGTAGCTAAGTCAAGTCTTGACTGTATCGAGTTGATTTTATATGTCACACTTACACAGCTTGAAAATCTACTTCCCATAAGCCCAGTCTCCTCTTCCAACTTTAGACCTGGGGTATGTTTTTCTTTACAACGTAAATCTGCTCCGAGTTGATTTGCAGGATGCTAGTGATTTCTCAATATTCTTAATAAAAATGTGGAATGAGCCCAGTGTTTCCCCTACCATTGTCTTGGCGGGGCGCTGCGCCCTGCCAACGGAGCCCCGCGCCCCGCCTGAAATTCAAGGTGTTTTTTGTTTTTTTTTAATTAAAAAAAAATATATATATATATAGCACCAAATTGCAACTGAAGTAATCTATCTACGGTCACTTTTCACATTGAACATGTGCTCTTTTATTAAATAAACTAAACGCCTATGTTATTTATCCAATGTATGTGCATGTTTCAGTGTCCACTGCTTTGCGTATTCACGTTCTCCCTCCGCTCTGTTTCTGAAGGGCTTAATTTCCATCTCCACCCCAACACTTTTCAGGGTTTGAGGTTGACGCTGTAGGCGTGTTTACATCAAAATGATTGTGACCTCATCTTATACCCATCTCCTTTATCGGTACCGATTTATTAACAAAATACCTGACTTGCAGGAGCACTGAGTGATTCTGCAGGAGGAATATTCTCCTGGTCGAGGATTGGCCAAATTCCACCACGGCCAAAGACCTGTCAGTGTCTGCCATCACCATTATTGCACAATTGGCGTTCTGACTGATTTCTGAAGCCTCGACGAAGGGAGAATATTTGCGTTACATCCAAAAGAGGTCATAAGCTCAGCTCCGCCAACACAGCGTCTATTCACACCTGACAGACTGTTGCACTCGTTCTGGGATGACTCAGCTGACAGGGAGGGTACATGGAGAAAAAATGTGATGCAAGGAGGGTAGGAATGGGGCTGGAGGATTGCGAAGACAAAGATTTTCTTTTGTTGGGGTGAGATAAAATAAAATGGATAGACAGTACAGGGGTGTGCAAATCTGTGGGGAAAGAAAGGGAAGGTATGGAGATTGACAAGGGAGTAGATGATACATGTTTTTCTTGAGCTGGAGCACTGACGGCACCACCTCCGCATTGCAGAACAGAGAGCGAGACAGAAAGTTTCACCCTAATAGTAACAAAAACAAAGATGTAATTGTGTGTTTCATAAATTCCGGTAGATCAACTAAATGATTGTAGGGCAACATTTTGGGGTTCGATCTGCTTCTGACAAGTACTTGCAAAAGTTGAGCAAGCAAGCACTCAGTCAACAAGATTCTTGGATACCATGGTGATCTGGGACAACAAACAGATCTGAGGGCGGCAGTGGGATGAGTGAAGATAGAAACCTAAACGACCACGGAACATGTCAGAAACCAAGGTAAGATGAGGCGGAGTGAACACCTTTTTTGGCCAAGTGACACAAAGTGGAGCGAAGGGGTGGAGGCGATAACTCCATCGTCAGCTCTGCTCTTCACCTGGCCACAGTTCAGCTGAGGTTTAGACTGCTCTCACCCAGCCTTTTTCTCATCAACACCCGACAAACCAAAAAACTAAAAGTGCCCGCTCAAAGCAGAGTTCCTTCTTACAAGATGCTTTCAAATCCCCTCGACGCCCTCTGACCGAGTCATTCCTATTTGAAGATTTCCTTCGTAAATAATCTCTCCAATAAATGGAAAACATATCCTTTACAAATCTATCATGCGATCTGACCTTTTGGGCTCAACTTCAACGAAAGCAGAAAGATGAAGCTAAGGCATGTAGCGGCTCAGCGGCTGTACGTGTGAGTATTTGAGGGGGCAGCATTGACTTTGGCAGTGCTATTCTAACTTCCCCAATGCTAACCGGTCTTCTCTCCTAACATAACCGTATATTATTCTATACTGCCAAGCGTGAACCACAGAGCTCTCAGGGTGGAGAGATGGATGGGACTTCCCCAAATAAACCATGGGATTAGCCTACAACTGGAGCTGGTCAGTAGCAGCAACAGTAGATACACAAAACATATTACTCTGCTGATTTACTGCATTGACTTAGATCAACACACTGTTAATAAATATAAATGATACTTGGGTTTCCTAGGTGAACATTGGATTGTTGGGGGACTTTCAGATGCTGTATGTTTGTTGAATGTGACGACCAAATAAATATATGAACTGGTTATTTGCACAGGTTTCACTGCTGATCACTCTTGCCAAGAGACTGTGGATTACTGCACTGTCTCATATGTCAAAGCAATATGGAGTCTATTTAGCACCCATGCTATTGCTAATCCCCCTCTTCAGAGTCAGTGTGAGGGCTGTTTGTTATGGCTAACAACTAGGTTAAGCAGAAAGGAGCTAGCTGCGGTGTGAATCGGCCAGCAGATGTAGGCTTCTGTTTGCTTTGCTTCACGCTGGATTTCCACCGGGATATGTTTTCATCACGACCGCCCGATTCCGATTTCCTTTTGCGTAGAACAATGGAGATTGACTGTTTATTGGTTGAACAGTCAGGTGTGTACGAGAAATGTAAGAGAAACCAGAAGTGCATTGCTGCTGGGATTAAGTCATCCTAGAAAGACAGTAAGTCTGAGAGGAAACTGGTGTAAAGGTTTACTAATTCCTCTTTAAACATTCCCAGCTGCCACCAGACCGTCCTATGTGACACACCATGCCACGTTACAGTGCGCCATGGACATGATTGGCCACTGGAAGGTCACTTTGGCAGACACTTAAGAGCAGGACCCAGTGAGTTTTTTCTTAAATGGAAAACTCCCTCAATGAGGCAAACATCTATTTGTTTCCCAAACACAGTCCAACACAGCCAAGTCACCCTGGGACAATGACTTCACAGCTTTTCCTATGTGTGGGAAGTAAGGATGGGAAAGTGGTTGAGTCAAGACAACTGACACTGACATCATGGACCTTCCCCCTATATGTGACTTATTATTCAGAGGTACAAGAGATGCTCAAAAGCAATGGAAGGGGCAGTACACAGTTAATAAAAAAGTTAAAAAAACGATATCTCTCTTTTACAAATGCATTAACACACAGGGTTAACAAACATTCCTCTGCCTCTGCTGATCTGCAGTAAGTTTCTCAAGTGATGTCATTGTTTTTTTATTTTGGGGAGAAATTTAACCCAATTCGCTTTGAAATCAAAGAAGAAGTGTGAATTTAAAGACTTATTCGGGGAGTTTTTGGTTTAGTGTTATTACGTACGTATGTACGTTGATTTACTCA
Organism: Trematomus bernacchii; assembly: GCF_902827165.1. Lineage (NCBI taxonomy): Eukaryota > Metazoa > Chordata > Actinopteri > Perciformes > Nototheniidae > Trematomus > Trematomus bernacchii. Next base: position 22,098,021 of record NW_022987739.1, read on the forward strand.
TATAATCTGTTCAATATTTATACTCCATATTACATAATGTCATATTTTGAATATATATATATATTTGTATATATAATATCTGCATGTATATTTTCAATTTCAACATGTATATTTTATATTTTATTTTATTTTTATTTCTATTCTTGTATATTTTGTTGTTTTGTTTTATTGTAAAATGCCTTTTATGCTGCTGTAACAACAACAATTTCCCAATTTGGGATCAATAAAGTACGATCTATCTATCTATCTATCTATCTATCTATTGTGTTGGGAGGGTTTGAACTGCTGACTTCTTAAATGTGTTCTCTAACTGTTATTCAGTGTAGGGCTGTGCAATTAATCGTATTTTAATCTCGATTACGATTTTGGCTTGCAACGATTACGAAAACAACGTAATCGAAATAAAACGATTACTATTTTTAATAAAAAAATAAAAATAAAATGATTATTATTTTTTGTTTCAGGGTAATCAACTGTTAAAAACATATTGTTCACATTTTTTTTTCAATAAATTATTACTGGTTCAGTAAATGGATAATCATTTTTAATAATCGTGATATCAATTATTGACCAAAATAATCGTGATTATGATTTTTGCCATACTCGAGCAGCCCTACTTCAGTGATAAAAAAATACCAGAAATACATTTAGTGTGTCCCACTATCATCGCAAAAACAACTACTTGATTAAATCAACAATGAAAATAATTTCATTCAATTTGTACCCTTTTCTGGTATGAAGGTAAAACATACTAAATGGTTCAAATAAGTATAACATGCAACAGCTCTATTTTACAATAGCTGTTAACTCAAAACCAATGGTGCCGTCATTTAGATTAAAGGTATGTTTGGCAGTTGAACCAGTATTCTCTCTGTACAGTACGAGTACAGTAGTAATATATCTCACACTGTCTAATGTACAGCAAAACCTGACACTTACACAATGTACAGTACAAGCGTACAATTGCTCCCATCTAAAGCCCTCCTGTGGGTGACGGAGTACATGGCCAAATGCCCCCTGAGTGCGGCAGAGGCAGGGTCATGGCGGACCCCGGGGGCCTGGATAAACACGGGCGAATCCAGCCAACACAAGCGCCACACTGGGTTGTGCAAGGCAGCAGTGGGACATCTGGCCACATCACAGCACAGCGTTCCTGCTTTATGAGCAACAACAGCCGTAACTCTGAGAATAGAAGTGGCAGAAGTAAAGCCAAAGGCCTGCTGCAGAAAAGCTGACTGTGGAAGAAGGAGGGCGAAGAAAGAGAGAGGAAGAAAGAGAGGAGTGAGCGTAGACAGAATGGAAAGAGAGGAGAGTAAGAAAGGGAGATGAGAAAAGCTGCCCAAAGATTAAAAGGCTAAGGACTTGTTATCGAGCGAGCAGAGAACTGTGCCCTTATAAGGTTATTGTGTGTACTTGTGTTAAGAGTCAAAAGCATCTCTGATTTCACAGTTTCACAAGGTCACTCAATCCGCCTGGTTATCTATAGAACTGCAACTAATGATTATTTTCATGATCAATAACATTAATAAGAGTACTTTTTTGATCAACTAATTTATTATTAAGTCTATAAAGTGATTGAACAGAGTGTATAATACAAAGTGATATTGTCCAAATCTTATTTTGGTTAGACCAATTGTCAAAAGATATTATCTCAAAGATAATATATTCACAAAGATATTTGCTAATCAGCAAATGAAAGAAGTTGGAACCAGACAATTTAGGTCAATTTTGCTTGATAAATGAGCAATTGACCAATCATTTTTATTGTTTGGGATTCATTTTCTGTTGACTGACAAATTGTTACAATGCTACTTATCCATTGCAGTCTTTGGACACTTTTCTGCATCACACATCACTCCCAGTCCGACTCAAGTACTCCTCCATTACAAGACCTCAAGGGTGACCGCGCCATCTTTGCTGAGCTGGCTGTAAACTGCACCAGTTCCCACACCTATCTATCTGAGGTAACCCATTAGGGTTTACTGGCTGACCCCCGACCTCGGCCGGGGTCGTGGCCGGGGCCTTCATTAGGGGATAAATCATAAACACCTGAGCGTCTGACCTGAGCGCAGCGCTGGGGGTTTCAGTCATGTGGTATTCATTTTGGGTCGCGGTGGCGTGTAAATCGGGTTAAACCAGCGCCTGCGACCCTCGGGGCTCAGAGCACATATTAAAAATGTGACCACAACACACTCTTTATGTGTCAGAATGCGTGTGAGTGTGTGTCAAGTAGTAGAGAAACCTGCTGAAGGAATATGTCTTTATATAGAACATGTCATTTAATATTTTTACACGACCCAACAATAGTTTACCCTCTGTTTTACTGCTTATGCTAGGTTCAGCCTGTTGAGCAGGCTAAGTGATGTCATATTTCACAATGTAATTTAAACTTTACAAACATGTGTCCTGTATAATATATAGTCCTTCCTTACTGGCAATATAGTTAATCAATAGCTCGTTTTATAAAAACCACGAAAGTTTAGGGGATTATTAACTTCTAAATTATTAACATGCATCCTGAGATTACTGTTTTCATAGAACAATGTTAAATGATGGCACATTTTTTGGTTTCATTGATAGATCGTTTACTTTATGCTTTGTAAATGCTTAATGTGATGATGTTAAGTGACTTTTATGATTGTATATGCTTTTCCTTTCCCTAAACATAAGGTGTATATTAAGATTTTTACATATTGAAAAACATTTGATCACAAATATTAAGCCTTTTTCAAACTTTATTTGTGTTGTGGTCTTGCAAGTCAAATTATTATACCCAAGCCAAATCCTGTGTACACTCCCCCACTGCCTGAAACGCCTATATTAGACTCCTTTGTTTACTTCCATAAACAAGTTACATCACTACGCAATACTCGCGCTTCTATTGGCTAGCGCTCCAACAAATTGTACGTGGTAGGCTAAGGGACTGGACATCTCTAAGCGGTGGACCAATCACAACAGAGCTGACAAATTAACCAATCAGAGCAGACTGGTCTCTGGTTTCAGACAGAGGGTAAAAAGAGGTGCTGCAGCACAGGCAGTATGAGAAAAATAAAGAGCTTTCTAAACAGTAAAGCATGGAGACATGTCAAAGTAGAGAAACCAAAAAGAAATATAAACCTGAAAATGTGCATAATAGGCCCCCTTTAAAATAAGAGTATGCGTGCTGTAAGCTCACCTCTCCTCGGGCTCTCATGGTTAAAGAGGATCCCGTTGACAGCAAACATGTTGTAGGCCTCTCTAAAGTTCACCACGATCCAATAAGCGTAGAGCTTGGCAGCACCTGAGAAGAAAGGGGAAAGAAATAGGGTGACAGAAGCATATTAGTACCAGAAAAGTAGAGAGATGTCACTGCACATCAAACCAACAGCCTTCTTTCGACTTCACTGACGTGGTCCTTTTTTCCCCTCAATCAAGAAACATAACTTTATTGACAATGTAAAAGAAACGGAGAGAAACAAAATATGCAGAAAGACCCTTTAAGAGACTACACTACGTGTCAGAGTTGAACACAGCGGTATCGCAGATCACATTTCGACATCAGGAACGTGAACTGCAGACTCCTGCTGATTGACCGAAAGCAGGCTCGTACAAAAAGTTCTCCCCTCATCATCTTCCTCCTCCTCCCTTCTGCTGTGACGAAGGGGAATACCATAGAAAGCTAAAGGGAGGCGCCCGTTGATTAAGCCGTAGGTCAGGATGTACACTGGAGGTGAAGGGAGGTCACCATGGAAACTCCCGCCTGCCCCAAGTCTAATTAATAGAGGAGCAGCCCTCCGCATGATGGTATGCACCTCCCATGTCAGCCTCACATATCGAGTGCTGACAGATGGGGAAAGTGTCAGTGAGCATTTAGACAACAGAGAACACGAAACCTGATCGCTCTCACACGTGTACAGCCTGTGTGTGCGTGTGCGTGTGCGTGTGTGTGTGTGTGCGTGTGTGTGTGTGTGTGTGTGTGTGCGCGTGTCTTGAAAGTGAGTGCTGAGTGCCGTGGATATAAAGGTGTCTTTGTTAAACTGAGAGCCACTCCAGTCTTCAGTCAAACGTTTTGGCCTCGGGGTGTGTGGAGAGCTCGAACGCTGCCTGAGCACTGAAGCAACCCTCTATTTCACTTACACACACACACACACATGTTCACAAGGAGAAAGTGAATCAGGCAATCTCTGTTCCCGTACATGGCCATACGCAATGGTTTTGACGAATGGTGCAAGTTGAACATGTTAGGTAATCCATGAGTGTGTTTCCACATGGATGAACAGTACACGGTGTACATTAGTGTTTGTGTATTACCGTAAGGTGAGCGAGGGTAGAAGGGCGTGGTTTCCGTCTGAGGGATCTCCTGAACTTTGCCGAACAGCTCGCTGGTCGAGGCCTGGTAGAATTTCACGCTGTTGGTCAGGCCGCACGTCTTCACGGCGTCCAAGAGACGAAGCGTACCCACGCCGTCCACATTAGCGGTATATTCAGCCAACTCAAAGGAGATCTAAAGAGGAGGGAAAGGGGAAAAAAAGAGAAGAAATAATTAAAAGGGACCTCAATGTTTCCTTATCCAATAAAACAAATTCTGTAAAGGGTTCATTCTAATTAATGACAGAAAAACTAAATTAGATATAAGATTTTGCCTTGTGTATTTTACTATTGACTTGAGACAAAGACTTAAAAGGGTATATATTTAACAAGTTGGTTTTGAAGTTGTCTGGAATTACATTTTTGTTTCTGGATCAACAAACTGTGAAAAAAGACTAGTCAGTCCTCTAAGGGCTGTCTGTGATCGGGGGAATGTGCGGGGGGGAATGTGCGGGGGGAAATGTGCCGGAGAGAAACTCCCTATGGAGGGATTTGGGGGATTTTAGCCTTTGCAGACCATTGACATGCACAAAACCTATATAACACAATACAGGGAAGGAAAAAACCCCTAATGGCATAATAGGGCCATAGCAATATGATCAACTTGTAAATAATGAAGGGAGTTGCTAAAGTACGCCCCAAAAAAAACAAACAATGCAAAGTAAATTCGACAAATGTTACAAGGTCACACAGTTTGCACAATGTCACCAATACTACCATAAAATAAGGCAGGGGGGGTGACAAAAATGCAGAACGTAATTGGAGAATGTGTTGATTCTGGAGTCCATCAGAGCTGATCAGAAAGCTCATACCTCAAACCAAATACTCCAACTCCCAGAATGCCTGTATCCACTGCTGAAGGCCAAGAGGAGGGGGAACTTAACAAACACTTGGGGGGAAATTAAGTTTAAATTAGAAATGTCTGTGCGCGTGCACGACTGTGTGACGCCGTGCACTTGAACTGTGTGCGCTTGTCTGAGTGCCAGCTTGGCCTCGGGCTCCAAATCAGGTGTGACGGTTAAAAGCCGTGCTGGTTAGTGGTCACCACACCTGGAGCGAGCGGCATGAGCCTCGTCTGTACGGAGGAAACGCTTCGGCCCTTTAGTGCTTCCACACCAGCGCTCTACACACGGCCAGATAAAGACCCCTTATTTAAAGCTGAGGCCCAAGAACACTGGGCCTCTATTCCACTCAAAGTCCATACACACACATGCAGCGACACACACAGTGAGCAGGTTTGATCAGGTTCAATTACACTCCACAGCTCGGCGTAATTACCTGTGACGCTCCACTCACGCTTTTACTTTGCATTCTGGCATTTTCATTTACATTTCCATCATTTACAAGGGCAAGTGAGGGGTCGCTTTACACACCAGCATATACTGTGTGTTACATTATGCAATTTTCCACAGCAAACACACGAGGTGCACACAGAAATGGCCATACCAGTGGAGTAAAAGCCAATCTAAAATCGCAGTACACTGAAGCCTAAAAAAATTACAGAAAATAACAAAATGATTATTATTTATTTACTTAAGATATCTTGTATGATGAACATTGTGTCACAGGGAAGTTCGACTATGTCCTCAAAATTCCTTCCCAATTATTTTTCAGCTATCTCACTTTATTTATCTGTGGGAATTCAACTGATCATACTGATGATAATTACAGATCATTTACACAAACATGGGTATAAAACTGAAGATTATTATTTTTATTTTTATTTTTTATTGTGGCAAAAGGTCAAACATTGGAAAACAGTGAAGAAAATGTGATTAAAAATGTTGCATTAATATTTGTTATATAAATGAATCCATCCAGATCTGATGCCTGATACCAGGATTTATATTTGCGGTGTATTGCAGGCCTTGACATGAAGTTTACATTAAACTTCAGCAATTGGGGTGTTTTTTTTTGTGTATGCTTGAAATTCTGAAGATGTTTGGATTTGCTTTTGTGACATGAATGTTTCTGTCACTTTGTTTGTTTTTTCTAAATGTGGATTAGAAGTTTTAAATAAAGTCTAAATGTGCTAGGGAGTTCAGGACCGGTTCTCCCGGCGCAAATTGGCCCCTAAACCTGAAACAGAAAGTACCTGCTTTCATGTTCAGTGGAAGAGAGGGGACACTCACACATATGACAGACATAATGTAACTCCAGCTCTCTAAGGTCCACCTTCAGCTCTTCCTCCTCCCCTCCTCTTCCTTCCTTACACATTTATCCTCCTACTTTGTCAATGCTCACTCTCCCTGGACCTCATAAAGTTCATTTTTTACTACTACAGCACCTTCCTCACCGACACCCCCGCTCTATCCTGCTGTCTGTGTGCAAGTCCCTGCATTCCTCCTGTTTTTCCAACACCACACACACTCTGTGTATCAAAACCAGCTGAGAGGGGCAGGGTCCAGGACGCCTTGACAACTTAAATCAAACAAATTGCCTTAATGCCTCCATTCTCTGTCATTATGTAAGGCAGGGCCTGAGCGCTGACGGTTTAAAGGCCAGACGTTTTTGTATACCACTGTGTGTAAATGTGTGTGTGTGTGTGGACTGCTGGGCCCCTCGCCCGACCTGGCAGATATTGTTCTATTCTGGGAAGTCAGCCAGGCTCTGTCAGCATTGGGGGTCCGCTGCCGACCCGGAAAAAAAGTGATCCGTTTAAAAGGTTCTAAATGTACAGGATATACGTGCTGCATTTAGTGGTTTCATTTATTTCCTGCGCACCCAAGGCCTGTTGAAATGCATGCTTGAAACTGGGGAATGTGAATCTGTGTGAGCGTGTGTGTGTGTGTGTGTGTGTGCGTGCGTGCGTGTGCGTGTGTCTTGACAGATGTATAAATATGAGCTACAATTATTCAGGCATGGCCTCTCTGCATACCTGCGAGGCCTTCCATAAAGGTTTATCTGAAGGCATTAAACTATATACACAGGGGTTAACAACGTAGGTTCTATTGTGCATTGGAAAAAAATAACACTTCACTTTACAGTACAGAGCAGCAGAACCATATTTTCCAAAATGATTTGAATGGAAGATATACATATATATAATAGAATGTTCAACCCCAAAACTATCTGACCAATATGTATGATTTATTGAGTAATAAACATTTTCTAGTGAGGGACTTTATTAGAATATACCATTTGTGTTTCACAATGTGTAATGTCCAATTTGAGATCCACTGATCAATTATATCAGGGATAACATTGGTTAGAATCCTAATTATGAATGCAGTGTATCTAGGAGACATTAGCTTTTTTAAGTATTAGGTTCATGAGTACATTTCAATTGTATTTCTTTCAGTCAGTTTTTTTTTTATTCTTCATTTATATCTATTTTTAGATTGTACAAAATGTGAAATTGTTCTGGATGAAATGAAACTCTATATATATTGGTTTAGAAAAATGTTTTAATCTTAAATTTGACAATACAAAATAAATAAAAAAATCATACAATGTTCTATCCTTAATTTGTATTATTTATGCACTGAAAAAGGAATAATTAAAGGGCCCATGTCATGCTTTTCCGGTTATTACCCGTCCCCTTGTGTGTTATGAAGGTTTTTATGCATGTGAAGGGTCTGCAGAGTCAAAAACCCTCAAAGTACACCCTGTAGCGAGTAAAACTCTAACACAGTCTATGCTGCCCCAGAACGCCTCGTTGGAGATTTCTCATTTTCCATTGTTTGCTTCCTGGGTTCTGTGACGTGTGAATACCCAAATCAACAACAAATTACCGGATTGGCCCAAAGGGACTCCAACAACAACAATTGCTCAAACAAGCCGTTTAGGACAGAGAGTGAATACACATACTATACAGAGATGCTGTTTGAGAAACCAATGTGAGTTTGGAAAATTGCACAATATAAATCTATTCTAGTAGACCTCAATAATGGAATTATGATCAGTAGAAATGGCCATGACATGGGACCTTTAACTAAAACATCTTAGATTCACCTCAAAGTAAATCATGTATTTAAAGCTCCCATGTCATGCTTTTCCGGTTATTACCCGTCCCCTTGTGTGTTATGAAGGTTTTTATGCATGTAAACGGTCTGCAAAGTCACAAACCCTCAAAGTACAGCCTGTAGCGAGTAAAACTCCAAATGGACCAATCCGCAGAGCCATTACACTCAATCTTTTCTGAGCTGCAGCTCCGCCGATTTCTCCTCCTACGGCGGGACGCGGCGGGGCTGTGAGTCGGTGTGTGAGCACACACACAAACTCCCAGTCAGGCTGCGTGTGTGTGTGTGTGTTCGGGCTGGTTTCGGGCTGGGTTTCGGGCTGGGTTTCGCTGTGTCTCGCTGTCTCGCAGACGGCCACTGGGCTCATAGGGAGGGGGGGGCAGGAGCTCCAACAAGCCGTTTAGGACAGATTGAATACACATAATATACAGAGATGCTGTATGAGAAACCAATGTGATTTTGGAAAATTGCTTGATAAATCTATTTTAGTAGACCTCAACAATGGAATTGTGATCAGTAGAAATGGCCATGACATGGGACCTTTAAGTCCTTTTTTATATTGTAAAATGGGATGAAGATTGTGGCGCAAATGATTGAAGCGAAGTCCTTGTCATTGTCATTTTAAGTAAAAATATGTAATGCGTTGCTTGATTTACTACAGTATGCTTTTCCCCCAGATTCTTAATTTACCAGTTTTTCTGATGCTCAAAATAAACAGAGAAATCCTAACCCAACAAAATCAGCCATACACAATCTTGTTCCCTTGTCCACTGCTGTCATTAAAACGATGAAGCAGCAGATTAATAACCTCTGTACACAACCATCATCACACCTCAGATTCCAGAGAAATTACAGGAGAAAGACTGCCCCACTGTGAGCAGCACTTTCTCATTATTGTGGATTACGTTGTCAAACCCTGAAACTCACACGCACATTCCTGCCGACCGCGAACACCCAAATAAATAAATCACCCCGGAGGTGGAGACCACTGGGAGAGGGAAAAAGGGAGCAGGTATGAAAGAGAAGAAAAATAGACATACGGCAGAGAGAGAAAGTGTGGGTGTGTGTTTGTATGAGCGTGGGTGGGGGTAAGATGGGAAAAACCACAGTCAATTACTCCTTTGCTCATCACTTTACAGACCAACTGAAATTAGCCTGTAAAGTGATGAGTAAAGAGCAGTCGTGTGTGTTAACAGGGCAAAAACAAACAGGCTGCAATCCCTCCAGAAGAGAGGTTTAGACCCGATCTGGCAACTCACAAACTGACAGACAGATCAATGACTATGCTTTCATCGACTTAACTATGGTTTCAGTCATCTGTATCATAAAGTCAAGATATAGACCCCAAACTTAAGTCAATCGTTGCTCCACTCAGTGTTAAGAGAATTTCTTAGTAATCAGAAGGTGGGATTAATGGATGGGTTTGTGCAATTATCCTTTAACTCTAATTCACAGCAATAACAAAGAAAAACAACTGCTACAATGGCTAAATAAGTAGAAGCCTTGGGAATTCATTCTCAGACAGTGCATTAAAGTCTTTAATATATATGATTTTAATAACTGCTTAATATCTACGTAAAAAGGGCCACTGTTGTCGCAAGGTAGTGCGGCCGACTCCCAATCAGAGGTTCGATTCTAGCAGATACTTACAACCAAGTTGCCAGTGGCATGGCCAACAGTTAATATTATTATTACATATTATATTATATAATATATAATATTAGTTAATATTTCCCCAGGCAGATGTAGAAAGCGCTTTAAAAAAAGGACATTTACCATTTACAAAAATGCTGTGTTTTAGATGGTCCCAGCCTGTTGCCTTAGTTGGCATACTACAAACCCAGAAGGTACATTGATGTTGGTTAGCAGACACCTTTTTTACTGGTAACTGAGGATGTTTAAATAAGGCAACTTCTTTGTTAGGGATCAAGAAAGTCAATCTTCATGGTTGGAAAAAACAGCTTGTAGGAGACAGAACGCAAACTGTGATCTAACATTCAAACACACATGCTTTGCACAGCAAAACCACCCAAACCAAATTCATCCGTAGAAATGTATTACTGACATGACGGCAAGTTGCGATTGTCAGGAAAAATGTAAATGCTAGAAGACGTGACGCAAGCCGGAATGACAGAGCAATGACTTTACATTTTGCTTTAGGTCCACACTTTCAAATCAAGACAACCTTTTCTGAATAGGTAACTCTTGTAACTATTAAGACCTGGCTCATGTACATTTTCATCAACAGACTATGGGTTAACAGATCGAAGTCTTAACTAATAATTTTCTCCTCGTGTTGAATATCTGCACAAGGAACTAAACTGTCTGTGTTTGCACATTGCAGCCAATTAAATCCGTATAAAACGCCTGTCAACAATCTTGATTTGGGATTGCCCATTAGATGTTATTGTGTCTATTTATTTAAGGGAATCCTGCAGTCACTTTCAATACCTTTATCTGAGAGCCCAAGTTGAGGTTTTAAACTGTCATGTCTTCCTATCAACAGGTGTAGGTAAGGGAATTGATTAGATTTTGTTGATCCCAAGTTGGGAAATGTATTTGTCACGGCAGCATGTAGATAAGACATTATTTCTTTCTGGCAATTTTCTGGAGGGGAAAAACTGTACGTACAGGTTTGTCAGCGCCTCACCCAAACAAAATTAACAGGAACTATAAGGTTACTCTTTCATTAGTAATAGTGATGTAGAGCAACAGGATTTTGAGTTACTACACAAGCCTATGTTTCCACCAGCAACCTGCTGTAGCCTAAGCTACTGTTGCTGTATGCAGGCCCACGCTAACAGCGCACTCACCAAACAGAGCTGTGTTTCCATCACCAACTGTTGTGATGAAACTTGAGGGGGAATCTCTCCGCCTCCAGTTCTGTCTTGTTGTAATTGTGTGACTTAAGCCCGTATGCACAGAAACCTGTTAGAACAACAAAGTGCTATTTTTTCCTTGCAGTGTGCCAATCTGCCTTTCTCTGAGACGCAGACACAATACAGTTCAAAGGAGATCAGGAGGTGTAGGCAGTGAGCATTGAGTGACAGGGAGTGCAAGACAGAGGCGTGGATGACATTGCATCATCCCGCAGGAACGCGTGTTGGCTCTCTGAGTGTTTTCACTCTGGGAACCAAGTTAAATGGATCTCAATAACAATATCACTCACCAAGTTACGTAGACACCAGGTATCTCACATAGCATCAACCTATTCTTAACATTGCAAGCTTGTCAGATATTCCCAAATAACGACGAACATCACATACACACACCCTCGTCTTGCCAAGAATTCCCCTGTAACCAAAGTCCTTTGTGTTTAACAAGTGACATGGGTCTGAAGATTATATATAGACATACGGAAACAATTCAACCCTTTAAAGAGCATTAATTAAAGGAAGTACCTTAAGGAATTCCAAACAGTGGGGTTATTAATAGAACGTCTGTTTAACAACAGTTTTTAGAGAAGCACAAATGGCCTACATGGCTGTCATGGTTTACATGAGTTGCTTTATAGATGGGTTAATGAAGGATATTAGTTTACAGGAATCAGGTATAACAATAAAAGATGCATGTCTTTGAATACAAAGGCCTAAAAGACTTTAATCTTTCCCTTTGTAGATGAATGTCGTGACTTGGTTTCCCGACAAATATTTATCAACACAAAATCATCTATTATATTTTCCGCATCAACAGAGCCATGAGGACCTGCATCTTCTTTTAATGTTTTCAAACCTCCGTGAAGTCCAACATGCACGTACACAGTCTTGTTTGGAATTCCACCACCTCAAAATCCACACCCTTACTTTATGTGTCACAAAATACTGGCCACGTCCAACAATGGCAATGGTTGTTAAACGTGAGTTCTATAGTCCAATGTTCAAGGCTGGTATAACAGCACCTTAGCAGAAACAGAATCTCTGACAGGAACCTTCTTTTGGTGCCACTATGAAGTTGGGAAAAAGTTTACTTATAATGGATTTATTTGTAAAAGGGATCTACATCTTTGAAACAATGCAAAGGAGGCCTACGTAGGTGATAAAGGAGACAATCTGCCATTTCATTTCTGCTTTGGTATATATCCATGATGAAAATTCAACTTACTTCCCAAGGCAAGAATCAGAAAAAAAGATCTGCACATTGTATTAAAAGCTTGCAGATATTTTAATATTACAAATGTTTAAATAAACAAAGATCTTCAGCAAGCATTGTCAATATAACTTTGTGTCTTACATCAATTCACAATACAAGCATTGTCTACACCCTGTGCTTGTATTAGTTAATATTGACTAGTGACACCCAGGGCTTGTTTGCTGTGTAAGTTACAGTAGGTATGTGCTATGCAAGTTGTCAAAGCAAGGTGTCTGTTTTATAAGTGAACGCCAATCAGCACTGCAGTAGTGACAGTTCTTAGGCCATGAGATACTTGCAGGAACTTGTTTTTTGAGAAAAGGGACGGATTACATTTGGATCTTGGTTAAAGCAACATTATGGTACTTTTAGTGGAAACAGGCCAAATGATTTGCTCAATAAACTTGTACATGACAAAACGTACAATCACTGTTCTATTGTTTATGTTAAATAAACTTCCTCGGGTGATAAATAATAGTTGTAGGTGACAACATGCATTTATCTTCATCCTGTTAGACAATGTGTTTGGACACATTAAAAGCTTAATTTCACTCAGGGATACAAATGATCACTGAGGATGTGTTCCTTGGCACCGTTCATGTTGACAATGAAATGCACCAGCTTGCTTTAAAAACAAATGGTGCAATCATTTATTCAACTACAGAATGAATGGCTAAGTACTGAAAAGTTCATCGGCTTGCAGGATTACAAATATACATTTCGGTAACTTCAACTTGAAGGCTAATTCAAGTTTAACATTATTTTTAATTTTACTTATCTGTCCATGGCATGCATCTACCCACAAATCCCCCTCACTGATGTTCACTCATCGTTGCGATCTCATCTCGATCTTTACGTTGTTTGCGACTAATTAAAGGCCTCTTAATGCTCGGTGAGTGTGGAGGCTGCTGCAGCTATGGCAATGAACAAATACAAATCAAACAGACCAGGTGGATTGGAGAGAGACAGATTGAGACGCGAGAAGTACGTGCTGCGGCAGTGAATGTCAGGGCAGGTAGACTGAGAGTTGCAGATTGGCTGTCAAAAAGGATTTATGCAGTCGAGTCTGGAAAGTCCCTGTCTGCCTCCAGGCACTCCACTCTACCTCTTTCACTCCTTCACCCTTTTGCTGCGTCGTTTTTTTCTTGATGGCATTAATGTGAACAGGTGGTGGCCAGTCTCCCCACCTCTGCTGCCCTGCTCCATCTCTCAGGGTAACGAAATAAAGGAAATGTGAAGGGGTGCCTGAGCCATGAGCCAATGCAATCAGTTTGTGCTCCAAGACTCCATCATTTAATTTTGACAGTTTTTCCAGGACCATTGCCAATCAGACATCCATAGAAATTAATCATGTTACAATGAGCTGCAATGTAAGTAACACAACCTTATTAAAGAAAATACCAAAAATGTTCAGAAATGAAAAGTTCTCCAGGCAGAAAAAAAGCCAAAGAAAGGTCAACAGAAACCTGGTTGTTGGCTAAAAGATGCAGAAAATAATATGTTTATAGTAATATACCACTTATTTGCCAAATCTTTTCAAAAAATTGATAATAATACTAATAACATTGTTATTAGTATAAGAAAATAACTAGGGCTGCTACCGCGGTTCATCTTTCTTTCTACGAACACAGGTAGATATCTTTAAATTTGAAAGTTTTAGTTCAAAACTCAAAGATATTCAATGCAATGCATCAGATAATAATGTAAAAACATTGTGACAATATGAAGGGGTTGCAGTGAATCTAAATTATAAAACATATAATATCTAAAATATGCTCCAATATTTAAATAGCCAATAAATCTGATCAGTAATGAGTCTAAAACCAGTTCATAGGAGAGCAGAGGTGCAGTGGTACACCCCATTCCTTCAGCGTTGGATAAGAGCTCCTTGGAAGGGGAACTCCCTGGAATGTCAATCAAGAAAAGAAGAACCCCTTCATTCCCATCGCGTGATCTACCCTGCAGTCATTTACCACCAATCAATCACTCCAAGCTAGAAAATAGGAACACGCTTGTAAATATGGCAACATGTCTAACTGCAGCAGGCTGTGTCCATGCCTCTGGGGCTCCACGGAGCAATCTATGTCATCCGTGACATACTCTTGACGGGATTTCACATGTCAATACTGGCGTTGTAAGGTCATGATCACGATAAAACCAGAAAGGGAATTTGTATCAATGTTGTAGTATGGATGTCTTAATATAAAATAGTCAGTGTCAACATTTTTCTACTGCAGGTACCATCGTACCCATAACGTTAGTAATGTAGGGAAACAGGGTTTAAGACTAACAGAAAATCAGTTTTGGACAAACAGTTTTGGACAAACGAATTTTCTCAAAAAATGCTTGATTGTGAACAAAAAATGATTGTGGTTTGATGATGTGCTCAAATGTTTGACTTCCTAACAACATTTTTTTACTATATGCAATCGTGTATTTTGAAGTACATGGGACTTACAGTTTTGTCTTTAACATGGTATTGATTTGCATTTCCCAGAATTGATTAACTTAACTGGTGTTTGTATGGACTGCTAAAACTCTGGTATTGAAAAGAAATAAAATCACAATTCCATTAGTATTTGTGAATGTTGACAGATTTTGTTTAAGGAATGAATAAATAAATAAGGTAAACCTTTTTTACAACACACAGGAAGACAACTGAACCTCTCTATCTCTGTTCCTCACACTTTGGATCAGCTGACCAGGACCAGATGACTTCAAAGTGAGAGCTCAGAGGAGAGGTGAGGATGGACCTCCCACATCAGAGACTCCCTGCCAGGACCAAAATGATCCCCTTGACGCCTCCACCCCTCCCCATCTTTCCTCGCTCACCTTACCCCCGACTCCAGCTGCTGCCCCGTGCTCCATTTGGCTGTAATCAGCACCCAGCATCCTCTCTGATTAGAGGAGGCGGGGGTTGGGGGAGGTAAGACTTGACAAATTGGCACATTCTTCTACACCCATTCCCCTTCTTTTCCCATCCCTCTCAATCTTCCCTTTCCCCGCTCACGCTCCCACAGACCCCACTTAATTCCCCACCACCCCAACCCTGCACCACTCACTTGATGAATGATGTCCTTGTGAGCAAATCAAGCCACCAACGCACACACACACACACACACACACAAATGCATGCACACACACACACAAACATTATCCCTAAATAGAAGTGAAGTTTAGGGACCACCGCCCCTGCAGGTGCTACCTCTCTTGGTTACACAAACACACACACTTACAAATGGAGTCATATGCATACACCACCACACGGACACACTCATAAATACACACACTGACCACAGTCCGCCACAATAACGCATACTAACACACACTCTGCCTGCTCTGGTAGCTGTCACAGAGCCATGGGACCGAAACGGAGCCCAGATTCTGATCCAACATTATGCCTGATTTACACAAACTCCCCTCTCTCTCCACAATAGTGCCCCACCTCCCAACCTCAAACCCCAGCCAGTCTATCCCGGTCCACCCAGGACCCCCTGGACAGGAACAGCTGCATGTATGTGTGTGTGTGTGTATGTGTGTGTGTGTGTGTGTGTGTGTGTGTGTGTGTGTGTGTGTGTGTGTGTGTGCGACTGTGTGAAAGGAAAAGGAGCAGGATCAAGGTTATGACCAGGCAGTTACAGCAGGGTGCTGTTCAGTTATAAATACCTCCTCGTCTGTCTTGCAGAGTCATTGAAGTGTTGTTTAAAGAGATGATTAAGGATTGTATTGTGGTTGTAATAGCATTGAAGTAGTCAGCGTCATGTAAACAAGAAACACAGTTCTGTAAAAGGGGTTTAAAAACATGTAATCGAAGCAAATTACGTATAGAGAAAGCCCATTTCTTTGTCACATTTATGCATAACCAGGTGTCTACTTATCCTATCAAACTAACTACCATTTCCCGAAACTTTAAATCAAATCACGCGGGACTGTCTTTTGATTTAATCCATAAACTTGGATAGCAAAAACATTTGACAGTGTTAATGTGATCATTCTATGTTGCATAATTCTTCTTCTAATAATACAATTCAAAGTAAAACTGCTAAATAATGCCAGAACACCAATGAATATTTTGAATTTTTTGGACTGTATTTAAAAAGAAATTAAATGGTCTCTGCCCAATCGTTCAAAATAACTTAACGGAAACACATTTCTTTACTGACCTATATTAAATAAGTATTAGCCAGCATAAAGTTAACATTATAACTCACAGCATTGAGTATCAAAACAACAAAATCTAAATTCTGAATAAAACTGAAACTAAAAGTAAAGTGTGGTAGAGTCTAGAAGCCTATGTTGTTAAAGTTGTTTTCGGTTTTTTGGGATAACATTTGTATTTAACAATACAGTGAGTACAGTCTTCCAATGATGTTGTTTTTATTTGAATATCTAAATGTAAAAGTGATTAAGATGGTGGTGCTGAAACAGAAACCTGCAGAGCCGTCCTGCCTTGGTACACAGCAAGATAAAACAAAGAAAGACGAGGGCTGGTTGAACGAAACTGGCAAACCTCCGTCACCCGGCAGTCAGATATTTGCATATTTGTGACCACATGTATGTTTGTGTTGCTCTCCTTCATTACTATGGTGACAGTTTGTTTGAGAGCAAGAGGAGTCATAAAGGATGGTGTGATGTAGGAGTGGCCAACCTTTTTCCCGCCCTTTCCCAACCCTGTCCCACCAACAGCTTTCATCTGGAGCGGATTAGAGACATTAGCACTTTCTTATCTCCACGCCTCCCTCGGTGTCTTTCACCATCTCCCCCCTTTTTCCTGTCTATTGCCTCCAACACAACACCTACCCACTTTTATTTCTCAATCACTGTACCCGTGCATTCTTAAAATTCTCTAAGATGTCATGTTAAAAGAGGTGGTGGACAAAGAAGGAGTGGACAACAAACTAAAGTGTGTGTTGTTAACCTACTGGCTTTGATTCAAGTACATAAATCAGCCGCTCATATTTGCATATGAGCGCCAGCCATGTGCGCTGTGCTTTGTTTGGACACACAAAAGTATGCGGCTTAAATAAGAGAGCTGATCAATCAGAACCCTGACAGCAGTTGTGCATATACACACGCATATAATGTCCATTACACTCACAAGTGACCCCACTACAAAATCTATACCATGCTGTGTTTGTGCATGTTGGCGCTGGAATGTGCAACAGGTTTACGGACATTACAGGAGCGCTTGCACAGAGGCTAAAATTAGCCTAGCACTTATAAACAAACACACACACGCACAGCCACTAATCCTCATTAATACCAGTCATCAATCTCCAGATGATGGCATGTTAGGCTGTCCTTATTGGGAAGAGATATGACAGCGTGCCTAGTGGGAGTACGTGTTGCAGAGCCCGGGCCTTGATGGGAATTTAATCTTGGTCATCTATCTCTATTAAAATGGCTCCACATAGCAGATGGATTAGAAACTGGTCTGAGAAGGCTACGCTGTTACTGAGCCTGGACTTCACAATATGGACAACATTCACAGCATGAGCAACTCCTGACAGCTAAACAGACAAACTGCCTTTGACACTGACCACCCAACTTGATAATCACTGCATCCTGCTGTGTATTTGATGAATATAACCAATAGTAAACTGCTAATTATTCTGGTCAAATCATAAAGTGAAATAAATGGTGATGAAGGTAATACAAAAATTGGTTCATTAGGTGAACAAAGAAAATATTTCAAATGAATGTATGCCCCATTGCTGCTGAATGTGTAAATATTAAAAATATATATAAAGGGGAGGCTGTTTTTTCAGTTTTCTGACTTATGATTTTGTTTCATTATTTCCTTTGCAGTTGATTACATGCTTACTGTGGGACAAGGAGAGTCTGAAAATCATATTTTATGTGCTCCATGATTCTTTTATTTGGAATATAATGGTTTTCTAGTATTTCATTATTGGTTTGTTTTGTTCCATTTTTAAATAAAATATATTTTATAATATATAATATGTAATTTTATATTACCAAAGTTTAACAAACCCTGCTTTTCGTCTTTATTAACCAACACTCATCAGAACAAAATCGTTTCCAAAGCCACTGCCCTAAACATGACTAATCTTTCGTCACTTTAAAATTGACCGTTTCCCTCTGTGAGTATTTAGATCATCACCATTCAGCCATTACAGTCTGTGACCTCAGATACCAGCAACACGTTTTTGGCAGAAAATCATGATTCACACTTCTACATACCCATGTGAACACACGTCAACACACTCACACAGAAAGGTTAGCAAAAGACAATTGCTGGGGTTCAAGTCCAACCCGCCTCTCTCAACAGGGCGGGAACATCGGAGCAGGGGTCGGCATGCCGGGTCGCACCGTTGCGGAGTGGCCGGCCTTTGAAGGAGGCCTGAGGAGGGGAAGGGTTTTCGGGAAGGGGAAGTGCTCTGTTGGAAGTTTTGGATATCAATGGAAAGGCTTTTTCTCTTCCACACATGGCTGAAGGGTGACTTTCCTTCATCTTCCACTACTTATCCCACAACAACGGAAAGATAAAGTCTAAGGAACACGTAAGAGGAAAATTCCCAGAAAGGGACAGCCCTAAAAAACTGAGGGGGAGAATTCTCTTTTGCAATATACTGCATCATGTTAGAACTACAGTATGTGACTAGTATCTGACCGTTTAGATGTAGATAGAAAGGTTGGTGGCTGATGGACAGATGACGATCAGCCCACAGGCAGAACATGTTGGAAGAAAGTCTTCTGACCCCAACTATCCCACGATCCAACAGAAACCTGGCTTAACCACATGCACAACCTCTGGCTATCCAGCTGTTTGCTGCAGAAAAGATCACTATATGCACACACACTCACAGAGACACACTGACACAAACCAGCAGGGAGTAGTTTAAAACTCACTCTCAAGTTTCAGATAAGGTTAGAATGTTCTCTCTCGGTGGACAGTCGGACAATGGCTCGTTCACCATGTCAAAAACGTTGTACACACATTTTAGAGAAGCTATCCTTCGGGAACGGTTGATTTACAAGATTGATAAACAGGCTACGAAATATGTCTTTTAAAAGGTATTGCAAAGATCCTGATGTATGCTGAAGGTATTTCTTTTCAAATGTGGTGCCCCCCAGTGGTAGTAGCGAACAAGATACAACGGAGAATGTCACGGTTATCGCCTTACAAGACTGTAGTCAATAATAATTTGCACCGCACATACTATTTAAAGGTACAAAATTAGGCCTAAACCTAATCCCTTCATGTTTGACAGTCATGCCAGTTATAGCTTTTATTGAAGGTTGCTTCCAAATATGCTTTAAAATATTGTATGTTTCTGTTATCTTTGGCTGCACATAATCTGTATGTAAAAACATCTACCAACCATAGTGGTTGCTCTGCAGTGACCATAAAAACTCTATGATCCTGTAAACTCTACTGTAATGTAAAGGCGTAAAATGAATTTCACTTCATTCAGACTTGTTGATCTTTTCACTGAGTTCTCTGTCCTGGCCTCTCCTCCACCACAACAGCCGGAGGGAAAGGGCTCCCTCTCCTCTCCGACCTCCCCCATCTCCGGGCGAGGCTGACCACAATCCGTCCAGCCCAGGTCGCCTTACCCGTTTACCGCGTGGGAGCGGATACCGACGCGGAATCACAGAGACCCATTCAAAGCCTTGCATATGAAATCTCTTCCTGCATTGATACCTTACACTTGATCTGCATATTCACATATTCAGAACCCTTCCTGTCTGCGCGAGATAGAGGGAAAACTGGGCACAGACATAGTTGTTTTTATTAGTTTTCAAAGGGTTTTTGTCACTGCATCTTGGAAGCCAACCAAGGGGCAGCAAAACGTTTCGCGCAAAGATCCTCGGACTAGAACGGCATCAGTAATACGACTTAAAATATAGAAAACAAAATAAAATGCAATCAGATGGTTGTTTCAAAGCCAAGATATTAGGCCGTGTCTATCCCCATCAGACAACGATTTGCTGGGGGAAGCAATAAAAAAGAAAAAAATCTATTGCATGTTTAACTGCCGTTCGAGGTATTCTGCCGAGACCTGCCCGTCACGTAGCCACTACGGATCATCTCTCAAGCTGACAGCAAGTGTCAACAGCACACATGGAAAAATGAGAGCTGCTATTGTGTGACAATCTCCCAGTGCGGTTACACTTGTAAGCAAACAACATACCACAATGACACTCCTGGTGCTCTGCCAAGTCAGCCCTGGCAGCTGCCTTGCTACGCAAATCACCGGCTCATTGGAGTTGATGGTTTTTAGTGGGGGAAACTTCTGAAGCAATTGGAGTCAGGACTCAAAGAGAGACACGAAGGAGAGCTGGAGCTTTGATGGCAAACACTGACGGTTTATTTGGAGCTTCGGCCGGAGAATTCACAAGACATGTGACGGGCCACGGTCTGACCACACGGTTGAGATGCCACAATCAATTCTGAAGAACCCTCCTGTAGCTCCAGGTTTTAACTAGTTCAGAGTGTAATAATCAACATTCTTCAATTGATAGACTAAACAGCTGAGGGACACTGAATCACATTTGTTGTCGCTTATGGCTCGGGGTCATCTACACCCCGAGAAGGATGTGTTCCAGGTGTCCCACAACAATAACTATCTCTAACCGATAGTTGCCCGGTCATAAACTGGTAACAACGACCAAATGCTAGGGCAGCCCCTCCTTAAGGGAGATAGCGGCTGCCCAAGGCTGGGCATCTGCGTCAGAGGGCGAAAGGTAAACATCTATGGAAATTATTCCCTGACAGTTTTTATGTTGTTTTCTGCTGCTGTGCATCGGGAAACGTTTGCCATAGTTTAAATAATTGATGCTGCATTCCCGTTGCATAGGAAGAGTCAGTATGTACTGTATCTATTGATATCAGCTCTTCAATTCATGCTCTTTCAGATGGGGACATTAGCGGAGGTATTACCACGTTCTGGATTCTTTAAATGTCTTTGGCACATGAAACAATTACACCTTGTGAGAGGCTTTATACAGGTGACTTGAAAGCAACAGGGTTTTTGTGTTGCACAATGTAATACGCATGTAGAACAGTAATTAGAGTCTAATAAAAAAATACAGACAGATAGTATCGGACTACCAATTTAACCCACACTGTCTTAGGCTGTCACTTTCCTTCCACATTGTGGAACAACCTACTAATTATTTAGTTGTAAAGAGAATCCAAGATTGTTGATGCTTATAGAAAAAAAAAGCAGAGGATATTTTTTTCACTGATGGAGCCTAGACTTCTATTATTTTGTATTGATGTTCTTTTTTTCTGCTCCCATTGTTTTGCCAGTTTTAATTTCCTCATCTCCAGTACATTTTGAGATTTTGTTCATGTCCACCCAACATTTATGAGAACCCAGAGGTCAGTACTGTGTGCAGAATCTAATTAAAGATGATTGACAAAGGTTATTTTATTATTTAAAATGTTACTAATTCAGAACATGAGATCACTCAATGTATGTTATTCAGTTGATCATATCCAAGTTTGGTATTATTATTTATTATAACATAATTGTATATATATCTTTTTTTATACACATTTCAAAATTATTTTGGATGCATTAATATCATAAATGTAATCTTTAAAGCACAGAGTTCCCAAAGCTGCATGTAGTCTTTTTTGTTATTACTTATTACTTACAATATGGAAAGTACATTTACTTTACTTAATTTCCATGTTATGCTACTTAATATTTGTTATGTCTGTACATCTCAGAGTTAAACTGTATTTTTTATAAAAGCTATAGTTATTTAACAGATT
Organism: Trematomus bernacchii; assembly: GCF_902827165.1. Taxonomy (NCBI): domain Eukaryota; kingdom Metazoa; phylum Chordata; class Actinopteri; order Perciformes; family Nototheniidae; genus Trematomus; species Trematomus bernacchii. The sequence goes on from NW_022987739.1 coordinate 22,120,209, forward strand.
CTAAAAGTTAAGACATAGTTACCCAGTAGTGCATAAAGTAATTTAAATGAGCTCATATTTGACCAGCTGCAACTTTAAAGTGATAAACATGAATAAATATTTATAATCCGATAATATAATATCTTTCTGTAATGGGCCATTTTATTTAGATTCTTATTATATTCAATAAATATTTTGGTTGCAGGACTTTTACGTGAATTTTTCCAATGACACCGCAGCTATAATCATTCCGGGACACCCCGGATGAAAATCCTTCATCCAAACACATTGTTTTATTTTTCCTAGGACGTTGCTGTAGGTACGTGCTCAGCTGACGTCTTTTGCCCGACTGCAGTTTAAATAGTCTTTGTGAAATCCTAAAATGATCTTAAACAAAAACGTTTTGAGCACGGCTAATCGAAACCCTATGAAAGAATCAGCGTCATGCTTATTCAATTGCGAATAACAAGGCTTTAACACAGGGCACTCTTTAAATTATAACTACAGTAACATCGAGAGCCTGATCCATAAATCTGCAGAAATAAGGAACAGTAGCTTTGAGACTTCACATGTGGTTATGATGGGTCATATTTTCTTACTTAACCCACACGTCAAAGTCAATAAATGAGAGATGAACCACCTCTTACCAGAAAACAGGCCTGCTACGGTACAGTCACCCATGACTGACTCTGTGTAACACTGTGTGTGTTTTGTGTAAGAGTGTGTGCATTGCTGCGTCCCTCCTTGGGGCAGTGAGGTGCTGACTGACACTCTGGTAATGCTTCAGTGTCTCTTAAACCTGAGCAGGGTGCGCACACACTGAATGAACACATCTGACAAAACAGAGTGAGAGACACGTCTGGCTGCAGGACGTTCCCTCGGTTGCTCTTTCTGAGGCCTCGGCTTCCAAAACCATGCAAGTTCAGACACAATCCAGAGACAAGAAAAGACAAGCCAGACCAACTGTGGAGGCACACTGTACATTACAAATATTTAATTTACATATTATATTATTTGTAGGTTTGTTACGTGCAAAAGGTATCCAATTATAATGTTTACAAGTGACAATAAATACATTCATTAGTGCTAACTTGTTTCTCCTACAGTAATAAAAACAAATGCGACAATGCAACATTTAAAGTTTTTTTTCGAAAAACATTAGCAGCACACAAGGATCGAAAAACACAAAGGATGATCTATATAATGCAAATAAATACAAAAAACAATGAATTAACAATTACTTTGATCTATTTAATTTTTGTTCTGAGAGTCTGGTATTTTTAAAAAGATGTAGCTCGGGGTTGAATTTATATTATTAAAGGTGGGGTAGGTAATTTTGGAGAAATCAGCTCGAGTGCGCTAGAATTTGAAAATACACAGCCGGAAGAAATCTGCCACTTCCTTACAGAGCCCCTCCTCCAACACACACGAACGCGCACATGACCAATGAGGGCACGAGATAAGTTTGTGCACAGATGGAAGGCTGACAGGCAGGTAGGCCATCCAGTTATTTTAGCCGGGCCGGCTAAAATGATTGGTCTTGCTTTTTACAGTACTACGGCTTCCACAGATGACATTTTTTTATGGATTTTTTGTCAAAGCACTTAAGATATTCATTGCTATCGGGATGTTAAGAGCATTCCATGGAATATAACAAAAAGTGTATCTCGAGCCGGTTTCTCAAACTTACCTACCCTACCTTTAAGTGTTTATTTTATTCTGACAACTAAGTATTAAATGCAACAGTAAGGAATAAGAAGATTAGAAACTGTGTTAAACTTCTGAAAACATTAATTGGTGATGAGCTGTAGTTTTAGAAGTTGTCTGGTAAAAAATAATTTAACAATTGCCATAACTTGATAATGACGATTGGTAATGATAATCAGATGCAAACAAATCAAGGATAATATGGTTGTTTCATATTTCTAATTTTTCTTTAGAACTGCTCTAAACAAATGTTGATTTAATAAAGAAAAATATAGATTTTGAATGTTTGTTCGTCGTTTTTTTTTCTTGTGTATTTTTGGACCAGAGAGCCTTTACTGGAGATCTAAGAGAAGAAAGGGGGAGACAGAGGGGAGGACATTGCCTGAAATGTTCGGCCGGCTCGGGAATCGAATGTATACCAAGTTATTTTTAGAATTGAGGGTGAAGAAGGGCAGAAGATTTGCTGTAAGGATTGTAAAGCCCTTTGAATTTCAATCTGTTATTGTATAATTGAATAAGTGTATCACTTTAAAAAGGCCTAAGGATCAAACCTTAACACTAAAGAAAATATGTTGGGAGCATCCAGTCGTTCAGGTACTCAAAGCTAACATCATATTGTTTAATAAGAACGTTTTCAATTAAATGTTCTCCCAATGTCAGACAGTATTTTTCCTTTTTTATTGCCAGCTATTTGTATTTGAACAATATCAAGTTTTGCAGCAGCTGTATAGAACAATGTCAGACAAACCAAGCTCTAAACAACCCCATCACTCCTGTCAAACACATTTGGTACATACATGTAAATGCACAAAACAGCCAAGTGACTTTTAAAAAGTTAACACACAAGAAGTGTCTGAAACCTTTCTCCACACGCATGTATTTGAGTACACAGACAGTATGACACCTGTGTATGTGGAAGGTAGAGGTTCTGGTGAGCACGTGGGTGTTTTTATTCCACGGTTTACAGCCTGGCTGCCCGAGGCAAGGCAGTTTAATTTGACTATAATAAGATCAGCACACAGATTGGTTTCACTGCACCGGGCGAGACGCTTGACTTTTATTACAACAGGCATCACTTGGAGACTATTATTGTAAACGTTTAGCTGTGGTGGTGGCCTGCGCTGGCCACACATGTACATAAACGCAGAGCTTAGATTACCGAGCCACAGCAGATATTACCAGACCAGTGGCGGGGGAGACGTAGGAAAGATTTTAGCATGGGAAGATCAAAATCCCAGGTGCATGTGTGTGTGTGTAATGGTCGTCACTGTCAAAATGACTAGCCGGTCAAAGGAAAGTGTGAATAATGCCCTGGCCAGTGTTTGTGTATCTATGGCTTTTTTCCCCATCATTATGTTCATAATTTGGGGGAAGGAATGCTTGAGGGAACAGTTAGGAACGTCAAGGGACCCTCAAGCTTTGCCGCTAAGCTCTCGCTACACCCCGACACCCCCAAATGTGACGAGGTCACCTACAGCAGAGAGAGAGAAAGAACACGATGTAGACACACTTTTGTTGCGCAGACACACAAGAAGTGCACACCAACACAACACCCACTCTTCCCCCTGTCCCTTCTTGCTTAACTCTCAGTAATCGTTTAGCGTGCATGTGTGTGGAAAGCAGAGAGAAGTAAAGAAAACAGCGGGTGTTTTCTTTGGAGTTTGCCCACACTGCACAGACGACGGAGGAGAGCAGAGATTATCTCCTGACTAATCGTGTTCTGTTCTCTCTGAGATTGCACTTATCATCGCCCCATCACCCTACCCATCCCCTCCCTCCTCATCATCATCGTGGATGTCCGATCACACATATTCTCGAGGCGCTCCAAAAGGTTGCACGTGACACAAATATCACTCATATCTCACTTACTGCAGCTTAAGTCTGTGATGCGCCATCCGCTAAGAGGGCACTTTCAGGAGTGATTTACAAGCCTAAAATGAGGGGGCTGCCACGGTTTCATCACAAAGGAAACTCCTCCAGCATGTTGACTCCAAAATCAATTCTGCTCATCCCTATCTCAGCATCATGGTTTACTTTGCAAAACACCTTAAACTGAAATGTTGGTGGATTAATCAATTTGGAATATGTGCTGATGAAAATGTATTAATTACTATACTCATGCATAAGGCAACGATGCCAAGACTGTATTAGTTCCAGACACTTAGCAGTGAGGATTTGGTATGTTTGTGCACAAAACAAGCTATTTGAACAACTTGGCCTGAACCTTTGATGGGCAGTATTGGGCACAATCTCTGACATATTATAAACTAAGAATAAATGATGAATTGTTTTGTTAAGACTTAATATCAAACCAATACAAATGAAGGCTAGTATTTGTCAATATTAGATTAGATAGGAATAATGTTTTACTGTTGAACCACATGTTGTATCTTTTACATAATTGTTTAATGATGTTACTGTAGTACCACCTTGTACAACGTGCTTTGGCCATACTTTGTTTTTGATATGGGCATGCCAATAAAGCGTCAAGCACCATTAAGCAGCATTTCCAGAGCCTTTGACCATATCAAACAATCTTCCTCAACAGATTGAGTTTGCTCGGTTGACGTGGAAAACTTAAAGGACTTCTCTTTCATGCCAGTCTAAAGTTACAACTTTCTAATGTAATTCCTGATCTTGAAAGTTTTGAAAACGGCTCGATTAAATGATGCAGAACAGTCGGTAAAATGTCCAATGTTAAGAATGAAATGTATTATCAAAGTTTTTGGTAATTTTGTGACATTGTCACCATCAAATAATTTGCAATTTTACAGGTGAGAAATTTAAACTGCGGGATTTAAGGGGAAATTGAGGCATTCAAATATAGTTATACATACATTGGTATACAAACAACAGTCTTGAAAATCGAGTATCGGTCATGCATTTTGCAATTATTTGAAAAAAGAATCAAAAGATTAACTGCAGCCCTACAGATAACCTCAGTTTAGTCTCTTTTATGTTAAATTGGTTACGCCACCGTTGGTTGATTGATGGTATAATGATGGTGAAACTAGGTTTGATTCAAACAAAAACAAATATGGGAATTTGTCTTCAGGATGAGCACAGGGAGGCCGTGAGGTTACAAGCTTTAAGTCAACAGTTGGCAGCCTTTTGACAGCTCTGTGCTCGTCTTCCTCGCATGTCCGTCTACCTAACTCACCCCATCGATGATTGATGGTACCGTGGATAACTGGAAACCATTTTTCTCAGTGACAGAATCAGAGTTCCCAAATAACAGAGCAGGGGCAAATTAATAACACTTTGCAACGAGCTTCTCACACTGTCGGAGACTTTTCTCATAAATGCTGTTGATACTTGCGCTAATGATGGTAATAGGGAGGAGTCAACATGATCTTAACTACAATCCTACAGCAGCCTGAGGGCGAGTAAGGACATCTTTGAAAGATCCTAAGACACTCTATTCCGATACACCATTGCTACGATAGAAAAATAAGAGGGAAAAACAACCAGGCAAGGAGGCAGAGAGAAACAAAAAACAAGTGCTGATAGTTTGATTAATGATCATTTATTCTATTTGCCAATCGTATAACTGGCAGCATCTAACCGCTGGACGGAGAGGTATCAGAAAATAGACCATGTTCGTGACTCACCTTCTGAATCATTATTGCAAACTCAAAATCAAAAGGTCAAAAACAGCGAGAATGGGCATGTCTCATGATTCCCATTTCATAACATTTCAGTTCTTTTTTAGTGTTAGGACATTCTCTAATGGTTCAGCGTGACTTATTAGTTCCAAATAAGAAAATCTGAATGCTTAAAAGCATATTATGATATTTATTTTGTTATTGTAACTATGATTTTCCAACTAAAGCGTCAAAGTCTTAAATGGTAACATTCCTTTAAGCTCCAATGTATCCAACATAACACTTGATAATATGGGAACAGAAAAAACATGGTTGCCTAAAGTCAACCAAAGTAGTTGCAGTAGTTGTAGTGCAATTTAAATGCAAATATCATGGATAGTTTTATATAATCAATGCTCACCATTAACTCTGCATCTGCACGCTTGCAAGAAAAAAACATGGGAAATTTGCCCATCTCTAACATCCATCCCATAGGGTGAAAACGTGACATAATCAACCAGCAGCGGATTACACAACTGTTAAAAGGGCTGAAAGAAGCAAATCCCTGCAGCTACGTTACTAAAAACTTGTGTGAAAACTAAAATCAGACTTCTTGTTTGGCTGTTGTAGCAGCTGATGCCCATTGGATGGCAAAAAACGGGCCTTATATTTTGATGTCTACATACATTTGGTCATGTGGTGTATTTATCATGACTAACATATCATGTTTACGTCTAATTAAGTGCTTTTAAAAGTTATTATAATTGAAGAGTAGAAGAGTTCAAGTGAAGATATGTTTTTGCGTATGCATTTTCTAGAAAGTAAAACATGCAACAATATTTATTCAACTGCACTAAGAGCCCTCAGGTGACCTCGATAAAAATCGTTCTTGGAGTGCAAATAAAGCAATGTGAAGAGAGTACATCTGTGTCATTGCTGTTGAATAGTTCCTCGAGCAGCTGGGCTCGCTGTGTATTGTACCTGAACATCCCACTCTCTCTCTGAGAATAAAGGCCTGTTTGTTTGGCTGACAGCAGACAAGGTGAGAGTGGCCCATCCCTTCATACAGGTATGACAGCCTGATTTAAAGCTTCAATTAAAGAACACAACGGCAAAGGCAGCGGCCTACACATACAAAGAAGCTACAGATACAAAATAAATTCCACACTGTATAATAACACCTTTAATAAGTCAACAAAGGATTAACACGATTAAATTCATCTAGATTAGTATCTAATGTTGTAACTCATCCCGTTCCTGCCCACGATTCAAACTCCTCTTGTTTGTGTTCCCCCGATCATTATCCCATGATGTGATCCAAACAAGTGAGCTCATGGCTCATTACAGCAAGGCTTTTGTAAATACAATGCAATGCTCCAATTACCCAACAGACACGTTTGTAATGCGGAGAACATGGAGTACACCCACTTGCACTCTTAACGATTAGAACCATTTTAGATTATGACACTTTTAAAAAGGTAATTTACAGATTGTGAAATAACAATTACACGTTTTTTCAGGGGGGGGGCCGTGCCTTTTATCCCTAATTTGAGTTCAACATTTTCGAAACAGTTAGAAACAATCGCTAGAACGGGACAAGACTGCAGGCCACGCTTTGAGGAGAAACTCCAAACAAACGGCTGAATTACACAAACATGCCATTAGCAGGGGAACTGTTGGTGCATGTGCATGTGCATGTGAGTGTGCATGTGAGTGTGCATGCGTGCGTGTGCGTGCGTGTGTTGTATCTACAAGGGTGTGAGCACACAGCAGTGTGGGCAGCAGCAGTCAGGACTTGTGTTCACAGATTAGCAACAATGTTTACTGTGAGTAATTAGCTTATGTCACTTATGGGAGGATTGAGTAAGGCTGCATCTTTTCACTGTGTCTCACAGCCCATTGTGGGTGTTTGGGGAGACGGAGTAATATAAAGCTCCATTGATGACAGAATAAGATGATTTTATGACAGATTTTTATCTTGAAATAATAACAAAGTCTAGGTACAGTTTGGTATCCACCACTTGGTACAAACAAGTGAAAACAGCCGGATCTTTTGACACTAAGCCTTTGTGTGCACGTGTGTATGTATAGTCAGTGAGTCTGCTCACAAAAAGCCCTTTGTACACATGATATAATGTCTATGTAAACATCACTGGAGAAAAATACCCATACTGCCAAATCTCCGTGTCAACTGAGACACTGAGACTGTCAAATGTGCTTTGTGTAAACTAATTTGGACTGAAAGGTATGATCACGCAGGTATTTATCATCACAGGTGTGATTTAGATTTAGTACAACCAAAACGTACTGATGCAAAATCAAACGATGTGCATGAAGCATGAGAAGCCATCAGTGATGTCAATGTCAAAACCAGTGCTTTATTAAAGGTAGGGTAGGTAAGTTTGAGAAACCGGCTCGAGATCGCTAGAATTTGAAAATACACAACCGGAGAAAATCTGCCACTTCCTTATAGAGCCCCTCGAACGCGCACATGACCAATGAGTGCACGAGATAAATTTGTGCACAGATGGAAGGCTGACAGGCAGGTAGGCCATCCAGTTATTTTAGCCGGGCCGGCTCAGATGATTGGTCGTACTTTTTACAGTATTACGGCTTCCACAGATGACATTTTTTTATGGATTTTTTGTCAAAGCACTTAAGATATTCATTGCTATCGGGATGTTAAGAGCATTCCATGGAATATAACAAAAAGCGTATCTCGAGCCAGTTTCTCAAACTTACCTACCCTACCTTTAAGCACTGTAGAGAATATCTAAATCTGTCAATCAAATAAACTAACGGCCCGTCCACACAGCGGCTTTGGAAGCTTCTTCCAACGCTTCTGCCCATTCACTTTGAATGGGGTGACGTCACTTTTCGCCGAACTGCATTGTGGGAAGCAGAGCGGAGCTTTCCTGGCGTTTCAGGCTGCAAAAGTTGAGCAATGTTCAAATTTTGAAGCTTCTGAAGCTTTCGGCAGAAGCGTCAGCCAATCAAATCATATGCCAGTACAAGCTCTAGCCAATCAAACCGCTGCTTGTGTGTCAGGGGTGGGAGATTCATGTGATTGGTTGTTGGTCGAGCTTCAGACACGCCCGCCGGCAAGCTTTTTCCAAAGCCGCTGTGTGGACGGGCCGTAACTGAAATATCATGGCAAACAGTTTGAAACTATGACGATTTGAATAAATGGTACGAGTGGGAAATATCTGTGAGGGCTAACATATTAAAGTGAGAGTTATTTATCATTCTAAAAAGGTACCACAAGCCATATATAAGCAACAGCTGCACTTGGGTTTTGTCATGTATTCAAATATAAATATTTTAAATATTATTCGTTCTTAGGGAGACTTTCCATCTATCTTGGCTAACGCATTTACAGAAATGTCTATTATTTGCACTGTCCCCGAGTAAAAATGGATAAATACCGCTATGCCAAAAAAAGGGGAACATATAAATAGACAATACGAAGAAAGAATCGCTTGTATTGATTTGTAAAATGTATTATAATATGCAGTACGATGTTGCAAATGTAAGGACAATTTCGTGGCCTTTTTTGTTGATGGAAGAATAATTGTATAAAATTGAGTAATTGAAATGGTCCAGTTCTTAGCATAGAAGTTTGCGTTAAGTATCAGACTGAAATCGTCAGTGGCTGATGGCTACTGTAAAACGCGTTACTATGGAAAACCAGCAAGAGTATTTCTTAAGTATTTAACCGTTAACGTTATTTCTCTCTGCCATGGCTTCTGTCCCAAACAAACCAAAACGTGATGCAACGTGGATATGCCGGTAAATCTTGCTGTCAACTGTCAAATTGTATTTAAGAGAGGATTCGATGTGATTAAGGATGCATTTCCAGGGAATCAAACAATTAGGAACCAGTTCTCGATTTGCTCGATTGCTGAAGCATGTTGGTATTGGGAGATTTAGTCAGAGGAAGACTTTTGGTTTTATATTTTTGTCAGGGCATTTTATATATTGTTTGCCGTCGGATATTTTTGACAAAATAAGAAAATGCTCAAATAAATGGCCTTTCCTGGATAAAAAATGATGAATGGTTTATTGGTTTTTGACATGTTACGTTATAAACAAGAGTCTTTAGTTAAGTGTGATTTTCATTTATGGTTATATTTGTAATTGTACATTAGATATATTGATTTCCAAATACCCTGCCTGATAACTTTTTGCTGCACTGCTAAACAAGGAACAGTACTTATTCTTAAAAATGAAGTCATATACCATACATATTGTCAATGGATTGCACTGCTTTCCAATGTTCTGCACGTGATAGCTAACTTAATAAAATGTTTTACAGTGCTGTCATAACATGCTGTTAGTTACATCTTTAAACAAATTGCCTGGTTCTCCTAGCACAAAGGTTTCCACTTCATAACAAATGTGTTTGCTATTAAACATGGTTCAAACTTTGCATTTGGCAATCTTGTGCATAGGTACTTAAAGATATTTATAGCTGAAATAATGAGAAAATACCACAAAAAGTCAGACTGTAATTATAGGTAGGTCTAATTACCTTGTAAATGATAAACCATGTAGCACGGTTCCATAAAAGTAGATTATTTGGAATCATCTGAAGAATAATCTCTTAAACCGTGACATGCCTCGTTCACAGATCACAGAACCAGCAGAGCAGCAGATAAATCATTACAGGTCATCAAATATGAAGCTGATTATCATTGCCAAATGTCTCCTGGAGGACATAGCAACAGGAAGATTGATGAGTTTGATAAATATTTTGTGGAATCCCTGGATACCGTCTTCTCACCTCGGCTTTCCGTCTAACACCTAACCAATTAAGCACATGATCCCATCTTTGTTTGTTTATTGTGGTTAAGTTATCATATCGTCAGACACGCTACAGGCTACTGTCAGTCACTCACTACAGGGGTAGAAATGTAATGCAGTAAGAGGGAGGGAAAGCAACAGAGAACAGTGATAACTCAAATACAAAAACGGTCACCTCAGCTGCACAATTTGACCAGTTTCGATCTCTTACATTTCATTTATTTTGTTGACGTTTTGAATGAAAGAGACTTAAAATAACGCCGTATTTCAACCATGATACTAAGGTTTTACAATTAATCAAAATGTTATCGAAATCAACAATACGGACTAGTCGGTTATTGAAATAAGCGCAATATTTTCAAAAAGCGAAAAAAAGTGAAAATATATTTCTGAATCAGGTATTGCAGTGCTGCAGATAAGATTGGGCCTAAATAGTATTCTACAGAAAAAGATTTTTAAAAATGATCAATCCTTTTAGTATTGTAAATCATATTGCAAATACAATATCAAAATAATTGTAATTGGCCTTTTATTCCGAATCGTCAGCCTTTCCTGAGGCAAGCATAAAATAGAGAAACCTACGATGGTAAATAAAACCTTTTAAATAAGCAAGAAGACATGGAGGACGTTTCTCCTTTTTCTCATGGGTCTAAATGCAGCCTGAACATGTAAGCTTTTAGTCTGCGATGGAAGAAGTTTAAGGTGTCTGCTGACGGAGGTTATCAGGGCTGGGCTGTATGGTTGGATCATGTCCTGGATGTCTGTTGGTACTAAGTCCGGCACAGACCAGACACTTGAATCAGATTTTAGAAGCAGTGAAGAATGGGAGAACTTGGACAGGTTAAAGACAATCAGGCTGGACCAGCTTTTTTCTGTATTTTTCATTTGACTTATTTGACTAAAAAAGCTGAGAGTAAACCCTGATTAAATAGCCGTACTCCTGAACAATGCCTCACTCTAACCATCCACAGAGGAGCAGTAATGTGACACACTGACCTGCAGAGGGCCTCATCCAAACCTGGCATGTGAAGAAAAGGCCTAGACTAGAGACATACTATTATTGGGCTGTAACATTTATTTTCATATAAGAAATAATAAGTAAGAAAATGTTTTTATCTGCAAAACATTTGTAAAAATCGAAGTTGTTCAATGTAGCAACCTCAAAATAAGTTATTAACCCAAAACCATAGTCAGTCATTCCAAAGACTATAGTAGCAAATCGTTGAGAGAAGTTGAGAAATGTTGGGGGAAAAAAATATTGATTGATTATATATGGACGGTACAGAACACCAAGATTAAGTTATTTAAATATATTGGTTTGTCCAACCAGCAATCCAAAATCCTAAAATACAAATGTTACTGTCGAACAAAGAAAATAAGCAATTACTCAGAATTGAGAAGCTGTAAACAGCATTCCTTTAAATAATGTATTTTTGGATAAAAAGAATGATTACTATAAATTCTATTACATCTGTAAATGTAATTATTTTATACCTGGGTTAGCCCTTTTTAGTAACATATTTATATATTTGTTTTCATTGAATAACGCTGCATCTTCTAGATTAAAATGTAACATTTCTAAAAACAGAAAAGAAGCAATTCTTAACATTTGAGAAGTTGAACCCTGAATATTTAGCATTTTGTTTAACCGAAGATTAATTAATTTATTGTCACACATTTTTGATTCACTAATCAATATATATTTAAATAGATAATTCATTTTCAATTATTAGGTTGCCGTTTAATTGCCTATGATAAAGTTTGATCCTATAAATGCAAAAGTACTTTTTATTCCCCAGACCGGACTGACTTCAGTTAACAGTGGCTCACTGCTGCCATCTATGAGCCAAAGGTACAAATACATGTGCACTTTGTTCAATGTTGGCTTCTGTATTTCACCAGAACAAGACAGCTGATCTGGAATATTTGGAGTTTGATTTGGTTTACTGACATAGATGCAATCATATTTAGCTTTCTGATACTATTTATTGACAGAGTGTCTTGACTTAACAATCCTCAACCCACCCCATCCTTTCTCAAACTGCATTTTCCCAACTTTGCTGGAAAACAGAAAAAGAACTGACTCATGAGCGCAGCGTCGAATGTGACCCACAAAGCTCAACCACAAAACATTCCCTGAATCTGAACGAGGAAAGTGCAGACGTTGTTTCTCTTGGCCCAAAAGAGGCTATTCTTAAACTAAAGTTCACTTTGGATCCAGGACAGGCAGGCTGATTCTTACGAAGGCCTAACCTTTCCAAACAGGGATCGGTCTGCTCAGGGAGTTGTTCTGACCGCTGACTACCAGCCCACCAACGCAACACGGCCCTGTTTCTGCTCATTCAATAGGAGAGACGCATGAGAAAATGTTGCCTCAGAGATTATACTTCATCTCCCTTTGGCCAAAAAAAGAAACACCAGGATTCTGATCCTGAAAGGCAATTTTAAAACAATGGAAAACATGGCACCTTATCCACACACAAACCGCACACATGCAGCTAATGAGTCCTAAGAGACAGAAAACACACACTTCAGTGAGGAATTTGGAAATTTGGTTCTTTGCGGTTCTTTATCCCAGTGAGGTACAATTACCGCAGCAAGCGTGCCACTGAAGGCTGATTGGACGGGAATAATATAAACACCAATCAGAGAGTGAGTAAACCCGGCCAATGGGCTGTTACGGAGAGGAGACCGCTCATCATTCACCAAGGGCTTCCTTCACTTCCTGTGAAAAAAAAGTTTCTAATAAAGAAATGTATGAACTGAGAAAAAAAAGGTGTTATTTACTTTAAGATCAAATGCGCAAGAATTGGGAAATAAAGGAACTTTCACATTTACAATTTTTGCTATGAACATTCCTTGAGCTTTGTGTCGACGTTTATTTAAGAAAATGTGATGATATGTTTTTACTACGAAGCTGCGAAATTGGTGTTAAAAATGAGTTTCACTGTTCCTGAAAACAATAGTTTCGAGATGTCACTTGTTCAATGCTTTTATCCAAAGCAACTTACATACATTCAGTACATTGGGCAATCCCCACAGGGGCAAATTGGGGATGAAGTGTCTTGCCCAGGGACACAACGACATGCTGACTGCAGTGGGATTCAAACTCGCTCTCCCCTGATCCGAAGATAGGGGAGCTCACTGAGCCACAGCATCTTTTTTGGGATAGTTTAATGGCGATTTTAGAGGGATTTCCTACCTTTTCAACACCTCAAAGCCTTCTTTAGTTTAGTATTTTCCTCCATTCTTAACTGAGGATTTGTGCCAATGTTTGTTTTTTTATTAGCCTAAAAGCAAAAGTGAAGGCATTTGAAATAGCAATGTTGACTTGCTATGACCTAAAACGAAAAATCTGGTTTTGAGCTTCCTGACAATGCATATCTTACACAAATTAGTATTGGCCCAGCAGGAAAGTCTTTGAATGTATTGCTTCTATCCATTTCAAAATCGAGAAATGTTTAACTTAATCCTATAGAGTTTTAAAAAGACCTCCTATGAATAATTCCAACCCAAAAAAGGTGCATTTACTGTTTATCTGAAAAAAGAAATTCCCAAATATTGGTAAAAAAAAATTCTCCTTTTTACTGTAACGCAAGCCTGTACTTTTTGGAGCATAGTGGCCAGTATTGTGTAAAAAAAATTCATCCTTTATAGTTAAAGTGCTAATAAGGCAGGAAGTAGTGGCTTTAAACAAGCTACATAATCCGCAACCACTATCACAACCTACTGGATGACACACAGGGAGTCAAAACAACTGAATCACATAACCAACAAAGACAGCATAACATGCCCACAAACTGTAGTAAGTAGTGGTATTACAGCCGTAGTGTGAGAGTAAACTGCTGGCAGGCTTAAGCCTATAAACAAATCAACACACCGAGTAAACAGTGCAGAGCTTTGTGGGGAAACAGGCGTGTTATATCCTGTGTGTGTATCTGGCGTGGGAGATTCGACAAACCCGGATGGGGGAGAGACCAAAGGGTAGCGGAGAGTGAGAAACTGTAAGAAGATGATAGGAGGACGATAAGTCCTTGTGAAGAGGAATTCGGATATGGATAATGAAGGATATAGATGAATGAAGTCTGTCTCCTGAATGCAATGTGCACTTTTATCACAAAAGTCTTCAAAAATGGACTGTAGACCCAGTGCTGCTCTCACCTCTTCAAACTCTTTCCACCTTGTCTCTCTCTTTATATCCCCCCCTTCGCTTTTCCTGTCATGAGCGAGTGTGTTAATAATTTAGCCCGTCTCCTCGTGTGTCTTTGTCTGACAGCTGCAGGTGGGATAACTCTCAGAGAGACCAATGTTGAGGGGTTATGTTCACGGCTTTCCTGTGCAGCGGTTCAGTGGGAGAACACAATGGGGTGGTGTTGAACCCTCAGATGCAGAACAGATTACTGCGAGCAGTCTGTGAGCACTTCCCCATCTCCAGATTCATGCATATTTTGCGAGTGAAGAATCTATATATTCCAGTTATTTCATTGTCAGATTAATAATGAATTAATTCATGATAGTGTTTATTTTTGGTCGGTAAATCAAATTCATACATATGTAAGGTAGGCAGATCAAAGCTTACATTGTCCAATATTTTGGTTTGTGACCAAATAATGACCAAACTAATGACATCAACCTAAAATATACTTATAAAGTAATAAATAGCACATGTTAGCATGCTAAAATAAAAAATGGTGGACATGGTAACAGCACAGTACAGGTGGCTTTAGTTATGTTCCTCGCTTCCTTTGCAAACAGTGTATTATTTCATTGTTTGTACAATTCATCTTCAGGTCTAAGTACATACGCAATGACTTTTCGGATGATGCAAATATAATCTAATCCATCCCCGCAGTTTATACAGTACTAGTTGAGGTAGTATGGAGCACTATAATAAACATATCCACCAGAAACCCTCAAATGAAATAGTGTTTTTAAAAAGTATTTTGGCCATCTTTCCTGTGGCTTATAACATATGTGGAATACTGTTTTCGGGAAAGATCAAACTGATCAACTCTCCTGCTGTTACGGTCACAAAGTAAAGACATAATATCCCTTCTGTTTTGATCTTGTGCTGCTCTTTTGATACTGCAGCTGGCTGCCTTGCTGGCCCCTCCAGTGTCCGTCCACTATTCCCTGTCCACATCTGCCCCTGCAGCATTAGAAAATAACCTTCACTGTGTTCTCAGTGATGACTCACTACAGCGGAAACAAGCACCCACACACACCCGATACTACAAACCGATACTACAACTCAAATCATTCAGAAGGGATTCTATGTAAGACGGAAGGAGCGTGGAGAGGGATGATGGGAAGGAAGAGAGAGGTGCCGAGTATTTGCTGTGAGTGATCTTTTCCTCTGTGGTGGGAAATTGACTGGAAATTGCTCCACAGCATTCTGCCAGTAATCCAGCCGGCTCAGCTGTTCAGGGCGGGCAGCATGTGGTGAGGCGCTACCAGAGCCCGTTTATTGGTGTGGAAACAAATAAACACAGAGAGCCTGGTACAGGTACAGAGATGTTCTGTCACTCAGTGTGTGTGTGGCCTGAGGATGATGTACCATGTGGGAGGCTGGAGCAGAGTCACGGCCTCTGACCAAAAAGGATGTGGAGAGAGGAGTCATCGCTCATTCTCCCACTCTCTGCTTTTTCTGTCTGTCTGTTTTCCCCTTGGTCATTTTTTTACATTTCCTCTTTGATGCTATTAGAGATATTACCAAAATAACATCTTTATCACTTTATAATATTTGCTATACTAACACTGCGTTACATTTATTTGTTTGTTTTTTCTCAGAGCTTTCATGGACTGAAACATAATAATTATTTTCAATATTAAATAATCTTTTCTTGATTGAACATCAGGTCTAAAAACATTTATTAGAAATGAGTGAAACAGTCCATGTTGACGTCTTCAACTTCTGTCCAGCAAACAGGGAGAAGATATTAAAGGTCCCATGTCATGCTTTTCCGGTTATTACCCGTTCCCTTGTGTGTTATGAAGGTTTTTATGCATGTAAACGGTCTGCAGAGTCAAAAACCCTCAAAGTACAGCCTGTAGCGAGTAAAACTCTAACACAGAAAAGACCTCCCCAAAACGCCTCGTTGGAGATTTCTCATGTTCTTCCTGGCCATCGTGACGTCTGGATACCCAGTAGCCACGCCCAGAGCTATGACGCGATACGGTCATGCGGTACCCGGAACCAAATGGACAAATCCGTGGAGCCGTTACGTTACGTCCGCGGAGCAGTTACGTTAAGCCCCCGCTGATTGGTCCAAATTGACCAATCCACGGACTTCCTCACACACAGGCAGCTCTGCTGATTTCTCCTCCCTGGCTGCAGGCTGATAACAGACAGTTGGGATCACGGCGAAATTCTCTCTGTAGACCCATTCTCACAGAGTTTATCAACCTTTTTCTTACTCAATATCAAGCCACACTTATTGTTTTTACTTCGGCTGTGACTTTGTGTGTGCTCAGGATGAGTTTGGCTGTGTTTCGCTGTGTATCGCTAAACAAGGAAACAACACCTCCACGGAGCTCAGTGCGATTCACAACGTCCAAGGTTCAAGGTTCAAGGTTCAAGGTTCTTTATTGTCAATCTGACATAGCTACAGAGTAATTATGCAGTTGAAAATCTTATGTCACAGGCTTCTCCAACAATGCAACATAATAACATAACATAATAACAATAAGAGCATGAGCAATACAAAAATAATAATAGTTATAAAAATGAAATAAAGTTATGATGTGGAATAGTGCAGTATGAGTCTATATACAAGTTATTGGAATGATATATATATATTAGGTATTAGATACATACTACTGAGTAGCAGTTGAATGTTTGATGTTGTTTCAACAGTTCAATTTTTTAACAGTCTCACTGCCCGCGGGAAGAAACTGTCTCCGAATCTTCTTGTCCTTGCCAGGATGCTGCGGTAACGTCTGCCAGACGGCAACAGAAAGAACAGTTTGTGGCTGGGGTGATGGGGGTCTTTGATAATCCGTAGTGATTTCTTCCTGAGCCGCTGGGGATAAAGGTCCTCCATGGATGGCAGCTCCGTCCTGGTGATGTGCTGTGCAGTTTTCACCACCCTCTGTAAAGCCTTACGATCGAGGTCGGTGCAGCTGCCGTACCAGGCCGTCATGCTGCCAGTGAGGATACTCTCTATGGAGCACCTGTAGAAGTTGCAGAGTATCCTGGGATCCATTTTGAACCTCCTCAACCTGCGGAGGAAGAAGAGCCGCTGTCGAGCTTTCTTGGTGATGGTGGTGGTGTGAAGAGACCATGTCAGGTCCTCAGTGATGTGGACCCCAAGGAACCTGAAGCTTTTGACTCTCTCCACCGTAGTCCCATTGATGGCGATGGGGGCGTGTCCCTCTCCCTGCTGCTTCCTGTAGTCCACAATCAGCTCCTTTGTTTTGCTGATGTTGAGATGGAGGTTGTTCTCCTGGCACCAAGATGTCAGGTTTTCGACCTCCTCTCTGTACGCCGTCTCGTCATCGTCTGTGATCTGGCCGATGACGGTCGTGTCATCAGCAAACTTCACGATGGTGTTGGAGCTGTGTGTGGCCACGCAGTCTTGGGTGAACAGGGAGTAGAGGAGAGGGCTGAGCACGCAGCCTTGAGGGGCACCGGTGTTGAGAATCAGGGTGGAGGATGTGCTATTTCCCACCCGCACTGCCTGGGGTCTGCCCGTCAGGAAGTTCAGGATCCAGTCACAGAGGGCGCTGTTGAGCCCGAGGTCTCTGAGCTTGATGGCCAGCTTGGAGGGCACAATGGTGTTGAATGCTGAACTGTAGTCAATGAACAGCATTCTCACATATGTGTTCCTGTTCTTCGGGTCCAGGTGTGAGAGGGCAGTGTGGAGGGTGAGGGCTATGGCGTCGTCTGTGGACCTGTTTGCTCTGTAGGCAAACTGCAGGGGGTCCAGAGATTCAGGGAGGGAGGAGGTGATGAATAATTTGACTAACCGCTCAAAGCACTTCATTATGATGGAGGTGAGTGCTACTGGGCGGGTAGTCGTTGGGGCAGGTGATGATTGTCTTTTTGGGGACAGGAATGATGGTGGAGTGTTTAAAACATGTGGGGACTACAGACTGCAGCAGGGACCTGTTGAAGATGTCTGTGAACACCTCTGCCAGCTGAACTGCACACACCCTGAGAACACGGCCAGGGATGCCATCAGGTCCAGGAGCCTTGTGTGGGTTAACCCTTTTAAAGGATTTACACACATCTGCCCTATTTAAAACAAAAGGGCAGTGTAGCTCCTGGTCCCTCTGTACCTCCACAGCCTGGCTGCTCTCAAAGCGTGCAAAAAAACTGTTTAGCTCATCTGGGAGAGATGCGCACGCAGACACTCCCGCAGCACCCCCCGCTGCTCCTTTGTAGTCAGTCATTGTCCTTAGTCCCGCCCACATATTCCTAGTGTTACAGCCTTTGAAGTCAGATTCCACCTTGTCTTTGTACTGTCTCTTTGCATTTTTAATTGCTCTCCGGAGATCATACCTAGACTTCCTGTACTCCTCCAAATCTCCCGCTGTGTGCGCGAGAGTGCGCGCTTTCAGTTTGCCGCGCACCTCACCGTTTACCCAGGGCTTTTGATTTGGGAATGTCCGTACAGAAACCTTCGGTACCACGTCATCGATGCATTTCCCAATGTAGCAGATGACAGTGTCCGTGTGTGTGTTGATGTTATTGTCCTCAAACACACTCCAATCCGTAGATGCAAAGCAATCCTGCAGTGCTGAATCTGACTCCTCGCTCCATCGCTGTACTGTCCTTGTTATCGGTCTGTCCCTTTTAAGTTTCTGCTTGTACGCAGGCAACAACAGTAGTGAGATATGGTCTGATTTGCCGAAGGGAGGGCGAGGGAGAGCCTTATATCCATTCCGGAAAGGGGAATAAACATGGTCCAGTATGTTTCCCCCGCGCGTCGGGAAGTTGATGTGTTGGTAATATTTTGGCAAAACCTTCTTCATGTTGGCGGTGTTGAAATCTCCGGCCACAACGAACGCCGCATCTGGCCGTGAAGTCTCGGTTTTATCAATAAACCCAAACAGCTGATCGAGTGCCGTGTTGTTGTCGGCGAGTGGCTGCGGCGGGATATACACTGCTGTTATCACAACAGATGTGAATTCCCTCGGCAGATGGAAGGCCCGACATGAGATCATGAGGTGCTCGAGATGTGCGGAACAGTCCGATGAAATAATCTTCACATCTGAGCACCAGTTGTTGTTAGTCATTACACACACACCGCCTCCCTTACTTTTCCCCGAGTTAGCAGTCCGGTCCTGACGAAAAATAGAGAATCCGTCAGGGACAATAGCGGAGTCCGGGATAGCGGGGTTGAGCCAAGTCTCAGTGAGAATTAACACGTTACAGTTCTTAGTGTCCCGTTGAAAAGCAATCCGGCTTCTGAGTTCATCTAGCTTATTTTCAATGGATTGAACATTAGCCAGAAGAATACTCGGAAGAGGGGGCCGATTCTCTCGTTTTCTCAGTCTGACCAGCAACCCGGCCCGGCATCCCCGCTTTGTCTTCTTCTTGCGTCTCTCAGGTAGAACAGCAACAGGTAGCCATGGTGAATCTCCATTGTTTGTCGGAGGGTTATTATTGTCCACGAAGTTTCGCAATTGGAAAAGTTCCTCTCTGCTACATTGTATGGCAGAGTAGGTGCGGTCGGCTAGCATGTTGCGAACCATGTTAAAAGTAAAACGGCAAAAGTAAAAGAAATATGTACAAAATACGAAAATGGGCAAAGTTGGAGAGGAGCACGTAGACGATGCGGCCATCTTCACCGGCGCATCACATGTGTGTACGTCCCGACCAATCAGAGCACACTGTGCTCACAGGGAGGGTGGGGGCTGGAGCTATTGGAGCTCTAACGAGCCGTTAAAGGCAGAGAGTGAAATTCAGTGAATACACGTAGTTTACAGAGATGCTGTATGAGAAACCAATGTGAGTTTGGAAAATTGCACAGTATAAATCTATTCTAGTAGACCTCAACAATGGAATTATGATCAGTGGAAATGGCCCATGACATGGGACCTTTAAGTGTAAATTGCTTAAAAAGAGGGACTAGCAGTTCATGCTCACATTGGAAAATGTGCGGACCAAACCAGAGCGAAAAAGAGAGTGGATGAATATTGGACAACTTCATCAGGTGGAGACAAACACAATTCCAAATGAAAAATCATCATACTGCATGATGTGTCTGTTTGATGTGTAAATAAGCTAGTTTACATTTCAGCCACAACCACTTTCCGTCAAACATTTGTTTTGTTTGGCCTGCCTAAAAAGGGGCAAAAAGTGTTTTAAGTCAGATTTAGTTTCATACTGATATTGAAAAAATAAAATAGATCATTGAATAACTAAAAACAGAATTTGAAACTGAAAGGTGGGAATGTTTGACGTTTTTCCTTAAAACTGAGAAATTCAGCAAAGCTTTGACTCTATCCCAGAGATGTGCAGGACGACCTGAGAAAATGATCACCACATAATGATGAAATGAAACCAGTGAAAAGCAGCGTCTCATGTTTGTATTACAAATAGTCTAAAATGGCCTATGACCTAACTAAACTCTTGGCTACGTATCCCACCCTGTGGTGAAGGAGGATCAGTGCTGCCTGGAGACTGTGTGTCAGACCCCGGTGTGGAGGGGCAGGAGGAAGGGGCGGGCCCGAGGGATCTCGTGGGATCACCGCAGAGCTCCGAGACAAAAACGACATTGTGGCACAGACTAACCCATCCAAGAAAACATTACTTCCTGTCCCATCAGCTCCAGCGTCCCCCACACATGAGCTGCTTGATTCCCAGAACTGAGAGCCTTTTTATTCAGTCAGTACTGACCATATGCACACACTGGAACTCAGTGAAATATATTTGAGGAGGAACCAGCAACCACTAAGTTTCAAGTTGACTTGACAATAACAACTATAATAGAGAAGGTTTCACCTTTACTAGATGTTACAGTGAGAAAAAAATAAGTCAAGAAAAAAAAGGAGATAAAGTGAAAGAAGAGCATTAAAAGAGCTTTACATATGTATTATAAGGTTTTATAAAAAATATCTATTCACTTGAGTATTGCGATATAGTATTGCATTTTTTTTACTATTGTGAGATGTTGAGATTCTTGCCAATAAGTAACAGCATTTAAGTATGGGACCATTACTATCAACTACTACCTTCAATTACTGCTGAGAAAGTAAAACTCCAGTTCAAGGAATCATATTTCTTATCTTGCAGTCACTGGCTACAACTCATGTTATTTATGCTATGAAAATAAACTTTAAGAGGCAGCTTGACATACCAGCCAATCCTTCTTTGAGTTCTATTTAAAGGTGGGGTAGGTAAGTTTGAGAAACCGGCTCGAGATACACTTAAGCAATAGCTCACTTCAGGCCGTGGTATATGCTCATTATATCACAGCTAAGGGGTGTGGTTCGGCCCGACGCGAAGCGGAGGGTCGACAACCCCCTTAGCTGTGATATAATGAGCATATATCACGGCCTGAAGTGAGCTATTGCTTTTATAAAACGGTTACCAAGTGTGGCAATATGAAAGAAAAATACACACTCTAATTTAAATAGTTTTTATTAGTAAATAATGATGTTCAAAATAAAATAGTCCCTCTGTTGCCTTCTGCACGAAACATAGTGCGAGGTGGTTGCTATGCAACAACACTAACAACAGCTAGCAAACATATTAGACAGAGAGCGTTGATCCATTATTTGGCTATTTATTTACATTAATGTGTATGTTGCCGTTTATTGTGCACCCACTGAAAAACTGTCCAGCATCAGTAGCATGGCTTACGTGGTTACTTGTATAGGCTGAGGTTGTTCTAGGCTGTTGCTTGGCGTGGCGAGAATATTGCTCCACTTTCTCCGGTCCCCGAGATTCGGCTTCCAGTAGCTCTGGAGAGAGCTTTCGCACCTGTGGCCACTAACGGTCATAATTTCTCTGCTTTGTTTCAAGACCCGCATCAGAAAGCTTTTGAATGGTGATACTTTTCCAGTTGGTCTACCTGCTCTTCACATAGCTCTACATGTCGTCGTTTAGGTGCTTTTTGTTCTGGAGATAGGCACTCCTCAATCCACTCCTCCATAGTAAGACCCCGACCCCCCCGGAGGTCGAAGTTAATCTTAAATGTTTTTGCGGACCTTTTTGATTACAGATTTGAAAACATCGTTGCTTGCTTTAAAAGTAGCACAATTCATTATGTCAAACCTTGGAAAGTATCTAAATATCCCTGCCCTAATGTCAAAGGAACTGCACACTGAATATGTTTTTGCCGTTTGATGTCTATGTCTGGACCGCTGCGTAAAAAGGAGGGTTTCTGCCCCGTTACTTCTCCGCTGCTTTCTTGTTCCAGAAGAGCAAACTGCAGGCAGTTTGCTTTTCAGCCCAACTGTATACTGTTTATCTCAGACGCGGAGGGATACTGAGTTGTTGTGAAAAGTAACTTACAATTCTACCCGTGGTATACGCTCAGTATACCACGGCTAAGAACCAATCAGATTGCTTGATTTTACTTGTCCGTTTTATAATTTTTGTTATATTCCATGGAATGCTCTTAACATCCCGATAGCAATAAATATCTTAAGTGCTTTGACAAAAGATCCATTAAAAAATGTCATCTGTGGAAGCCGCAGTACTGTAAAAAGCACGACCAATCATTTTAGCCGGCCCGGCTAAAATAACTGGATGGCCTACCTGCCTGTCAGCCTTCCATCTGTGCACAAACTTATCTCGTGCACTCATTGGTCATGTGCGCGTTCGTGTGTGTTGGAGGAGGGGCTTTGTCAGGAAGTGGCAGATTTTTTCCGGCTGTGTATTTTCAAATTTTAGCGCACTCGAGCTGGTTTCTCCAAAATTACCTACCCCACCTTTAAGGGGAACTTCACATATCAAAGTCCGAAATATGAAAAGATCCCTTGTAGCACGCTGCTCATCTCTGCTTAGGGCTAGCTGCTGGAGGCTACCACTGTTAGCATAACACGTTTGAATATCCAAAGGTACTTTCTATATAATCAAATTTCAAGTAAAACACTTTAAAATGTCTTGTGTAACATGGCAAGTCCCATACCATATGTGCAAAATGCAATTGTCAGCATGGCCCTGGTCGGATTGATGATGATAGAATACCTCTGAATGAAACCTACATATAGCAAAAATAAACATATTGTGCTTACTGTGATGGAGTACAAATCACACAAACCAGATCACCACCTAAAACAGTAAGCAACCTCTAACACCATCTCATTTTACATAGTGAGTCATCTGGTCTATTTATTTATTGTGGCAAGTGCAAGTGCTTCATGACACTATACAGAAACCAGTTTTACTCTGGAAGTTAACTGTTACTGTCATCAGCCCTTTCCCATGTAAAGTGATTCCACAAAGGTAAGTGAGTAAACTATCAGAACCATGATGGCCTTCATTCCGAGGAACACAGAATAAAGCTCCATGAGAGTGCTGGAGATGTGTTGGTAAGATCACAGTACCTTGACATGACTCTGAGCGCCCAGGTTGTAGATCTCGGACGGCTTCACCTGGTTGATGATCTTCACCAGGCACGTGCTGTCCGTCAGATCGCCATAATGCAACTTCATGTCTAACAAAGAGAGGGACAAACAGTAAGTTCAACTATTTTGGTGTTCTCCTGTGATGACCCGTCTCAAGTGGCCACAAGATTAGGAAGACGAAGCAGAGAAGGCAATAAGCATAATAGCGCCCCTTTAGTAAGGATTTAACGGAAAATATGTTAAACCAGATTAAAAGTAACCAAATGATGTTCCCAAATTAAATCGTTAAATGAAAATCTGAAAAGTGGAGGAGGTGGGATTGGGTGTTGTGCAAGAATAGCATAACGGTAAACGAAGGCAACATAACCAATCCAGATAGTGGTGTGCCCTGTAGAGAGCAGCAGAGATTGATTACACTGCAGCCATATATGCAACCCAGGAGTACATGTGGAACCACAGCTCAAGCTTATCAGTCACCAGAGCAAGCAGGAGCCAGCTAAAGTACATTTTATCAAACAAATTATGTATTTTCAGTTTTTAAATCAGTGTTGAATGCATGTGTTGTAAGCACCAGGCAAAGCTTTACAGTAAACTAAAGCAACATAATCAAATCATAATGTGCTGTACCTGTCGAGGGGAACATAAAGAGGGGTCATTACAAGAGTAACTTTAAGTTATTTGAAGATGTCTTTTTTTCTCTAATATCCATAAAAGATCAGTTTTTCTGTGATGTGTGCATGTGCTTTTCTGCAGCCTAGAGAAATTGATATTTTTCTGAGGTTTTAAAGTAACAGGCTCCTATTTCTATACTGTCCTGACAATTGGATATACATATAAACTGCCTGTGTTTATACTTCTATACAATTTGATGTTTATATTCTCATGGTGAGGGCTTTGCAGATCTGATGGTGCCAAAAAAAAGTAAATTGTTTTCCGGTATCTGCAGCTGTTGCATTTGGATGATCAATGGTATTTTGTATCACGGCAAAACACAAGTCATTTAATTTCTCTAAGGTGACAGACAATATCTAAAGGTGTTTGTGACACTGCAACTCTTGGGGTTTATCGGAGATTGTATGGAAAGACAGACTAAGAGTCTCGACTCCCTAGAACATGAACTAGCCAAAAACCCCCGGATATGGGAGCCGCCATCTTGAAGTGACTTAATTTGAAGCCAGTAGTGATGGGGGGCTAAACCTCAACCTCACCAATGTTATGCCTAATCTTACCAACAAAGGTACAGGCCAATCAGAGGCAAAGAAGGGCGGTCCATGCCTTCGCCATAGTAGAAAAATAATACACCTGTCAGACTCAATGGAAACACGGTCATAGTCATTGCTGTAAGCGTGAAAGCCAGCGTGCTGCTACGTTTCTACAGTAGCTGTTTTGCTAGATTTTCCACTGTCAGAAAATGAACACGCAGTAAACATCTTAGCATTAAGAGCTGCCTAAAAACATATGTATTTGACGTGTAATTCGATTTTTGTTTTGTATTGCCCATCTGCTAACATGCGTGGTTTATGTCTTCATCTGTCAATGGTTTCTCTGGGGAGACGTCATGGTGTGAAAAGTGTACTCACTGCCTTCGGTGTGCGTCTGTGGGTTCTGGTAGAGATGCTCAATGCGACCCGTGTTGAAAGAGCTGGAGCGTCGCAAAATACCATGAACCTGTGAGAAGAAAAAGAGAGGCTTTAGGCTTTATCAGTGTTTCCCACAGATCTGACATTAACATTAACCTTTCTGTTGGTCGCTTGTTAGCAGACCCCTCACGCCATGGCAGAGCGAACAGGTACAGGCAGGGCCCATAGTGATAGCCCTATAGTCTAAATATACTACCCACAAATAAACATATGGACATGGGTTACTATTTAAAAAAAATGGTAAATGTATTTAGGAAACTATCCATGTGATTTTAAGTGGGGGTGGACCTCAAATCCTCTAGGGGTGTCCGGGGGCATGCTCCCCTGGTAAGATTTTTTATTTTATTTTGGAGTTAAATGCATCAATCTGGTGCACTTTGAGGGGAAAATAAAGAGACTAGATATATGGGAACACCTATATGAAACAGAACTGTATACATTTCAATAATCATAAAGTGTATCTTACCTTTTTTCCCCTAGTTAACTTTTTAATTTTTTATTCATGCATATTTTACTAATCACTGCCCCCTCAAATGGAAATATGTGTTTACATAAATGGTGACCAAACCGTTTGAGACCCACTGAGAACTTAGACTAAGTTAACTATCTAAACACTCAGAGAGTCCTTTACCTCACCTGAGCTGAGGTTATCCCGAGCTTGAATGACACACAGAGACCAATCGAGGGCTTTGATTTATGATCTGTATGACAGTGGCCATGTCGGCAGGCCACATCATGTAGACAGCCAGTCACCCTGTGTGAGGCAGGCCACTTAACAGGCCAGGCCATCGGGAAACCCCCCGGTCCTCCCGATGGCCAGTCCGGGACTGGGTACAGGAGGCGTAGAGCGAGGGATCATTGTCCACAAGTTAATCGATCGCAGATGGCGTTGTGGTCACGGAT
The DNA here is from genome assembly GCF_902827165.1 of Trematomus bernacchii. Lineage (NCBI taxonomy): Eukaryota > Metazoa > Chordata > Actinopteri > Perciformes > Nototheniidae > Trematomus > Trematomus bernacchii. Next base: position 22,146,349 of record NW_022987739.1, read on the forward strand.
GAAAAAACCTAAATGGGTCGCGAAATATACTTGGGCGGCTGTTAATATACCTGGGCGGCCCGCGTGGGAAACCCTGCTTTATTATACCATATTTATTTACACCACTTCAGATTAACATTATTATAACTATAACCTTGCTTTGTTAACTTTGTGAAACTTGTATATTTTCTTGAAACACATTTTTGTGTGTTTTGTTGCTAATTTTGTGCAGCTCCAACACAGTAAAGAACACCCACCCAAGAAAATATCTCTTCATTATTACAAAGCATTGAGTTACCCTCACATGTATTGAAGAAGCTAAGGGGTGCGACTCATTGTTTAAAGTTGACCCTAACCCCAGCCAGCAGCAACACAGAGGGAATTGAGAAAGATTCAATGTACTACTTGCAAACTATGCAAATATCCTCTGAAGCCCCGAGGCGAAAAGTACATGATAGGTGGTTTACAAAATGTTGAAAGGTCAATCTAAAACAAAACAGAGAGCTATTCTACGGTCACATGTCAAGATCCCATTTTGTAACAGATGGTTTCAGAATTGTTTAATTAAAATGGTTCTGCAATCAGATCCAGGATCCTGTTAGGGAGCCAATCTGGTATTGAAATATGAAAATATTTGAGTTCATATTGTTATTACCTAAAGAGGCCATATTATGCTTTCAGGGTTTTTTCCCCCTTTCATGTAGTGTGTTGGACTGGACTGAGAAAAATAAAGAACTTATTGAACATTAAAGCATGTCACAGTAGAGGCACACAATACTAATATACTTTAATATGAGCCAGAGTTTTTATTTCTAGGCTTATCTTACATTTTAGGGTTTGTGTACAATGTCTCAATGTCATGAACACTGCATTTAACTAAAGCTTGTCATGTTAACTGTATTATCAGTATTTTGTTTGGCAAATACAGTGTTTTACAAAAGTTGGTAATAACAGTATTGTGACTCATGGCTCCAGCTATCTTTGTTTTTGAATGCTGCCTGTGATCTAGGATCTGTTCTCCATGTTCTGAGGGGGGGTAGTGAGGAAGCTCTGCTCAGGAGAGATAACAGAACCTGATCCAAGGGGAGTCCATTAGTGGGAGGCTGCTGTGCCCTAACCTCACTTCCTTTATTCACTGTGTACTTCCTGCCTGCCTGCACGCTCCTCTTTAATGCCCCCCCCCCCTCTACATGCAGCATCTCCAACCTGGACCCAGTCCACTTCCTCTCCAGGCTGAGCTGAAGCTGGGTGAAGGTGTGTGAGGGAAATGAAGTCATGCAGCTACTGTCAGGAAAACACAATGTGCCCTGGTGCAACACGTATGCTTATGCAAGTGTGTCGTACTGTATGTATGGTCACTTTTCATGGGTGTGAAGCTCAGGCCGAAGCCTTACGTAGCAGTAACAGCTTGTTAACCTCCGCCTGCAACCACAGGCTGTTGACTCTCTGCGCTCCTAAAAACACATCGCGCAGCAGGTGAAAGTGAGTGACCTCAATCGTATGGCCGTATAAAAACAACCATTTCCCTGTTAATGGTGTGACCCAGGGGTAAAAGGTGAGGGGTCAACAGGCTTGAAGCAGCACAAAGGGCCTTATCAGGGTGAGGTGTGAGTCAGCCTGCGTACGAAGTCACGTTACGTCACGGTCCCTCAGGAGCTCCCACACGCCGCTGTGGCTGGAAGACGCTTATCGAGGGAATGTCGCTCTGTGTGTGTCTGTGTTTGTTGGCATTGGCGAGCGTCTGCATTCATTTCTGTGTATGTGTGTGTGCGTCTGAGCATTCACAGGACAAATGCTTCATACTGTTACGTCTGGATTCCTCTCTCACCTCGTAGCCTTTAGCGAGCAGGAACTCAGCCAGGTAGGAACCATCCTGAAAGAAAGAAGACAACGCTGATTAAAATGTGTAAAAGAGCATTGCAATTACACTACATTAAGAGTTTCTTGCACTGACTGAATAACAGCAACTTAACCACACGTGATTTTAAAACATCTTTGCCCAGGTTGGGGCGAACAGAATTCATTATCTTTGTCGAGTGTTTTACTCACTAATTTGATAACTTCCCTTAATGATTATCATTACCTATTAATGATATAATGGGATTTAATAAGTGCTGTGATTTTTGTGATCACATCAGTACTTATTTTTGCATTTTCCACCTATGCAGTTTTATGATTTGCTTATCATATCTATGTGTAACAATAAACAAGGAGGTATAACAGAGCAATCCATAGATCTCTGGGCCAAAGGGGGAAATCATCATTTTGAGACTTATACACAATATTAACGGAGGATCAAGACTGGACATGTTTTGCAAATTGAGTACAATCACATTTTTCAGAACATGGTCCGCACCCTAGTACCTAATTATAAAGAAATGTGCTTCTAGCGTGTGTGTTTGATGTTGAAATGTATAGACAATTAGTATTTAAATCTGACAAGTACACAATAAAAGGAAAACATGTGACCTAAAAGAGATTAGAGACCAGAAATTGTTCAGGAAATGAGTGTAAACTTCAGGAAAAATTACTTTTTAATGAAACACAAGTTGGTTTCTGTAAAATAGGTACAGTTATGCTCATTTTGTCATTTTACTGAGAATTACGCCAATATGTCCAAATGTAGTGTTATATTGGACGTTTTAGAGAGAATGTTCGGGGTTAACTCAACAGAACATTTCTAAATGGACTTTTAATCTGATTATTCTTGATTAAACTGGCTGGTGCAGTGATTGGTTTGAAAGTAAACCTGTAAATTGTTCAAGTCACTGTTTATTAATGTAAACTAAATGGTGTTGGACCAGAACACTCTTCAAACCTCCACACTGGCTGAATACTGAGTCCTTGGATCATTTGGTTGGGGTGTGTGTGTGTGTGTGTGTGTGTGTGTGTGTGTGTGTGTGTGTGTGTGTGTGTGTGTGTGTGTGTGTGTGTGTGTGTAAGAGCGAGCCCTGTCAATAAGGTCTTGTTCCCCTCACCCGTGTTACTCTTCGTCTTTTTTCCCTTCTCAGACTTTCCGACCACACATTCTAGAACACTCTGGAACATTCCGAACTAGTCATGGCATTCATCCCTCAATCCCCCTCACGTATGTGCGCGCACACACGCATACACCCTCCCTGGGTTACCGTCAAGGTGGAGGGCAGTGAGCAGAGGGTTTACAGGGGCTGGAAGTTGGAGGACACCCAAACACCTGGCAGGAGAGTCATGTTTGAAGCGGCATTAAAGGGCCCCTCTCTGGAGAGGCTCTACAGTTGGGGCCACCACTGCGCAACCCAACATCTGACGTTTTTATGATCCTCGACTATTTTGATAATTGATCAATCGTCGAAGTAATTTTTTATGCAAAATAGATACTTCAGAATTTAATAATCTAACATTGGGGCTGGGCAATATATCACATATAGATTACACTACATATTCCCCTAGATGTTGGAAATGGTAATATTGTAATCTTCCTGGTTGTAAAAAGGCAGCATTAAGGTAAAGTAACTTTTCTTAATTTACCAGGCTTTTCTAGCTGTTTTAAAAGATTTGCCGTTATCCAAATAGTCATGATTCAACCCACATTAGTGAGGAAAATGTATCAAAATTATCATGGTTTACATATTATGTCAGAGCATGAATGGTCAACCACAGCATCCTCCGCTCTTTCGCTATCGATGTATTTTGCCAAGTGATATTTTTCATACCGCCCAGTCCTAACAGACTTTGCCAGTCTCAGAGATAACTCCATCCACTGAGGAAGTATTTGAGATGCAGTTCGAAGTTCTGGAATATCTAAACAGGTATTTTCTTGTTTATATTGTTCCATATAACTAAAGGCTGCTGTATGAACACCCTGAGGAAGGTGTAGGCCAAAGATTTTGTTAATTTTAGCCTCCTGAATAACAGTTATTGGATTTAGACTTGTATGTCTGCTGTTTCGACCTGAAGTTAAACTTGATGTGCTAAACAATTCTAACTTCTTGAACAGAGACACAAGTAGCAAGTGTATGTTTTACGAGTTGAATAAAAAACAATGTATGGCTCGGTACTACCTAAAAGTATTCTTAAGATCATTTATAGTTCTGCAGGTTGAGCTCTCAGGTTGTGTGGTCGTTGACACTGATGCCCAACCTGTTTCTGCCTTATCCGGGGGTGGGGGGCTGGGCACAGGCACTGGCAGCCCCTCATCCGTCCCCACGGTGTTCAAAGCTATGGCCGGTGTCATGTTTTCCTGCCCCAGTGCCAGGGTCAAAGCGCTCCACGCCAGACCAATATGGAAAACAAGCCTGAAGAGCTGCAGCTCTGTTTCAAAACAAGAAGCTCCTTTGAGGCCGTATTAGCCCATAAACCCTGGCCTCACCTCGCTGTTTCCTGTTATGGGGAGCTGGGGAGGGTAGACAAACACACAACACACAAACACACACACACACACACACACACATGCTCACCTGCCAGGTCAAAGTCAAACCACAAGAATCCTCCAAGAATCATTTTGGCATCTAAAGGCCCGGACACACCAAGCTGACACCAAAGAACTGACACAGATGGACCCCGACTGTTGTGTCGCCTCACGTCTCCTGCGTCTTAGCCAACAGTCGCACTGGAACACACCGCAAAGACTTCAGGCGACGGCCAAGAAGCACGTACGAACTGCGCATGCGTGAGAGGCAATAACTCTCCTTACCAGCAGGCGGCGGTAGTGTGTATTCGTCATTCAAAAGAGGCAACAACCGGAAGACAGACTGTGTGATAACCGAGAGAAGAAGAACAGACTGCGTGATATAAACAAACAACAAATAGCGTGTGCGTTCCATTTTCACTCTACAACGAGAAGCTCATGGGGCTTTCCCGAACCTGTGTCGAGAGCTGGAGTTAAAGGGCCCATGTCATGGCCATTTCCACTGATCATAATTACATTGTTGAGGTATACTAAAATAGATTTATACTGTGCAATTTTCCAAACTCACATTGGTTTCGCATACAGCATCTCTGTCAAGCATGTGTATTCAGCAGTATTCACTTTCTCCACTAAACGACTCGTTGGAGCTCTTGCCCCCCCCCTCCCTGTGAGCCTAGTGTGCTCCGATTGGTCAGCTCGGCCACTCGTTCTGATTAGTCAACCACCAGAGAGGCTGCGCCCATGTCAGTGCTTTTCCCGGCTGCTCTCAGCGTAACATCAGTCTTATCATGGCGTCGGTACAGCGGTATATTTTATATACATATATATTTTTAACTGTTGTTATAGAAGAGTGTGACGGCCTCAGGGCCTTTGTCTTACGGTGGGGTGGAGCTGAAGAGGGTAATCAGCGCGATCACGGACACCTCCGTAGCCGGTGCTATTAATCCCAGCGGCCCGGAGTCTCTCTCCAAAGCGGCTGCAGAAGGACGAACTGAGCGACCCTCTCCCCTCGACCACCTGTCTCTGCATTTACCACAATAAATGTGCCGTGGTTTTGTAAACTCGTGTATGTCTCCTTGTCTTTCCGTTGTGGCCTACGAGCTACTCTCATAACAAAGAGTAAGTTATTTTTACCCGTTATAAACTACTACTGTTTGATGAGAAATCAAATCATGGTTTGCTATATATGAATTCAGGGAAGAAAGGATAGGCCTACTAAGTATTTCCATTAAACTTTATTTTTAGAAATGTACAAAATGAACATAAATATACATATATACACGGTATATCATCCATTCCTCCTCCTCGCATCTTGCCTGCGCACAGTCGGTGCGGTGCCTTTTAGCACCCTCAGTAGTAGTAGAATCCCTTCCCCGTCATGGATTGTCCGCCAGGATCTGGCTGGACGAAATCAAATGCAAATCACAAAATATTAGAGAAACTTAGTTGTTTTAGATTCGTTAGTAGTAGTTGTGTAATGAACAGCTTGCCTGCTAATATGCTAACCTAGCTTTGTTTACCTTGGTAGCTAACACGATATGAACGTTAGCTTGGAGGAAAGGCAACTATAATGCAGTGTAATAAAACTACTATGAACAAAAGCTAGTGGTTCATATTAGGCTAGCAATAACGTGTTTATAATTGCAATCGTATACGGGTATTCTGCTACGTTCGGTCATACAATGTAACTTGCATGAATACATTGTTTTGCGCTAGCATACAGCTAGCCTCGTTAGCTACATGCAGTATATGTACGGTCACAATGTACGGTAAATCACAGTACAGTATACTGTATGAGTATTCCGTGTGTGTGACTGCAGACATTCTCCTGCTATGAGATACATGTATGCAAGGCCATCTGCTGACATTGTAGTTGATATATTTAAACGCTAGCAACGTAGCATCACAAAAATGTTTTTCTGACCAAAACTAGCTCTAGCTCCGTGTGTTAGATCGCTACGCCAGCTATAATGTAATTACGTTTCGCGACTGACCGGCAAATCACCCGGAGTATACTGTCAATAGGTATTTTGTGTGTGAATGCAGACATTCTCCTGCTATGAGATACATGTATGCAAGGCCATCTGCTGATATTAGAGTTGATATATGGAAACTCTAGCAACTTAGTTAGCACAGTTAGCACTGTGTCAATGGCTTAGCAGTCCAACACAGTTTACACATTTAAACAGTCTTGTTTGATAAATACACAAATAACAATGCAAACTTACAGGTTGTATACCCAGATCTTCCCCTGCTCCAAACGGTCCAAACAAGCTGTGCATATCCGGCCTCAAACTGGGCAATGTTTTGGAAGCTTTCGTCTGTGAAATGCCGGTTCTTCGAACCTCTGGAGGAGGAACACGACGCTGCTGGTGTGGCCATAGCTCTTCGGGATTGGTCCATTTCGTTCCGGGTACCGCATGACATCAGGCGGTACCCGGAACTAAATGGAAGACTCAAATGGGCAGTGACGTATCTCCAACGAGGCGTTTTGGGGAGGTATTTTCTGTGTTAGAGTTTTACTCGCTACAGGGTGTACTTTGAGGGTTTTGACTCTGCACACCGTTTACATGCATAAAAACCTTCATAACACACAAGGGGACGGGTAATAACCGGAAAAGCATGACATGGGAGCTTTAAATGAAATCTCAGGTTTGCCTTCTTAATAGTTTGTTTGGGTCCCTCACTTCCGTTTCGCTTCTCATGCACTGATTCGCTAGCTGAACAGCCAATCAGAGTGATTTCTTTTGCCGACTGCCTTTGGCCGACTGGGTTTTCGGCCGAAAAGTCGTTGGCACGGCTGAAAAGACACGACGGTGCGGGACACACCAATCTGAGTAGGGCGTGTCGACGGTCATCGTCGGCCTGACGCCCACCGACGGCCAAAATCGGCTTGGTGTGTCCGGGCCTTTAAATACAAGCCAAAAGGCTGGTTTAGGAATAAAAGGGTTACACGATTTTAAATGATAAACCCATTATAGTCTATTATCATCATAATCATTTCTGCAGGGGACAAACCTGTGAAAACAACCCTTCAGGTACAAGTGTAAAACCTTCTACATTCACGGAAAAAAGAGAAATTCACTTTATATTGAGAGTTCTCTCTAATGTGATGCTAAACTAACTTTACATTCTTTTTTACATTTTAAAGACTGAAGTGTGTATTAAAGCTATTTGGAAACATATCATTGTGTGTTGTTTCATACATAAACACTATAAACTTTAAAGTAAGTTTGGTTCTCTATTTCATTGTCAGGAGAAACAAACACATTGCCCTTAAAAAAAACGAATGTGTCTTCGAACAAAGTTCTGTTAAACTAGAAGGGTAAGGAAGGACAACTCAGACTTACAAATTAAAAAAGACCAAAAGAGGGGGAAAGGACAGAGGGGGGGAAAAAGCTGATGTTGATGTTAGACTAAATCAGTCCATGTGTCTGAAAAATGTTAACAATGTTCTTTCATCAGATCTGCTGTCGTTAGCGCCAATCAACATTCCCATCATCATCATTATCACATCATCATCGAGTGGTTTCATTTAGAGGATGGATATGCATCAATATCAAAAGGTTGCACTGGGGTGTGTGTGTGTGTGTGTGTGTGTGTGTGTGTGTGTGTGTGTGTGTGTCAGTTTCAATTCAGTACTGCCGATACAATATCTGACTTATCTATAAGACACAAAGGTGTGTTTGTTTTACTAAAAAACATTCTCCATACCTTTTTTGCTCACTATATTCATCTATATTTGTCCATTGTTGTGTCCATCCACCCAGCTGTCCTTTCTGGATCAAGCATTAGGTCTGTAAATGTCATGATTTTCCATAGCACAAGTTTAACAAATCAAATTGCTTGTTTTGTCTAAACAACTCTGAACTCCAAAGATATTCAGTGGTCTTTCATTTGGAAGAAGAAAATGCAAATGTTCACATTTAAGAAGCAATAACCGCTGGATTTGGGGCATGTAACGGGTACATAATAAACAATGTGCAAATAAACAATGCATTCAAGTATAGCCTGTTTCACTATTAACCCTATAATCAGACCTTCAGCTACAGAGATGAGAAGAAGAGAGTATGTGATGTCTTTAAACCCCAGCACTATGAGTTTAGTACCCCCTGCTGGCGGAAGAGAATGATTTGGGCTCTTTACCAATAGCATTACTAGGACCGCTCGGTGACCTTAATACCTAATTGGGTTTAAATCATCTGCATATCATTAAAGCAAAAATACCTTACAAAAATTAAAAGAGTGTAATGTGTGACTGGAGGAATTATTCAGGTATTTATGCAAACATTGAGTTCATGGCCAAGTATTTATTTATCATTGTGTGTGAAGTGAATTACAAATAAATCACTTTAATGTGCTTTCATTAGACCGCAATGAGAAGCTGCGAAACACGCCACTGCTCTGCAATTAGGCCTAATATGGTTTAATGACCCTGTGATCACATGTGCATACACATACACAGTAACACAGCAGTAAGTAGGAACAGTTGCTTTGCAGTCTGGATCTCTCCTATTGACTCAAGCACAGGCTCAGGCGTGCATAAAAAGAGCTTCCTGGTGTCAATACAAATTACTGTAATCTTGAGTTTGATCACTGAATGTAAAGTATTTATTAAAAAACAATTGATTTAAAATACATATCTATGTGTTCGCTGCAGCTGAACTGACATCTATATCTGTGGAAGTTACGAGACTTCATCCACAGCGGAAATCAACCTTTAAGGAGCCATCAGCAGCCATTATGAGCAACAGAGGAGATGTGTGCACGGATTCTTAGCTTTATGATTATTATTGCTGGCACTTGCTTGGATTCTATCCTGTGCTGCTAACAGAGGGAGGAAAGAATGAGAGCGGTATCAAGCGGTAACAAAGAATAAAGAAAAGAGGCTTGTAGGACGAGCATCAATCACCTCTGAGGGGCCGTATCACAGCGCAGCGTTGTTTTCCCAAATGGAGCAGCTCAAGAAAAGCGCGTGAAGCTCAAAGCCAACACAAAGTTGAACAGAGAGGCAAGACCTGTCCTGTCCATAACCCCGGATCGTAAAACATCACTATCAGCACGGCTATTAACTGTGCCTTGGCACTCAGGTGGTCTCTCATACCTCACACCATCTCACCCCAATACTTCACACTGAGAAGGCAGTGAGAAACATTCAGACTGAGCAGCATGCTGCCATGAAATGTATGAACAGTAGTTAGCCAGCCGATTTATGGCATCACTGTGACCCCGACACCCCGCTAGTGACTCCTGAGATGGTCTAAACAGATGCCTGGACCGGTGGTATAAAAATGAATTAACACTGTTATGTTTTGTCTTCTTTTAAAGACAGTGAAGGGAGTAGAAGCTTTCTGAAGTGCTGCTTGACAAACGGAATGTGAGATCTTGAAAATGACTTTTCAAGACCTCTGATTCTCGGGGGGATACTGGCTGCATTCTGGGATCGTCCACCTCAACCATGAAACAATCCCCAAGTCTCTGCTTAATCCCTGCAGCTAATTTGTTTTTGTTTTTATTTGGAAATTGACACTTTGAAACGGTCATGCTGTTCTTCTCACACACAACTACAACAAAAAACTGTTTACACACACTTGTCCACATACACACCAACAAAGACCCACAGAGGCAAATGTCTCTGATATCTTCATGATGTGTCAACTTGTTTAAGAAGAAGCCATGCCGTAAAATTCAAACAGTGTTATGTAGTTAAAAATATTATAGAATCTTATTTCTAGGTATGTCAAAAAAAATAATGTATCTCAAACCGTTTGTCTGAATATCTATTCACCCTGATACCGTTCCCATTTTAGCGCCTGTCTCTTTAAACCCCTTCCGAGAAAGCCCAGTCTGCTCTGATTGTTCAAAGTTCTAATCTAGATCAGTAGGTGGAGATACTCAGACTGTAGGTGGTATATACAAATAAGACGGCATGTAAGATAGGAAGGAAAGAGAAAAGTGAAGTTATTGTGAAAGTGCCTTGAACTTGCCTTCTCTCCAATATTCAGCAGCAAAATGAAGTCTGATTGTATCGAAGTCTTAAAAGAATTACCCTACTTCTTACTTTATGTATTACACCAGAAAATGTTTACTGAAGAGTTTATAATCTCAATGGTTAGTTTTAACTTTGTATATTGTTCTCATATTTAGAGTAAAATGCACGATAAATTGTGAAAGGGATAGTGAATCTGAATTTCTAGCAACGCCATTACATAATTCTTGATTCAAGAAGAGGCAATATAGATACAATCTTCATGTAGCCGATCTGATTCTTAATCCAATATGAATATTGATTTGTATACTTTACCATATGTATTAATAGAATGTTTAAGCCATATTAAATTGCATCTGGAACGTCTGACAAATTATAGTTGACACACAACAGAGGAATATCTTGCATGAAAAGATGCTTTAAAAAAATCGGAATTGCATCACAGTTAATAAACAAAACTGTTTTTACAACAGAATTGCCCATAAGGCACTATTATGTTGTGTCATTTTTGTTTTCTTTATTATTGAGGATTTATTCATTACTGAGCATTTGGCCATAAAGCAAGATAAAGTGTGATTAATCAAAAAAATACACAAGGAAAGAAATAACATGAAAGCAGTAAAGAAAAATAACCTGTCAAACGTATAAGCAGCACTAAACGAGATAACACTATGTGTCAAGCAAATATCCACTGACAATATCGCATAAACTCAATCTAGAATTGACGGAAAGAAATATCACATTTTGAACTTCCTTACTACAATCAATGTTTTATCCGCAGTCGCTAAACCCGCTGAATGGACTTTGGCATATTTGACTTTCAGGGTGTGCTTTTCATGAATTATGGGTACTTGTCCTTTCTCCATTGTAACCATGAAAAACAACTTAACACACTTCATGCAAAGAAACTGCAACAATGGAAGCCATAGAGTAAGATGATAGCAAACACCCATGACAACATCATCACTCTAGTTTTGTCATTTCACCATCATGTTCATGTCATGCACCAGTAAGGCCAGTTCTGCCATGCCGACACTCCTCTCTGGAGATGCTTTGTTCGGGTCCTGATTGATCCTTTAGGTGAAAGTCACACTGACCTTTTCTAAAATGAGAAATGTTCCACACCACAGTAGCAACGTACAGTCAAACAGTAAGTCATAAAGTCAATTTGGTACTTGCCCTCCCAACAATGACTCAAATGACTGCATGGATGTGAAAGGTGTCACCCCCAACTCTGTAGTTCCACACAGTCCTGTGCAGCTTAATGGTAGCTTTCTGCTAACATTTTCTAAGTGTTCCTACTATTTTCCTAGCGCCAATTCATGCCGCAACAGGCAGCTGTTTCCAGCAAAAAAAGCTCTAAAACACAACTTTTTAGAATTTGTCCATGGCATCAAACTGCAGATAGACACAATGCATAACTTGTGATCGATAGTGTAGCATTTAGCAGCTAAACATTCAGATATTTCCCTCAGGAGTTGCTGGTCACATATGCCACACCAAAAACAAGCAAATGTTGTTTCACATCTGCTGTGTGTGTGTAATATGTGCTTACAAATTCCATGAATCAACCTAAACATTTTGTTCAGAGCCTGTTCCTGCTCCCAACTGGATAAAACAATCCATTATTGCAGGTGTAACCACTGAGTGTAAGAGTATGTTTGAACTGATTGGGCCAGAGTCTGTAATATCCATTACACATCTGTTATATTCACTCACAGAAGATTCCAGTTTTCAACATTTACTATGAAAATAATGTATGTACGTTTAGGTGTGCAAAGCTAGGAACCAATAAAGGCCCAATTAAACAGTAGCTGTTGGGCATTAACAATACAATAGTCCTACTAGGAGGCTATCAAGCGATAACAATTGAATATATTCAAATAATACTCCTGATTAGTTATCTATAGTATTGTTATCTCTGATTTTAGGACAGAAGTAGGCAGGGTGATTGTAGTATTTATTTGTTAACAGGCTTTCAAATTATTGTTGCAGCTTTGATGACAGAGTGTTTAGCTATGTTGAATATAGTTTTCTGTTCAGTGGCAAACACGTCATTCTACAAATCTTGTGCACCTGTGGCACACCTGTGAAGATGTTGAATACATGAAATACACAACTAAATACACAATAATGGAAATGTGTGTCATATTTATATTATTGTCTAAGACTTTTATATTGGAATTATTTCTACTTTTTAAGAAATGCATCATTTTTTCTCATTTTATCTTAAGAAAAGGAAACACTAACATTGATGTTGGTGGTAAAACAGCTCGAGGCATTATTTAGCTAGCTTAAGACAATGTAAGGGATCAGCATACATCAGGTTAAAGGTTAAGTTTTTATGGGAAATTGAGTTTCAAAAGTGACAGACACTCTCTATGAATCATGGAAAGACTTGAGTTTTTAGTAGCTGACACAGGTATAGACGCCAGGAAAACGTCTCCCGTTACAATGCATCACGACGAAGGAGATGTCAAGCTGTTTTAGAGCAACAGTGTAGCTAACGTGAGATACTGCTGGGGTATGAGCGTTACCTGTCCGGTGATGCCGGTGATAACGGCCACTTTCCTCTCCTTCTTCAGCTCTCCTTTCACCTCGGAGCTAACGCTAGCAGGCTCGGAGCACAGGGCCATCTCTTCTCGTCAAAAAGGTTTAACAACGACCTAAAAAACCTGTCAGTGCAGAGTGTTTACAGTTTACCGACGAGCCTCCTCAGCATCCGTAAACCAAACTACACGCCGTTACAAAGCAAAATACGTAGCAGGAAGCGGCCGTGAAATTAGCCAATAGGAAGAGAGCAGGTGGAACAGAGGAGAGCGCTTTGTTAAAGAAGGCAGAGTGAGTGAGAGGGCTGTAGGTCCGTAGACACAGCGCCCCACGAAGGATGGAGGCAGACACTGCTTCCTGAGTGGCTATTTACAAGACCCTTTACTTGAGAAAAAGTAAAAATACTATGGTCTTGAAATACTCCATTACAAGTAAAGGTCCTGAATAGGGAATTGTACTTAAAAGTACAGAAGTATTAGTAGCAAAATGTACTTAAATTATTAAAAGTAAAGGTAATCTGTGAAGAATGGATCTTTCACAGTTTTATATTATTATATAATATTGTGTTATTAACTTATTATGTTTTTGATCACTACCAAACGTAAACGTTGAGCCTATTTTAGTAACCAGTATCTATTAGTGTTATATAATATAATGTATTGGAGTAAGAATTACAATATTTGCTTGTAAAATGTACTGGAGTAGAAGTATAAAGTAGCGTCTAGGGGTGGGCGGATCGATCCCAAAATATCGATACTTCCGATATTACGTTACGTTTCAAAATATCGATACTAGAGCCAATAGGATCGATACTTTTATACTTTTTCCCCCCCTCTCCTCTACTCGTCAATTTCATCAAAAACTATGTGCAGAGTGCAGACGAACACAAGTATATGCCTTCTCTCTCCACTGCTGTCCTCCTCTCCTCGAGGCTCGCGCACGCGCAGCGCGCTCCTTATCTGAACGCCGATTATCAAACTGACTGACAGCAGCCAGCAGGGCAGGACAGCAGCAGCCAGCGACTCGCAAGTGCGACACACACACGCGCATGATGGCTGAGAAAGAGGAGCGTTGTGTGGAGCTATTTCACAACTGTCAATGAAAACTTAGCGAACGGTGATGTGTGCAAGAAGGCAGTTCGCTACTGTGGCCACGTTGTGTTGTTATTTTTCATGTTTGCACTTTAAATTTGCAAAAGTAAAACGTTTATTTGTCTATAAAAACTGTCCTGTCTTTAATCATGAAAATGAATTCAGATTTAGTCTATTTATGAATGCTTTCAGCTCAAAAATCATGTCATGCAGCTCTCCCCTACATGAAAGTATACATAAGACGCTTTTCATTTAAAAAGTATCGGTATCGGCGATACTGGCCCTGAAATATTTGGTATCGGATCGAATCCAGATGTTGTGGTATCGCCCACCCCGAGTCAAATGTAAATATTCAAGTAAATTACAAGTATGTCGAAATAATAGTAAGTAGAATACTTTAGTAAATGTACTTAGTTATCTGTTTGTTGCTCTGGTCTGAATGATCTCATCCTTTTTCATCCATGCATACACTCTGGGGCCGTTTCTCAATCGCGAGGATATTGGCTTCCAAGCCAATATTTAAAGGATGCTACGTCATCAAGTGGCGCAGCAGGACCGTTCCAATGTGTTTAGAGTAGACGACAGAGTACAGCTACTTGCAATGGGCCTGGTCTACAAGATCCACTACACCTCTATGGTACCCATTTACATGTCAAAATTATTCCCAAAGGTCAAGGAATACCATGATCATAACACCAGAGGGAGCTCCACAAATCATGTAAAACCCAGATTTGGCACAAAAAAGGGGGAATACACGTTTCGCAATTATGCCACATCAAGGTGGAACGCTCTTCCCACAACTGTAAAGGAAAGTAAAACTATACTTACCTTCAAAACCTCTCTTAAAGAGCACCTTCGGGGGAGAGCATTGCAAAACTGGCCCCGGTAATGGTACAAATCTCAACCTGTCGTACAATGGACAGCTTCCCCCCCCCATCTATGTATATACTCGCATTTTAGACTCTGTTACTAACTGTATATCTGTAGACTTGGTATGTCTTAAATGTCCGGTTAGGATGTATTAGAACGAAATCTAAAATGAAAATTGTAAATAAGCCATCTGTATGTAAAAAACCCACCTGTATGTAAATTGTAAATAAGCCATCTGTATGTCTAATATGTCTTATATGTCTTAAATGATATGATGAATTGGAAATGGGGGACCCTGATGTAAACAAGACGAAAGTCTTTCTCTGGTCTGCATCCCCTTAACAATTGTATGTTTTGAGCTGTACTGTACTGTACACAATATACAAGCTGTTAATAAACTTTTCAATCAATCAATCAATCAATCCAGCATGCTTGGAATTCCACCGAGGCCGCGTCGTTGGTTTGGGGGAAATTTCGAGGCTGCACATGGGTAGACTTCACGTCCTTAAAATCCCCACAATGCTTTGCGCAATGACCAATTTCCCCAAATCTGTGGCGGAAAATGTAAGGCGGGGCCTCTCATATGACGCACACCTGCACACTTGTTAGCCTGTTCCATTCTTCTTCGTTTTCATAAGCCGTGGCTTGGAATTATACTTGCTTCGTTTCTGAAGGAAGTGACTTGGAAGTACGCAACTACCAAGCCAGCATCCTCGAGATTGAGAAACGGCCTGTGTGTTTCTCAATCTCGAGTACGCTTGCTTGGTACCGTAGCACATGTCTTCCGAGCGTCTTGCTTCAGAAGCGAGGCAAGAATACTTCCTAGCATTCGGAAAACGAAGAGTGGAACAGGCGAGCAAGTGTGCAGGTGTGCGTCATATGAGAGGCCCCGCCTTACATTTTCCACCACAGATTTGGGGAAATTGGTCCGTGCGCAAAGCATTGTGGGGATTTTAAGAACGCGGAGTCTACACATGTGCAGCCTCGAAATTTCTCCAAACGAAGTACGCCGGGCTCGGTAGAATTCCAAGTATGCTGGACATTGGAACAGTACTTCAGCGGCACTCGATGACGTAGTATGCTTGAAATAGTGGCTCTGGAGCAGCTTTACTCGGGATTGAGAAACACCCAGTGGCCGTTTCTCAATCGCGAGGATGCTTGCTTGGTAGCACATGTCTTCCGAGTCACTTCCTTCAGAAGCTAGGCAAGAATCCTTCCTGGCATTTGGAAAACGAAGAGTGGAACAGGCTAGCAAGTGTGCAGGTGTGCGTCATATGAGAGGCCCCGCCTTACATTTTCCGCCACAGATTTGGGGAAATTGGTCCGTGCGCAAAGCATTGTGGGGATTTTAAGGACGCGAAGTCTACCCATGTGCAGCCTCGAAATTTCCCCCAAACCAAGGACGCGGCCTCGGTAGAATTCCAAGTATGCTGGAGATTGGAACAGTCCTTCGGCGGCACTCGATGACGTAGCATCCTTGAAATATTGGCTTGGAAGCCAGTTTCCTCGAGATTGAGAAACGGCCACAGTTTCCCATACTAATCTTTAATCACAGTAACATTTCTATACCTTTACAGAGTCTTTACATTCTATAGACATATATATATTCTAAAAAACTAAGTACAAAAATATCCCCCTTAAACAGTCTCTGTCCGAAGAGTTTCTGCAGTATGTTGGGAACTGTCAATATACTCACTCACAGTATTCAGGTGAAATTTGACCTAAAGGCCCTGACACACCAGGCAGTCACCAGAGAACTCGCCGACACCGACATCGACTGTTGCATCGGCGAGTTCTCTTGCGTCTTGGCCATGTGTCGCACTGGAACACACCACAAAGACTTCAGCCGAGCACGTACGAACTGCGCATGCGTGAGTGGCAATAACTCTCCTTACCAGCAGGCGGCGGTAGTGTGTATTCGTCATTCAAAATAGGCAACAACCGGAATACAGAGAAGAAGAACAGACTGATATAAACAAACAACAAATAGCGTGTGCGTTCCATTTTCACTCTCGTCCATCGAAAACATGTTTTAGAATATAAAAATACATGAATGATGAAATGAGCACATAAAGTGCAGACATACTATAAAATCACAGTTAATAGACCTGCATCTGATGATCGCAGTGTTCTGGCGGGTGTGTAGTTTATTGAGTCAGCAATGTAGTAATGTATGTAATGTAATAATGGCCACTTCTTGCTAAATTTACATTTCCATGTGATGCTTTTATCCGAGGCGACTCACAATAGGTAAATGAACAGCAGTAGACAGTATCTCATTTACTTAGACACTGTACTTAAGGACAATGTTGAGGTACTTGAGACTAATCCTGCAACTTTATACTGACAAATAAACCGATGAGATGAAAAACCGGACTTGACCAAACAAATCACGGAGCTCTCAGCAGAGGACAGCCGGGGACGCTCCCGCCCATATCAGAGATGTCCCTGCTATGTGTGGGAGGTAAGAGAGGACATTTAAGGGCTATGTTTGATGTCTTTAAGTATCACCTGCTGGGGTTTAGCTGCTGTCCTGTGCCTTCTTAAATCGTTTGTTTACGTACCTCACTTCCGTTTCGCTTCTCATTTGCTAGCTGAACAGCTGATCAGAGTGGTTTCTTGGCCCGATAGCTTGTGTCCGACACCCGGCCGATTCAACATGTTGAATCGGTCATGTGTCGACCGTGAAAGGCCAAATAAGGCGTGTCACGGCCGAGGGTTCGGGACACACCAAATTGACTTTGGGCGACAGGGCACGCTTTGTCGCCAGACAACCGAAGACGGCCGATATCGGCCTGGTGTGTCTGGGCCTTTAAAGGCGGGGTAGGTCATTCACTTCAGAAACACTTTTTGTTATATTCCATGGAATGCTCTTAACATCCCGATAGCAATGAATACATTAAATGCTTCGACAATAAATACTGTGGAAGCCGTAGTACTGTAAAAAGCACGACCAATCATTTTAGCCGGCCCGGCTAAAATAACTGGATGGCCTACCTGCCTGTCAGCCTTCCATCTGTGCACAAACTTATCTCGTGCCCTCATTGGTCATGTGTGCGTTCGTGTGTGTTGGAGGAGGGGCTCTGTAAGGAAGTCTGAAGGAAGTAAAGGGGCAGATTTATTTCGGCTGCGTAGTTTCAAATTCTAGCGCACTCGAGCTGGTTTCTTCATTCTTACCTATACCCTACCTTTAATACCTTTGATTAGTTTTTAGTCTTTTAAACAAAATGTATTATGTAGCTGTGGAGGCGTGTGGTGCAGTGGGTTGTCCGTAGGTGTCACATCATGGGGTCACAGGTTCAAACCCCACTGCAGTCAGCATGTCGTTGTGTCCCTGGGCAAGACACTTCACCTCAAATTGCTCCTGTGGGGATTGTCCACAGTGTTGAGTATGTACAGTAAGTCGCTTTGGATAAAAGCATCTAACAAGTGACATGTAATGTAATGTAATGTAATATAGAACAGAAAATGTGTTTTGTTGGGTATCACACTGTCCTGCCTGCACTGGCATGAAGGTCTCAGTCAGTTGGCAGTAGTTCAGCCTTGTTGACTCTTTATTAGCATAGTCAAACATTTGCATAGGAACGGTGGTTTGTAGTTCCCAGGGAAATTTGCCTGAGCTTTCAATTTGCATGAAAAGTCAGCACTTAATGAGGATTTTTGTCATTTTGTTTTAGCAGCAACACTAAAAGTTTATGAATCAACAGAGTGAAGAGGAGTAACAGAAATCCCAAATGTTATTGTTTTGCGAGGCTTCTTTAAGGAAATGTCAACTTTTTTGTTACCACAAAGACAATCATCCAGTAAAAAATCAATCTCCAGCAATAATGCTAATGTGTGAAGAGAGGACATGTCTCTGTCCGTCGCACATAATTTCCCTGCCAACGTTTTATGTAAATATAGTTCAGTTAACACCCTGGTCAAACAATAAAGAGGATGTCAGTGACACATCTGTTGTTAAAGGAACAAAACTGTATCTTGAAACAAGGGGTTACGTATTGTAACCCTAGTTATATAAGCACAGGTGTAGCCCTCTACTGGACTCTATGGGTACTACCTCTCAACCATACCATGCAAGCATTCACCTACTGAGATATCTATAAACGTAGCCAGTCCTGTGTTGCCCCAGCAAGCACAGACGACGAGAAGGAGTCAGACATGTCCAAGAGATAAAACTTTATGAAGGGGCCTGGCGTGGACCAAGACGCCGCCGTGCATATGCCCTCCACACTCATGCCGTTGAATAAGGCTGTTGACACAGCCACACCCCGTGTAGATTGTGCACAGACCCCGGCGGGGAAGGCTCACCCCGCCTGTCCGTAGGCATGTGAAATGCACTCGCAGAGCCATCCTGCCAGGCGTTTCTTGGACAAAGCTTTACCGGCCACACCACCCCCAAAGCACACAAACAGCTGTTCATTGCGCCTAAAGGCAGCCGTGTGCTCCACATAACATGCTAGCGCACGCACCGGGCAGAGGAGGTGCAATTTAGCCTCCCTGGCCCCAATATGGGGTGGAAGATTAAAGCCACCTAACTGAATAGCTCTTGACCTGAACGAACTCCTTAGGCTCTTAGGAACAAAGGAGGGGTTCGGCCTGAGTGTCGGCCTGAGTGTCGGCCTGAGTGTCGGCCTGAGTGTCGGCCTGAGTATCGGCCTGAGAGTCGCCCCGCTACGGTCACCCCGGATTAACAAGCAACTTGGGTGCACCGACAGAGCGGTCAGCTCGGACACTCTCTTGGCTGAAGTTAAGGCAAGCAGCAACGCTATCTTCCATGACAGTGCTTTCAGGGAGGAGAGCTCCAGAGGCTCAAATGGTTCTGTGACCAGAGCCTCGAGCTCCAACGGCAGGTCCCACTGCGGGGAGGAGGCGTGCACTACTGGGCGCTGCCTCCTGACCCCCTGCAAAAACCGCGACATAAGCGGCTGACTGAAGGCTGACCTGCTGCCAAATCCCTCATGACAGGATGAAATGGCTGCTGCATACACTTTAACTGTGGAATGAGCAAGCCCCCTGTCCACCAGTAACTGTAAGTAGGACAGAATAGAGCCCAACGTACAAGATAGGGGCTCTAGACTCCGCTCCTCACACCATCGCTGGAATCCCAACCACTTTGGCCTGTAACAGGCTGTGGTGGATCTTGCTCTTGCTGCCTGGATAGTCTGGACAACTTTATCAGACAATCCCCCCTGTCTCAGCCTGTCCCTCTAAGGAGCCAAGCCTGGAGAGGTTGGCCCAGAGTTGATTTGGAGACAAATGACACTTAGACTGGGATAAATGCAATCATTTTTATTGGAGTATTTCACGATATTTGCATTAAAGAGGGAGGAGGCAGGATTCGCCCTCGCGTCCTGGGTGGAGAGAGCCATTCTCTCCGCCGGGACGCTTCGTCCCACCGCCAGTCAGCTCCGGGAGGATGGTGCACCCCACCCCGAAGCCCTCTGCTGAGGTGGGGCCTGCCGGGGTCGAGCAGCCCGGCCCCGTGAATGCCGGTATTGAGCCGGTACCGCGGGGCGAGCCGAGGAGGTAGAGGGAGCGAGGGGAGCCGCGGGGGCTCTGTACCAGCGCCTCTCTCTCCTTCTCACCGTAGTGCCGCGTTCTCTCCCCCGAGGAGGAGCCAGAGGAAGAGCCAGCGGCAGCATGCGGCTGAGCTGCACCCTTTCTTCCTCCAGTCGACTGAAGCGCTGTGTGACCGAGGTAATCGATCCAAAGAGCCCCTCCGTGGAAACAGGGGCTCCAAGGAGATCCTCTCGATCCTTCCTGGACAGCGCGGTGAGTCCCAACCACACGTGACGTGACGCCACTGTGGCCAGGGACATCACGCGTCCAGCTGCGGCGGCCACACCGTGGATCAGATTGTTCATCTGACCAATGCAGCGGTCCGAATAATCGCTCCCGTCCTGAGGCGGAAGGGCGGGGGTGTCCTGCTGAGGGGTGATTAGCGAGACACCCAACACACCGAGATTATTGGCCGTCGCCGCCATCTGCGTTCCGAGCCGGAATATTTTATCCAAATATTCCAGGATATCTCTGTCCCGAGACAGCGGGGGCAGATGGGCCGCCAGGCTCTCATCAAGGGGGGACACGCCGGGACACTCCGTGTCCGAGCGGCCCTGCACCCTTAGGATTCCCGACGTACCTGCCACTGGAGCCTTCGTTCTGAGTGGCTGCCGCCACAGTGCCTCCACACACTGCCAGATATCTGGCAACGGGGGCGAAACGAAGGCCGGCTGCGCCGGACGCACCGGGCCGTAGCTCCCCTGACGAAGGCGGCTTATCGGCCTCGGTGGCAGAGGCGGGGGGAGCGGTAGCCCTACACGCTCTGTTGCCATGGTCATCACCGCAGGGAAGTCCTGACGTGCAGACCTGTGTGGCGGACCCTCCTGGACGCCGGAACCGGAAGCACCAGACAACGAGGCGTCCTCGTCGTCTTCCTCCTCGACGAACGGGGACGCCCGACCCTCCGGAATGGCGAACACGAATGGTACCTCTCCCGCGACATCCTGTTCCTCCATTTCCACCTGTTTCGACATCTTGGTCCTCCGCCTCCTCCGGCGAGACATAATATGCCTGAAAATGCTCCAGACGATGCCGGCGGCTGAGCCGTGGGAGCATCCAACAGGCATTGCATGCCGGAGACTAGGTCAGGCCGTCTGCGGCGTGGTCAGGCCCCAGACACTCAAAGCAGAGGCGGTGGGGATCAGCACCCGCGATTAAGCCAGGGCACGAAGGACAGGGCCGGGGCTCAAGGAGTGGTGAGTCCATCTTCGATACAATACTTTCTTTATTTTCTCTCGTTTACGTTCTCAGTTGTTATCCTGCTCGCTGAAGAGAAAAGGATGACGGTCAGGAGGCGAGGCCGCCTTTTATACAGTGTGCTTGCGCGCGCATTCAGGTAGGCCCGCCCCGGGGGCCGGCTACGTTTATAGATATCTCAGTTGGTGAATGCTTGCATGGTATGGTTGAGAGGTAGTACCCATAGAGTCCAGTAGAGGGCGGAGCCTGTGTGAGATATAACAGCCCTTTGTGAAAATGATTCCTGTTTATAAGCCTTACTGCAACATGTACAAGAGGAGTTAAATATCCCAGGTTTTCTAGAAATACCACAAATCTCAGATTAAAACTCAGAAGTATTTTTAAAGAAATATTTTGAATTTTCTGCAATGCTAAAGCATCTTGGCCATTTCAGTGAAGCAAACTGCAAGAAAGTGGTAAGAACAAGACACAGATTGTACTGTATGACATAGGATACTTCGAAAAGTGTGGAGAAAGTTGTTTTTATAACTTTATTTCAGAGGGAATTTAAGAGGAACATCTGGGTTTCAGCTGCTACATTTGTTACAGAATTGACCTGTCACACAGCCAAAATAAACACAATTTTAGGAGCAGTACTTGATATATTGACCTTGATAGAGGAATCCATTTCACATCACTTGAGACATTATCTTAACGGGAGCGATCAGCCAATCTGAACAACTCCTAATCTCTTATTTTTCTTGTACATTTGAGCATGTATGACACCATCTGCTCCAGCTGAGAGCATCAGTAGCGCTGTGAAAGCCCTCTCCCACTACTCCACTTCCCAGAGTGCACAGCGTGATGGGAGGTGTGATTTCATTACAGTCTAAAGTAAACATGATCGTATAAAAACAAGTGCCCCGGGTCCTGAGAAGCACAGCGGTCTGCTCATCCACCCCGCCTGATCAAAAGAGAACAACACACAGCTCTGTTACAGCTCGGGGCTCTTCTTCTTCTCTTCTTTTGTTTGGACGGCAGGTGTCTCGCTGTGTGCGTCGAGGTATTTGACTCTCACTGTGTGTCCACTGCTGTGCAGAAAACTTCATCCATCACACATGTGTTGTGTGTGGGAACACTACATAGTGCAGTGTGAAAGCTGGGATAGGCAGTATATTTTTTCATTGGGCAAAAGTTCAATTACTTTTCCAATATCGTAAGTAAGTGGTATCCAAGAATAGGCAGTTTTCTGGAAAATGAAAAAAAGAAATGCCAGATTTTGAAATCAAATCCCTGGTAGCTATTTTCTCTCTGGTTGTGTCTAAATGGTTCACAATGGTTAATGTTTGGCATTGACCTTAAATGGTTATGGATAAGAAAGGTCATTGGCAAATCAAGGGAAACTTTCTTGATAGGACCCCTCTATCCCCTTTTATTCCAAAGTCCTCCCCTCCAGATGAGCATGGGCGCTCCTTACCTGTACAAGTGCTAGTCAGTCTTTTCAAACATTATGGCATATATTGCACGTCTGTCCGTCCTGGGAGAGGGATCCCTCCTCTGTTGCTCTCCCCGAGGTTTCTCCCATTTTTCCCTTTGAAATGTGGGTTTTTTCTCTGGAAGTTTTTCCTTGTACGATGTGAGGGTCTAAGGACAGAGGGTGTCGTTTTTCTCATACTGATATTCTGAACAAACTGTGCTGTTGCATTTGCTGTAAAGTGTCTTTACTGTAGGGTATTTTTATTATATGTACAGCACTTTGGCTCGACCAAAAATCGTTTAAAAATGTGCTATATAAATAAAACTGGATTTGATTTGATTTGATTTATGATCCCATTCTGTTTTTTTGTAAACTCGTAAAAGCTCTTTGAAATGACACACTCAAGGCTCTTTTGCTACAATATCTGTAAAGGGTTTCACAGATGTATAGAATTGAGGCTAATAGTTTAGATTAGACTTCTGCTAACTCCTAGCCATTGCTTTGTGGTGGAAATCCTTGCAATGAACTGGTCAAAGAGTCTTTAGTCATCTCCTGCAAAAGAGGCACACAGCATACATGAAGCAATGTCTCTACAGCTGAGTGTGTGCTTTTATAAAGTTTCATGAATACATGCTTAGTCATGAGATAACTGACCCATGACACTTTAAAAGGACAAAAGTCCCATGATCAGATCAATTGTCACCCTCTCTGTGGTCACATGGCACCCTGTGACTGGTCAGCCACCTGAGGGATGATATCTCAACTACATTGATCTACTATCTTTTGACATGTAAGGCTTACAGAATATTATTATTTATACAACATCATAGCATTCAGTTCTTTAAAGATCATCACATCCATGACAGCTGCTAGACCAAAGTGGTGAGCTCACACAGAAGGAACAGAAGTGTTTTGAAAATGACAAACTCAAGACTCTAGCCTGCTACAATATCTGTGAAGTGTTTGCAGAGTGCAGAGATGGAAAGAAAATGTTGCTAATAGTTTAGCTTAGCTTTCTGCTAACCCTAACCCATGCTTCTAGACCAAAGTGGTGAGCTCATACAGAATGCTAAACTATTAGCAATAAAGATACAACATTGCTTTAGGTTCATGCTAGCCACAGTCGTGAGCTTTTGGTTACGGTAAGCCTATGGTTTATCTTTTAGCCTCTTTTCATGCAAGATATTCCTCTGTTGTATCATCTTTCACATTCTGAGGTTGAGCACACATATTTGTAGCTTTAAGCGCTTCTGAGATAATAGGAGATGGAGAGTTAGATCAACCCAGTAGCTACATTTTTGTTCTTCATAAAGGTCTCCCCTGGCATGTATCTATTATTTCTTAAGAGTCGTTGAATCCACTAACAAACTGTAGAAAAGTACATTTCCCTGAGGGGTCAGTAGCAACACAAAGAAAAATGCCTTCCTTTCTTTTTTCTTTGTGCAGAGTGTTGTCAATGTGAAACTCACACACCTAAGAGTAGCTTTGTTTGCTATCTTAAGCTCTGGCACAACCTGCTGGTTTCCATGTCCCTGACCTCTGATGACAGTGCTGTATATTCACATGAATAAATATAGGATCAACTTCAACATATGAATAAAGAATGATTTGAAAGTACAGATCTGAGAAGGCTCTGTTACAGTACAGAGTGTTGGATAAAGAGGTATTAGTAACTTTAATGTAATATTTATATCCTGATGGGAATAGTCTCTTCTGGATCATAAAAATAAGATTCATACGCCTATCTGCCCATGTTCAGTCTCAGTATGTTTGTTCTCAAAAGCTTGAATACCCTTACTATCCCATTATTTATCCAATTAGAGAACAGAAAGCTTTTGTCTATTTTTTCTGAGATTGAAATGAAGATGTCAGAGATTTTATTGAGATGAGATTGTAAAATGATGTATGTCAACTAAACTGATTTGGGTTGGAGCCGTAATTCCTCTTCCGCTCCTGTCTCCCTCACTTGCTTCACATGCTGATTGACGCTGATGAATCAAGATCATCTTTGGACCGTAATCTGGTATTTTGTTGAATGTTAAATGCCACAGGTAGGCTTAAATGAACAGTGTTAAACCAGAACTATAAGCCAGTTGGAAAGCTGACTTGAATAGATCATAAAATAACATATCAGGTGATGAAAGATGCCCTAATTTTCCTATCCAAGATTTCTCTACTTTGACCTACTACATTAGTCATCTTCTCTTTCCTACACTCTCTTTTACTCTCCCTAGCAAGGCAATAATCCCTCCCTGTGCATTGAGAGGTGTTTGTTGTTCCAGGTGAATGATACTGAGGGGAGCATAGTTGGATCTTAGTTATTAGAAGAGGTTTGGAATCTCAGCCGCTGACCTTGTGAAGTGATGACAAACTTTGCAGTTGTTCATAAGTACTTCAAATAACCATTGATACTGATCAAATGTATGATTTATTTGTTGCCTATATCTGATATGCTAACATTTTGCCAATATTTATTGCTTTGCGGAAGGCACCAGACAAGCCTCCATTTTTTCACCCTCTGTCTCAAACCAGAGATGTCCCACCCCTTAGCCTATCAGTGCTATATGTGTTGAAGCACTAGCCAATAGAAGCGCAAGTGTTATGTAGTGACGTTACAGAAGTAAACAAAGGAGTATAATGGAGGCGTTTCAGGCATATTTTTCATATATGACTCAGTACAATTACAATGCAAGTGTCACACAATTTCAATATTCACATTTTATTTCCAAAGAAATTAACTTTCACAAACACTTCAAATGTTTTCTGGTGTGCTTTATTTGTTTGCTTATTTATATTCTACATTTAATAATCTCATTATTACACAAGAAAACTTGAAAAAGGTATCATAAATTCAAATAAACAAAATCACAAAGCTTTTCAGTTTCTACTTGGAGCAACCGACAACTGAGTGAACAACATTAATCCAACTTCCCATGTATTAGAAATAAAAGGACAATAAAATACAGACTGGTGTCCTCTCTGTTGTTGGCTGTCCGTCAAGCTGAAGTGTGCATTTACACATTCAGAGCATACATGTGCAGAACTACGTGAAATCCTGTTTTTCTTCCCTGTAAATAAATCCCATCTTGAAAAGAAAAGCTTTGCACCTCAAGTACAGTCTGGCGTTTGAACCAGTAAATAAATGAACATAAAAATCCACTTCAGTCATAAACACGAATCATTCATAGGTAGTATTCTGTTGTCTGTTGTGCCTTCATGGAAGGTGAGAGGGCTACTCCAAACTGCCCAAGCAAAGGCAAGCTAGTGGCATGAACGCATAAAGAAAGCAATCAAGTCTACAGTGAAAATGTACCAGAAATGCAGTCTGAATATGGCTCCAAACCGAATTCAGTCATTGAGATGTCTTCACTTTCCAGGGAAATGAGAGGATGCAGTGTTGTGATATATACATAATAAATTAACGTGGTGTGACTTCAACTTCAACCAAGTTCTACCTCTACCTTATGTTCAAGAAATAAACACATTTCAATAAGACTTGTAAATGAAAAGAAAAAGAAAAAAATCTGTATTCACAAAAATATATTAAAGCATTCAGTCTATATTTTATTTAAAAATGTTTGCTAAACCTTGAAGAAGTAGGCCAAAAGGTGCAAAGCATGCAACAAACCAGTACATTGTCAGAGAGAGAACAACTTGTTTGATGCTAAGTTACTTTTCTTCAGTGTTTCTTCACCTTTTCCAACTGCAGTGGATGTGGAAGAAGTGACAGTTGTTCAGGACTTTTGTGTATAATATGATGGATTCACCATTGCAATATGGGTCGTTCTACACACCACCGAGTCAGTCTGAAGGTTGGTGCTCTACAGGACAGTAAGCATGGGCCTCACACTATTCAGATCAGAGCTAACGAAGCTAAACTAAGCTAAGCTGACAGGAGGATGTGAGAGTAGTTATCCAGTAGCCATACAGGTACAGCAGCATTGGTCCAGTGTTGAGCTCCAGGGC
Organism: Trematomus bernacchii; assembly: GCF_902827165.1. Taxonomy (NCBI): domain Eukaryota; kingdom Metazoa; phylum Chordata; class Actinopteri; order Perciformes; family Nototheniidae; genus Trematomus; species Trematomus bernacchii. The sequence continues at coordinate 22,173,393 of NW_022987739.1, forward strand.
TCTACAAGGCATGCTGAAGGCCTCACAGTGTTTCTGGGAGGGAAATGGAGAAAATAAATGTAGGTTTGAAGATTATAGTAGCCAGAATGTAAAAAGAAAACGTTATTTACAGTACAAGCTATTAGGAATGTATTAATCTCACCTGTCTGGTTCTCTGGAGAAGGGGCGTGTGTGGAGTGGCACTTGTTTTTCTGCAATGAAAGAGGATCCTATGAATTAGTGCATTGCATAAAATACCTGTATGAAAACTTGTTTGTGTTCATTTTACAAACTGTCACTGTGATCTGCCAAGCGCCTGTCTCTTTTTACATTACATTACATTTCATTTAGCCAACGCTTCAATCCAACCCCTGGTTAGTACATGAATGTATGTGCACAAGCACTGTCAAATATAATTTTTCATATTATTTCCCTTTTAAAGGGGCCCTATATTATTATTATTATGTTTTTGTGCATGTAAATGGTCTGCAAAGGCTAAAATCCCAAAGTACCCTCCAGAAGGAGTTTCTTTTCCACACACTCCCCCCTGCCTGAAACGCCTCCATTGGACTCCTTTGTTTACTTCTGTAACAGTGACATCTCTGCGTAACACTCTATTGGCTAGCACTCCAACATATTGTATGTGATAGTCTAAGGGGCGGAAAATCTCTAATTGGTTGACCAATCACAACAGAGCTGACAAATTAACCCATCAGAGCAGTCTCGGCTCTGGTTGCAGACAGAGGGTGAAAAGAGGTGCTGCACATTAAAGCATAGAAACATGTCATAGTAGAGGCTAAAATTACAAATATGATCCTGAAAATGAACATAACAGGGCCCCGTTAAATAAAATGTCAGAGTTATCCTAGTGGCTTTAGGGTTTAGGAGTCAGGCATCACACCATTTTTACACCGTAAGTTTGTATATGTTTTGACAATAAACATTTAAATTGGATCAATGTCACTATCCCTTACTTTATTAATTTCCTGACCTACTGACTAAAGTGTCCCTCACAATAATATCAAACAAATTCAAATGTATAAGGTGTACATTTTAAAGAAGCAAATGTTTGTGCCTATCATATTGAATCTCATAATTATTTGTGGCTTTACAGTTCAGACTTCACGACTGCTTTAAATTTAGATACAGCTTAAACAAGCATTGTGCCACCTAAGAATTAACCCGAAGAGGAGAAACAAGAGCTTTGATTGGACAAATATATTTGTTTGTGCATTCAGGCGGTGCTAAATACTCAGCGTGGTTCATTACCTTCTGATCTAGTCGATAGTGCAGACTTCTGTCTGACAGCCAGGGGTGTCTGAGGGACTCCGCTGCGCTCATCCTCCAGCTCTTGCTCTTCACCAGCAGAAGTGTGATGAAGTCTTTTGCTTCGTCGGAGATGTCCTTGAACTCCTCCTCCTCAAAGTTCCACTGACAGGCCAGGATGTTGTTCAGCGTCTCGTTGTCATCGTCTCCCAGAAACGGAGACAGCCCACTGAGCCTGGAACAAGAGGAAAGAGATCAGGGATGCTACTCTGTTCCTTTAAATCTATACGTGCAAATATACATCTATGTGAATGAGCATCCCATAACTCACAGCATGTACATAATGACGCCCAGGCTCCACATGTCTGTGGGGAATGAGACAAACTCATAGTTGATGACTTCAGGAGCTAAAAACTCAGGTGTTCCAAAGTTGACCCTCAGCTTCTCTCTGGGTTTATACCTGTCAGAGAAACACAAGCAGACATATAAGAGTCTGAGAGAATCAATAACATTTGAACTACGGTATACATAATGATGATTTTACCTCCTGGCCAGGCCAAAGTCAATGATTTTAATCTTGTTAGTAGCTCTGCTGACACAAAGAATGTTTTCTGGCTGAAAAGTAACAAAAAAGAAGGATTATAAAAACAGAATATAAAACAAATACAATTGTTTAAATTTGATACTGCTTTTCAGACAAATCCTTCCCTATGTGGATTATAACTCCAAAAGAAATAGTGCTTTAAGCATCTTCAACTTAAATTAACTAAAAAGTGAGAAAGAGACTCAAACCAACAGATTATAAGCTATGGAATACAATATTTGACTTGTGTTTGGATTGGAAAAAAGTAAACATCAATATGACAGCAACATAAGATATTTCTTAATGAGAGAATTTAAGATTCTAATTTGAAGCAGGGTTTACCTTGAGGTCAAGATGCAGGATGTACATCTTGTGCATGTACTGCAGGCCTTCACAGATCTGGCGTATGAACAGCACCGTGTCCAGCTCTGTCAGGTTGTAGTTCTCATCGATGATGCGGTCAAACAGTTCCCCTCCCTCCACACTGCGGCACAAAGAGAAGCGCAGACACATTACAGCAAGGAAGATCTTGGAAAACATATGAGGGTACATACTGAGTACCGACATAGGAACCCTGACTTACTATTCCATCACCAGGATGATGTCATGGCGCGACTCGAAGGCGGCGTACAGCTGGATGAGGTTGGGGTGGTTCAGCTGGTTCATCACCTGGATCTCATTCCTCACCACGTCCTGAGAGACAGACAGACAGAAGACTCAGTCATCAGAATCTCAGACTGTTATACTGGCAAAATGTATCGAAGTTCATTAACGGCAAATGTCTGCAAGTCAAGATTCTAAGGTTGCATGTAAGAGGAAGTTGTTTGCTCTGTCAAAAATATGACAGACCTGTAATGTAATATATCATTGTGTAAGCAATTTATTAAGCAAAGACTTATTGCAGCTGCTTTACAGAAAATGCTTTCCATTAAAAAGCGAATAAAAATGTCACATGTTTGTAAATGTGGCACCTAGCCAGTAAAGCGTATTTGATGAAGATAATGTACAACATGCATAATCCATTCAACTGTTTGGTTGTACCCATGTAGTTTAATGCACTTATTGTCTATTTGGGTAAAAGGATCAGCAAAATAAATGTAAAACAGATACTGTAAAACGTGCATATCTTATTTTGTATTGTAACCATTTTTTTTAAACTGTTTTGCAGAGGTTGCTTTTATATATTTACATGCACCAACAAAACAACAAAACATTCTTTGTATGTGACAACCTACAAAAGGAACAAAGAGGCTGACAAATTCTCATGTCCACACACTCTGGGTTTTTGAGCTGAATCTATTTTTAAAATGTAATCCTTTATGATCCTTAGCAATGATACGTATTTAGCTTGAATTGCTTATTACTGCACCTTTTCTTTCTGGCTCCTGGCTTTAATGATCTTGGCAGCCAACATCAGATTGGACGAGTTTTCTATGCACTTGTGGACTTGCCCAAAACGTCCCCTGATAGAGAAACACAGAGAGGGGTCAAATACATAAATACAAGATACAGAGTATGAGAAGATAAATCATTATAAATTATCCTAGCCTAGGTCCAAAAACAAGATATTTGGGATTTCTAAAACATCACTTAATCTGGTGCTGATAAAATCAACATCAACAGAAACAACTGTTTAAATGTTGTGTTTGTAACTGTTGGGAAAATACTGAATGTACTCTTTCTATATCAGAGTAGCACATGATAACCAACTGTAGCTGTGTACGTGCAAGTTGGTACGTAACAGGATGTATGATTACCTAGAAAAGCATCAGGACACACTGTTTTAGGCATATGATATGTGACAACGATTAACATGATGATTAGAGATAGACATATGACTGTCATGTTTATTGTTTACGCAGGCCTTAGCTAATCTGAACTAAGCAAAGAATACTGCTTTGGACCGGTATTCTGCATCTTGTGACTGTAACACTCTCTTGTGTATAAGCATGTGAAGGACACTGTTCGGGGAACTAGTTGTACCATATGTACCGTATGTGATGATTACTTCCATTCTTGCAAGGATAAATAAATTCATGTATCCTGATATTGGAACTAAAGCCAGTGACGAATGAGATTTTTCTAACAGTAATTATTTAGTTATTTATCATTATCAAATTCAAATTTTATTGCTAGTTTCAGCATCTCATGCAGAACAATTTAAGTTTTATATAATTGTAAATTTGTCTATTTTGGACTGTTGGTGGAGGGAGGGGGGGGGGGGGGGGGGGGGGGGAAAGTTTGTGCTCTTGGAATTAGTTTTTTTAATTCGTTTTTTCCAAAAAAGAATCGACTAATTCTAGAAGCTACTCAGATAAATTGACATTATAAAATGATATGTAATTATCATACTGGCTTCTTCACCCATACAGTAATTAGGGCTATGTACTGTGCCAATATGTCAGTAATGTGAAAAATGTTCTCGCGTGCTGAGGGCTAATCTCTATCTTGAGAGGCAGGATTTAGCACTAGTCTATACATCAGAGGGGCCCGCTTTTTCGCAAGTGCCCCCTCATGTAATTCCCTTTGGGAGTGGCAATAAAAAGGTTTCTAAAATAAAAAAACTATTAGGGCGTCCCCTCTCCCAGGCTGTGAGGTCCTGTGTTATTTCATTAGAGGGGGCGCTGTAACCGAGCGATATGAAAACAAACTCTTGAGGGTATCTGGTGGTACTCACCCTCCCAGGACCTCGTCTCTGTTGATGGTGTAATAGGAGGATATCTGGTGGGGTTTGGGAGTCACAATGCGATGGTCGAAAGGTGCTTGCGGTGGAGGGCTTACGTCTGGAGAAACGATAAAGAAATTAAGATTAAATAAATAATAGAACTTGCTTTGCTGAAAACAGAGTCTGAGGTAAGAGGGCCCAGAAACAAAGTGGATCAAAATAGCAGCATGCCAATGTCTCATTATCTGCTCTGCCAGCTGTGCCGGCTCACATGTTAGTGACGCTCAAACAGCCATGGTGTTATGACACTGGATCTGCTTCAAAGTCTGAAGCACGAAAAGTTAAATGTCACCAACTAACAACCAAACTGGATCTACATGGAGAGCCTGCAGCACATGAATATGGCACAAATCCATTTTAAACAGTACCAAAAGCAGGGAATACTAAGGTTGCTATTGCATTGCATTCTTTTTCAGGGTATTTTTTAAGTTTTTGTCTTGATTAAGAAAGACTAGAACATTAGGAGAGACAGGGGATGACATGCAGTAAAGTACAATTAAAGGGGCCCTTTTAGGTACATTTTCAGGTTTCATATTTGTATTATTTGAGACATGTTTCCATGATTTAATGTTCAAAAACTCTTTATTTTTCACATACTACCTGTCCTGCAGCACCTCTTTTCACCCTCTGTCTGAAACCAGAGCCCAGTCTGCGCAGATTGGTTAGCTGGACAGCTATGTTGTGATTGGTCAACCAATTAGAGATGAACCACCCCTTAGCCTATCACGTACAATGTGTTGGAGCGCTAGCCAATAGAAGCACGAGTGTTACGTAGTGATGTCATTATGTTATGAAAGAAAACAAGGGAGTGTAATTGAGGCGTTTGTGTCGTGAACTTTGTGATTTAAGACTTTGCAAAACATTTACATACACAAATACCTATAAACCCAGTACAGGGCAGGGAAACCCATAAAAGCATAACGGGCCCCTTTGTTTAAAAGTTATTTTTCTTATTATGGGAAATAAATCATATATCACACATTATCAAAAGTAGCTAAACCCCCATATTCTAAAGTATTCTCTTATTTTCTTGGATTATTTTGCAGTCATGCATTGTATAAACACAATGTCTCACCAAGAAGAAATTCCTTCTCTGCTGACTCTCCCTCCTCCCCCTCCTCTTCCACCTCAGTTTTTACTTCTTCAGATTTGGAGGCTTGAGCCGCTCCTTCCTCTGCCACCTCAGCATTTTTCCCTTCCTCATCTTCCACTCTGCTTTTTTTGAGGTCGTCCTTCACCAGGTCTTCTTCAGTGACACGACGTTTGCTGCAAGTGGCCACATCGCTGACCTCCTCAGAGCTACACATGAAGAAACTGTTTCAATTTTGATTCTCCCACCCTCCCACACCCAAATGATTTACTCTAACGTTACTCCTTTGACATGTATACATTCAAATAATAACGACATATAATTAACACAATATTGACAGATCTTGTCCTGTGACTTAAATTAAATCATAACTAATAATGACTAACTAAACTAACTAATAATCATAACGATCATCAGATCAAGGGGCGTTGGTGAACTCTAGTTCGAAACCCGCCTCGGCCCCCACTGCGTCAGGCCGTTGTGTCCTTGGGCAAGACACTTCACCCGAATTTGCTCCTGTGGGTAATGTCCACAGTAATGACTCTTACATGTCTAATACTGTATGTGTAATGTGTAATTGTAAAAGCGCTTTGAGCACCTGCAAAAGCACTCTAATTAAAAATGTGATGCATTATTATTATTATTCATTATAACTCTGAAATTGTATTGTCTAGTAAAAATACCTTTCCTGTGGTGAGAGAGGGGCTTTATCCAATGTTGATGACTCTTCTGCCTCTCCTATATGCTTTTTATTCCCATCATCCTCCACAGTCTGTTCTGGACTAATATCTTCTACTTTTTCCTCCACTTCATCTGATTCTGAGTCCTGGAAGAGATCCCCCCCCTCCTCTTTCCAGTGTGTGCCCTTCTTCCTGTCCTCTGACTCGGCCTCAGCGGTGAATTGTCCGTTCAGGATCAGCTCTGCCGACTCCTGTCTTTTCCCTCCACTTCCTCCCCCCTCCCCCCTCTGGTTGTCGGCCTCTGCTTTTCCATGGGAATGCTCAGTGTTCTGCCTGTTGAGCTTTTCCAACTGTTCCTGCAGCACCGGCTCATTGAAGGAGGACGTTTCTTTGTGGGAATAAACAAACCAAATAACATTTTTTACAAATGTCTTAAATGCTGTGACATTGAAACTTCCAAACTGTTTTCAAAGCAAAAATACACAACACTTGAATTTATCAAGTTGACTTATAATGCACACTAGTATATATTATATTTTATATATTTTTAAGCTTGCTAGTGGCTTGATAAATGGTCAATTAAAAATGCCAAACTCGGTTCCTAGGTTATTCAGAAAAAGCATCACCATTGCATACCTTGTCCACTAGAAGGTGATTTTCACATAGTGTGCCACCATTTTGGTAAAAGTAAATACATCATCTACTCTAAGAAATATATTTATCAAGAGTGTTGGTTTAAGTGAATGCATCAGCCATCTGCATATCAATTATTCAGCCCATGTTACCTTGAATTCTTTAAAAATGGTTTTATTCCTCCCAGGCCTCTCCGAGGAACAAAGAATCAAAAGACTATATTGAAACATTTGTTTACAACTTGCAAACAATCAGTTAAATCCAGGTTAAATGTGTCCTGTTGTGCTTCATTCCATCAAAAAACATGTTTACATTTTGGTTCTTCCTTCAACTTGGTCGCAAGCCAGAAAAATAATGTTTTTGGGTGAAGTATTTCTTTAAAACATGTGTTTTTGTAAAAGAAAAACATAAATCATCATATTTTAAAACACCAAAATATCAATGTTAGCCTTCAAAATACAATATATGTTGAGCTAGTCCATATATTTCAGCTGATAGTGGACAAAAGCACGTCTCAATATAAACTCAGGTGATTTGAGGTGCAGTTATTTCCTGTTTGAGGCTACCTGATGGGTCGGCAGGTCTCCTCTTCTTCTGGGCCTTCGAACCCTTCAGGCTCAGTTTGGCTTTTTCCTTGTCATCCTTTGGTAAAAGGGAGAAACAAAGATTAAAGGTAGGGTAGGTAAGTTTGAGAAACCGGCTTGAGATACACTTTTTGTTATATTCCATGGAATGCTCTTAACATCCCGATAGCAATGAATATCTTAAGTGCTTTGACAAAAAATCCATAAAAAATTTCATCTGTGGAAGCCGTAATACTGTAAAAAGCACGACCAATCATTTTAGCCGGCCCGGCTAAAATAACTGGATGGCCTACCTGCCTGTCAGCCTTCCATCTGTGCACAAACTTATCTCGTGCCCTCATTGGTCATGTGCGCGTTCGTGTGTGTTGGAGGAGGGGCTCTATAAGGAAGTGGCAGATTTTCTCCGGTTGTGTATTTTCAAATTCTAGCGATCTCGAGCCGGTTTAAACCCTGGCGTGTGCTATGCAGCATTTCTTATTTACATGTCAAAGATTCCGAGTTTGATTCCTGAAGGGAACAGCGTGGTCATATACGTGTTTATATTAGCATAGTAAGCACAAAGTGTTTCTCCCTGTTGCTACAGTTGCCCCTGTAACTCAGGTGTAATGTGTTGTGGCACAGAGGCCTCCTCCAGGACAAAGAAGAAAGGTCACATGTATCGCATACTGTACAACACTGGGATATATTTCATTCACTTTCCCACACAAAGAGTGCTTAATAAACAAATGCACTATTAATACACATTTATGTTCAATCAGGAACACTTTACAGAATGTCGTTCAGATGATCCATGCTATGGTTTCTCTTTTATTAATATGTCTTACTGTTTAATAAATCATGCTTAACCACAAACTAACTCCTAAAAACAACCTCTGAAGTGGCACAATTATGGAAGAATATATGTAATTTAAACAGTGGTGGAACAAGTACTCAGAACGTTCACTTGAGTAAAAGCAGCAATACTTAATTATAGAATGAAGTACAAAAAGTAAAAATACAAAATAATTGGGATTAAAATATACTTATAGTACCAAAAGTGAAAGTACTGGCCCATTTCAGAATCATACATATTAAAAAAATACTGGATTATGATTTTGATGCACGTCTTCATCACAGCAGTTAGAATCGGAGTTCAGTTGAATAAGTTCATAAACTGCTGCTCAATATCTTAACCTATAATTACTTTCTATATGTTTATTTATTTGTTGATTTATATTTTGTATTAGCTAAAAATATAAAACTGTAAAAATACTGTCAAATTAATGTACTGCAGGAAAAAGTACAATATTGGCTTTCAAAGTTTAGTTAGTAGCATACAATGAAAAAAGGTGAAGTACAAGTACCCTACAAATTAAGTAAATGAACTCTCTTACATTCTACCACTGCAGAAATCATACAAATATTTGTTTGAAGACAGGGTAGTAAAAGCTGTGCAACACTGCTTGGCACAATATTAATATTACAAAGATTTAATAAAAGTAAAAACATTATGTACTGCAGACCGAAGGTAAACTGAGCCTGTGCAGCTGCAGTCAAACACACTGCTGATAAAGACATGGATAAGATAACCAGTCTGGATCTAATCATTTACACCCCAGAAGCAAATGACAATCACTCAACGAAGAAAAAATACTTTACATTACAGAGGACAACATGTCGAATTACTGCAGAGCTAATAATAGATACAAAGAGCAATATCATGAGGTATAGAGAATGAGAAGCAGCTTTAAATGCATGGAAGGAATACAGAAAACGGTTAAAAGATAGGTAGTACAAACTCAGACACTTTAACTATGCTGCTATGGAGAATCATTTTCATTAGTGTAGATATACTTTACTGTAATATATTCATCTTCATCCGTTTCTTAGTGACTCTTATTTTGTATATATTGACTGCTGTGCCTTTATATTTTTATGTTTTATTGATGCCTCTTAATGTGGGAATTTGTATATATGTGTCTATGTTTGATTATATAGGTATTTTTTAGATATTTTAACTTGTATTCCTCTGGATTGTGAGAAACAGATCTCCCTGTCTGTGTCTCAAACACAGAAGATTGACAATGAAGTTGACTTTGACTTTTAGAGCCAGCTATTTATTATGTGACTGTGAACGGGTCACATATTCCATCAAGAGGATTTGCAACCTTTTGGACAGCACATAATGCGTCCGACGCCATGACCGCAATGCAATTAGACCTCTCACTATGTTGCCTGTCTTGACACAACACACAGTAATAGAAGCACAATTAGAACAATGCAATGCCACAAAGTGATTGAGATGATGGAAAATAATTTGACTTTGAGGCAGGAAAACCTCACTTCTAATGTTAAATCTCTCACCTTCTTCATCGCCTTCTTCCCAGGCTGTTTAAACAGCAGCTCCACCAGCCTGGAGCTCTTCACAACCTCCCCAATGTAGCTGATCACCTGCTGGGTGCCCTCCACCAGCCTCTCCACCCCATCCAGCCTGCGTCCCTGACTGTCCATCCGCTCGCTGGCCCTCTCCATGGCCTCGCACAGCTCTCGGCAGGCCGCCTCCACCCCAGATTCACGTCTCTCCCCGCGGCCATCCCCACGCATCGAGGCCAGATCCTGACCCATGCCCCTGACGTCTTGGGACAAGCCGTCCAGCCGGGTCAGGACGGTCTGCTGCATGTTGAGCAAGCGCTCCATCTGAGAGCTCAAAGAGTCCATTCTGCTCTCCACACAGCGCAAGGCGGCATCCTGAGGCGAGGAAGGTGGTGATGGAGACGCTTGGGCCTTGTCTGATCCATTGAGTGAGAGCTTCCTTCCACCAGGCTTCTGAGCGTGAAGTGGATTCCGATCGTAGACTTTGGCCAAAGAGTTGACAAGGCTGGAGCTCATGACTGAACAGTAGATCTCCTCACAAGCAGAAAATGGTTTCACTCAGTCCATTCACTGTCACGCAGGTTCGGTGGAAACGACGGCAAAAAACATATTAACAGCTAAGGAACACCAACAGAAGAGCCGAGGGGAACAGAGATCTCTCCCCTCAACACTGTGAGTTGAGTTGAGTTTTAAGAATAGCAAATGACTGTCCTCCAAATTAAAGCGCAGCCCCCCGTGGACGTCAGGGAGTGAGTGGCCAGTGATAAGAGCTGAGGGCTCTGGTGTGCAGTTGGGGATTGATGAGGGTTAAGGGGAGATGCTGGAGGGGAAAGCTATGTGACATTTGAGACACTTAAAAAGCCCTTCAGTCAGGTGACAGAATTCGAAGAATCCGGGACTGAAATATGACGCCGTAAAAAGTAAGACAAACAAATAAAACCTACAGCCAATAAAGACAGAGAAGAAGAACATCCCAACTCTGATTGTGGATAAAGAACTCGTACACTATTTTCAGTAGATGTAAACGTCCGTTGATACAGTATATGGCGTAAAACGAGGATTTTTGTTTTCAGATTCTGTATTTGGGTTATATGATTTTCACATTGTTCTATTATAGGAAGTTGGGATGACAGGTGCTAGCGTGTGCAAGGTGCCAAAAACGTTATTAACCACTTGGACCTCTGGTACGGACGCAAGCATTGTGTGTATTTTTGAACCTCGTCAAATACCACACACTTCTCACAACTGATTTGTTCATGTCTCAGCAGAACTTTACATAAACGCCACAAATTCCCAAGGTCAAGACTTTCTGAAAAAAATTAATCAATAAAAGCTATTTAAGAAAACATAATGCATTAATTCTATCCAAAATGTTATCATGCAAAATATTTTTTTGTGAAAAGAAAAAAAATGGCTCTATGAATCTGAAACTAAATACTCTCACATCAAACATTTCAAAAATAAAAGTTGCAAAAAAGGTATAGGTATGTTTTTTTAGTCCGCAAGAGCCTGCTGTTCCCAAAATAGATCCACTGTCCGTGCAAAGTGAGGGACAAGACAACAGAAGAAAACAGGAAACAGGTGATCCCCCTGACACCTTAGAACTGTTTATACAGTGGAGAAGGGTATTGTGGGACAGGAAACCAACTGCACGTGTTGTTGCTGAGTATTAAAAAGGGTTAAACTGACACAGATACACATGGAAACGGAAGTTCATATTCACGAATGACTGACGCTTATTGAGACGTGTCTGAGTGCGCACATTGACCTCAAACTGTGACACGGCACAGTACAGTGATATCTGGAGTGGGCAGGGTGACAAAGCGCCGGCGCCTATATACTGGCCTCCATCTGTCAGCACCGGAAAAACCTGACCTATAGCCTGTCCCCTGCACTGTTCCCAGTACAGACAGCTCCTCAGCTGCCAGGTCCAACACTCGTATCCCCACTGCCTATTTACCAGCTAAGGTGAGAAGGAAAGAGGACAACTGCAGAGAGTACAGTACATTCTGTGGAAATATACTGAATAAAAAAAGGAGATCACTGATTCCTAAGAGTTTTACATTAACTTAGCATTTCAAAATGCATACAACTTTGTTTGTCTGAGCTTGACATACAGCACTGCAACTCTTAGATATCCAAGAATTTAAAAGGGCCACCCCACCTAGATTTGGCGTAAAACAAAGCATTAAACGGAACAGGGACATGTCTTGACAAAAATCAGTAAACAGTTAATAGCCTTTATCTAGGACTGTATAAAATATGCACAGTCACCCATAGGTTTCTGAACAACCAAGTTGAATCTGTTGGTGGTCACTAAACCTTTCAATAATAGGGCTCCATCAACAAAGAGTCAGTGGGATTTTTCCATTGGATTTTGGATTATAGCACCTCATACCACCACCTTTATTATTGTAGTAAATGCCATTGCCATAAGTATAAAGCTAACGTTACATCTTCACATCAACACCGCTAAACTAAAGAAGGCTTAATGTCACTGCAGTCTCTTGTTAGCAACTGTGTTTTTTTTCACACATAGACATTCACAGGTGGGGTATTTACTGACGTATTTTATGTAGAAAAAAACGTTAACCACTCTAGAATATGAGCTATCTACTGAAATGAGCATGCTAGGGTGCTAGCTAGCCACTGCCCATCCTGTCTTATTCCACGTTAACCTAGAAAGGTGATCGTTGGTAACTGTAGCTTCAGCTGCCTTCAGCCCAACACGAAAGGACTGAGAAGTAGAGCTGCTCCGGGGGGACAAAGAACTGTACCCTGTTGGACAATCTCTGAAATCCAAAGTCATAAAAGGTTACATGGTAAAATGAGAGCCATCGTGGTATAGAAGCACTGTTTAGGAATGAGAATGACGCAGCCTCGCCCTCTCACTACATATAAAGTTACTCAGCAGGAAGACACAGACAATACATAAAGCTTATTCTAGTGCAGACTGACCAGTAATCCAATATCACTCCAGTGCAATGACCCGAACAACATGAATGCAACAAGCTTTAGCCAATAGTGCAATAATAGACTGTGAATCAGGCTAATGGCTTCTGTTGTGGTGAAAGTGGTACTGTAGGCTAAGTTCAGTACAGGAAAATACAGTAAAGTTACTCCTTAAAGTACACATTTTTCAAAGAGTTGCAATGTATTTCCATATTTGAGACTTTCTTTACTGCACTTAGTAACATACAAGCTTTCCAGAAATAGAGTTGGCTTCCATTATGTCACTACATCGATTCCAACAAAAGTATCATACAATGACAGGCAGTCTATTAAAGTCTTCAATCATTTATATTCACTCATACAGTATGGTTACTGTGGCCTAAATGTGATTCATTGCATGGGATTGTAAACTTTAAATACCTTAAAGGGATAGTTCAAATGTCTAGTATAGTTGTTCACAGAAACCAGGCAATGTACTGTAGGCCTACAAAACATATTTACATGTACGATATATTTAGAATAGTTTCACCTTGCAGTCTTTTATAATGTGGAACTGAAGCCGTCATATCTATTCTCTCACCAAAGCCACCAGACACCATTAAAAAAAACAGTTATTTTTGTCTGGGGGCTTTGGCGAGAGCATCAATATCCTCTTTAGCTTGCCGTCGCAGAGATAGTAGTCTGAATAGCTGTCTCGCATCAAAGTAAAACCGTAAAACATTGTCAAAATATTGCAAACATTCAAACATATATTGTGTGTATTTGGAGGGCATTTTTGTATGCGACTTAAATATGTTTTGCATGCCTACTGCCATCTACAGTAGATAGTAGACTGGCTATGAATAAGTACTTCATACCGGACCACTTCAAAACATCTTAACTATCTTTTAGAGGCTCATGAGCTGAACCTGCAAGCCTTCCTTAAATAAGACAGACTACTAGCTGAGCCTGGTCATAAACTAGAAATGTAGGGCCACCTGACCATAGCTCAGTGACGGCTCTCTGATCTGTGGCATGTTCGAGGGCCCTAGTCCAACTCTGGGGTCCCTGAATCATCCAGGGTTTCCCCTTCAAATGGCATCCCTGACCACAAAGGCTTCACCATACCATCGAGATGACTCGCCCCACACACTGAGACCAAAAATAATTGCATTGAAATGGTCCCCGACAACTTGTTAAGCCTATAGTTCTCCAAGTTCACCCCCAGCGGGTTTCACTGAACGGGATAGCAAAAGGAGGGAGCACTTTCGACATCTATAAGGCATAATGTGCTACAATCTGCCGATATCAATGTTTGATCATAGTTTAATACACTCATATATATTTGTAATGCTTTGCAACAATAATAAAAACACATTAAACATTATAATGCCTTTTAAGGTCAAGTGTCACACTACTTTTTTTTCCACTTTAATTTAAGCAAACATTGATAACTTCTAACCATCTTGTGATGTATTCTATCTTTCTTTACATCTGAAATCATTATTTCACTTGAACACACAATGACCACTTAGTCTCACAAGATAAAGCCTTACAACAGTGATTATATTAGACTATGACTGTACAAAAGCATACAAAAGAACAATTACACTAATGGATATTAATAAAGGCAACCAGATCAGTTGCAACACACCGATGTGCGATTACAAATATACACTTGTGAAATCTGAATAAATATTCAAACCAAAAATCCACATTTTAATAAATGTTCTAAATATTCACCCTGATATATTCGGTATCTTTGGATACCAAAATGACCAGCTTGACATGCAATGCGCTTGATGGAATCATTAGGATATTTTGCAGGGTTGAGGTCATTTCAAAATTCTCTTTTTACAGTGCATAATTTCTCGGTGCTTGAGGATGGATGTCTGGCGTGTACATGGCAATGGAAAGAAGGCTACACATTATCTCTGTGGCTCCACCTGCTGCTTTTCTATCTGACAAACCTACTTGTGTCACCACTGGCTGATGACAGTCTGTACTTTCACAGTTCAGCTGCTGTGATAACATGCGTCCAGGTCTGTGTTATGACCTCGGACAGACACTAAGAAATTCCTTTCATGGAAAAGAGGCTCTGTATAACGTCAGCAAAGTGTGTGTGTGTATATAAATATACATGCGTTTGGGCTGGGGATGGCATTTTGGCCCTGTAAATATGTTACATAACCAACACAAGTATGCGCCCAGACTTTTAAATACACACTTCCCTCGGTTATTGTAAGTTCACTGCTGGACATCAGTGTTATGTAACAACAACAAGATGACTGGGAGTGACGGGCTTTTGAAAGAGGATTCAGGATAAATTGTGACTTCTGCCCTTTCGGAATGATCAATCCCACCACCCGCAAACTCACACATAAACACATACATACAAAATCAGCAGGGCTTAGTGGAGAATTTCAGTAGAGGATCTTGTATCCTCGTCTTGCTCTCAGTGTCACAGCGTCTGCTCAAATTAGTGGTGTAGACTTGAATAATGATTCAAACAAATATCTAAAATGTTACTTCAATTAAGTAAACAGGCCAACAAATGATGGGAATGGGAAATCTAAAAACATAACGATTTCAAAAATGTGGTGGTTATTCGGAGTTCAACTAAACACTTATTGAGAGGAAAATGAAAACATAAACATATTCCATATTATAACGTTTATTATTTGGCGCTTTAACTTCAGGATATGTCACATCTTACTGTGCCACCATTTAGTGTTAGAAAGTCCACCAAAACTAAGAAAAGACACATGTTAAAATGTGTACATTAACGCATAAATAACATATCAATTAATCAAAAAGAAATAATGTTTCTAAATAAATGTATTTCCTTAGTTATTCATAATCTGTGAACATTGTTGGAGCAACTAAATGTATTTTGGAATAAATATCCTTACAGGTAGCTGGCAGGTAGCAGGCAGGAAGCTGTAAACTGGAGTCTGAAATAAGCTGCTACATCTGTATATCGAACAGCACTGTATTGTTATACTGCTCAGATTAATATAACTTTGACAACAATAATGCAAACATTTTGATCCTATTGCAAAAATATCTGGTGTTTTTTGCAAACATTTTAACAGCAATGTTCAGAGTATGATTGAAGGAAATTAGCATGCAAGACCAACAGCAGGCTTTACAGTGTTGCGATTATAAAGAAAGGGCACTTCTATCTTGCTACCACTGGGTGGGAGAAGAGGTCTTCTCTTCTATCCACAGAACCTGCTGAGCTCTACCTGGGAATTTAAAAGCAATAGGTGATATTTTGGTTTTAGGGTCACGCCCAACTGTTCCCTGGTTGCCTTGAACCCCGACCTAATCCCCTCAACACAGATGTATTCACACAAATCCAACCAATGTTTGCCATAAGATCTACTGTGCATAGTGACAGACCATAAACACCCCCAGTTGCTAATGGCGCTTTTCCACTGCAGGACCTAGCACGGCTTAGTACGGTATGGTTAGGCCTTGGTAGGCCAGGCTCACTTTATGCTGCTTTTCCATTACAGTTTAGTTACTGGGGTAGTAACTATAGTAACGCAGTGTAGGCGGGGCGATCGGCTGTTCGGCGGGCGGAGCGACGCTGCATAAAACTGCCTGCCGTCTTGTCTGCAGACTTGTCAAAGCATTAATTCATGGTTTTTACTAACCGGTATCAGTATGTAGTTACTTCGGCATCATTTTGAAAACGTGTATTACAATTAAATCACGGTAAAATATGTTCATTTTGTTGTAGTTGTAGGCAGCCCCCTCTTGCCAGCTATTCTCTCTGACCAATCAGCAGTCGAGAGTGTTTACGTCACTAGTTTAGCATATTCAGCCCGGTTGTTGGCCCGGTAAGCACCTTGATTTTGGAGGGCCAGAAAAAAGGTGAAAAAGTAGCCCTGAGCCGGAACTACCCCTGGAAAAGCAAAAAAAGAGGGCCGGGCTTAAACCGTGCTATGTGCTGCAGTGGAAAAGCGCCATTAATGTCAGTCCTCAAAAGGTGGAGTCAGCAATTCTAGAGAAAGATTGTTGATCACGACCCAAGAAATATTGATACTTGAATATTGAGATTTAGGTTTTGTGATACTGAATGGATTATGGATCTTTCTACATGTTTTAATTTACTTAAAGGGGACCTATCATGCAAAATGCACTTTTGTACGTCTTTTATACATAAATATGTGTCCCCGGTGTTCCAGGGAACTCACCAAGTGTCAGAAAACACAACCCTCTCTATTTTCCTCCATACCCAAATCTCTAAAAAAGGGGCTGCAACGGATCTGATCAAAACTGATCCAGATTTGAACACTGTCCTGACGTCAGGACGGTGGCGCTACGGCTATTGGGCCAACTCTCCACCTATCAGGGGAATGTGGGGTTGGGCCACGGCCGGCCATTGCCGCTCGAAAGCGCTGGAGACGCTGTAGTACATATGCCAGGCCTGTAAGTGGCGCTATAGTCTGCCACAAAAGCAACGAAGAAGACTTCCCGCGCATGGTTACCATGGTTACACTTCTGTTTATTCTCCGCTGTGGCTTTTTTTCTTCCTCCCCGAGGCAAGCGTTTGCTCCCGCTGCTCTAATTCAATGCAATCCCTCCCCGTCGAGGCAAGCACTGTAATTCTCTCCGGTTAGTCCACCAGCAGATGACAAACACCCACCTCTCCGCCTCTTCCAAGGAACGAGGGGACCGTGCGGCAGAGTTTCAGTTAGGTTTTCTTTCGCCGGTCAAGATGTCCGTTAAAGTTTAAATCTTCCGGAGAAAATTTGAAAAGTGCCGGTCAAAGGTCTTCTTTGTTATTTATTGAGCTTTAAAACAAATGAATAACGACTCTATATAATAAAACACGGAGGACGGAGATCTATTTTTCTCCCCCTCTTCTGACTTGATCAGAGCACGGCTCCCCTCTCCTGCAGGGGGGCATGGTCAGCTGCAGCTCACAGAATCAGCCCCCTGCAAAAACAGGGCTGGAGAACAGCACATAGAGCGAAATGAGGCATGGCTAAAATGCATGATCTGTTTGGTATTTTGAAAACAGAAACGCTCACACACAGACACACAGAAGCAGTGGTGGCTCCAGAGTATTTTTGTCGAGTAATCCAGTAGGGCTAACCCATACAGTGGTGGGGCTCAAGTCAGTATTTGCAATGTAATTACATACACGCTATATCGCCCCCCTTGACAGTGAAACACCATGCGTGAGGTTTAGATTATTTCCCTGTCTCAATCAAAATTGAACTTTATGAAATAAAAAGGCACATTTGTCTTGTAGTAAATAAAAAGGGTGACCTGGAGCCAATCCAGATTTTTTGAAATACTAACATAAAATACACATTCTGGTACACTCTTGAGAAGAAAATAAATACATCTATTACTACACAACATATTTAAAAACATTATGCAATTTTGTGTTTTGTTACTTTGTTCTGAAAGCTGAACCTGCTGCTCCTCACAGAGAGAAGAGGGAAGAGGCTGTGTGAATTGTGAACCTTACATTGTGGATAAGGGTGGATAGCCCCCATTGTTCTGTGTGTCAAAATGAAAGACAGCCCACACACCTATCAATCATCAAACCGTGGGGTCTTATTTCATTACGTGTTGATTTCTATCAACACGTAATGAAACACACCAAGGGCACCTTTTTTTCTCTCAGGTGCCCTTGGTGTCTTGGCTGTTGGACTTTTTCTGAAGATTACTTCACCAGTGGCGAATGTCTTCACTTCACCAGGCTAAGTATTTTCTGGTACAGTAGTTCTAACATTTTTATTCCACCGACATTTTTGGCTAAATTGTATTTAAATTGTTGCTGCACCAATTTCACTGATATGCTGCCAAGCTAACTTAGCTGTTCTTGTCTGTCGAATTTCATTAGCAGAGCCTGTCATCACTTTGATAATTGAAAAAGTTCATTTATCACAATTTTTGTTTGTTATTATTTAATATTATATTACTGGGTCAGCTTGTAAACCACTTTCACACTGCCATTTCCTCACTGATTAAATACCTTTAGTTTTCTCCCTAAATCGAAATATTTAGGAATCATCAAAACTATGTTCCTGTCTGAGGAACAGCCTTGCCAGCCTTGCCTTGTCGTTTTCATATAGTAAAAGCTTTGCATTGTGGTATGTTTTTTAGTGATGTAAAACAGCACTGCTCATATGATGATTGCTGCTTTGCTTTCGCACAAACATTATTCATTTGATGTGGAGTGCATAAACCTATCTACAGTATGCGTCTCAAAATGCACCTTTTCTACCTGTCCACCAATTTCCTCTGACTTTTCCTCTTGTCCCAGTCACCTCATATCACTCCCATATGCACATCCTTTAATAACCCCTTTCCCTCCAGTCCCTTACCCAATCACCTGTTTAATCTCTCCTCATCAGCCATGCAGAAATGTAACCGGCCCTAATTTAATTTTACTCAACCAGTGTACTACTGACACATTTAGGATTAAAGGAAGACTGGAGGCAGTTAAGCAGTCTTGATCTCAACCGCAAAATAATTATAATTGTCAATGATGAAAATTATGTTAACCCTAAACTCTTTCTGTTGATTAACTTCTGCAGCTCACCTCAGAAAATAAGACTAAAAGCACTTTCTCTTGTGTGTACTGAAAGTGTGTGTTGTTTTTATTTGTGTGTGTTAGGCCCGACCACCATGTATCAGCACTGTGCTGGTAATGAGTTATGCAAACGTCTGAAAGTGGACACCACCCGAGAGGCCAGAGGAGTCCCGGCGAAAAAAACACATTCCCCTGGAGTCCCCATAGCAAGAAGACCCACAGGAGGAAACATGGAGCCTCTCGAGCTCAGGATCCAAGTCAAATGTAGGTTCTGGTCAACTTGGTCCCTAAAAAAAAAAGAATTGCAGACCCCGATTTTTAAATGTACCCAAAGTACATATAGTCTACTTACTGATTAATGTGAAATACAGTACCGGTAATCCCCTCTTAAACTAAATCACTTATTCGGTTTATAATAAAGAGAACATTAACATTATTAAATTCAACAATTTGAAATGGAGCTTTAATTAATTAATTATTAGTAAAGGATATATTCAGGAGTAATTTTATCATACATCAGTATGTAATAAATAAATAAAGGTTAATAAATGTATATAGATGTAAATAAATGTGACTTAGTTTTGAGTATATTTAAATAAGTAAAAACATGAGATACCAATAGGAATCATTTTGAAAATATTTTTTCCATTGCACATATATAACCAAACAATCTGCTTTGTATGTGTTACCTTATGCCTATAATAAAAACCACTGGGAAACCAGGACATTCCAGTTTTTCTGTATTTAATCAAAATGGACATTTTGATGTTGACTCCTCACTTAAAGGTAAGTTTGAGAAACCGGCTCGAGATCGCTAGAATTTGAAAATACACAACCGGAGAAAATCTGCCACTTCCTTACAGAGCCCCTCCTCCAACACACACGAACGCGCACATGACCAATGAGGGCACGAGATAAGTTTGTGCACAGATGGAAGGCTGACAGGCAGGTAGGCCATCCAGTTATTTTAGCCGGGCCGGCTAAAATGATTGGTCGTACTTTTTACAGTACTACGGCTTCCACAGATGACATTTTTTGTCAAAGCACTTAAGATATTCATTGCTATCGGGATGTTAAGAGCATTCCATGGAATATAACAAAAAGTGTATCTCGAGCCGGTTTCTCAAACGTACCTACCCCACCTTTAATATCCTACCCAAACATCTAGTTTATCAAGAAATTACTTCAAATTAAGGAGTAGAGATAGTGTTTTTATAAAATCTTATGTCGATTGGAGTACAAAGATAATACAAATACACACATTACGTCATAAATGACCTTCTATTGTCGTTTTAAATCTTCTATAAATCAAATGAAACTATTGCTGGCTCTGTTAGTGTGCTAATTTGGTCTGAGCTATGTGAGTGTGAGAAACAGAGGCAGCCCTTGTCACATTAGTCATGCTCACGCGAATTAGCACGAGCTACAGAATACTTTGTACAAGTCTCACACAAATACATTTATTTGTATACTGTAGGTCCCTGGTCTAAGAGATGCATACAATTGACCTTCCTCTCTTGATGTTGAAGTTATACGTTTTAAGGTCAAAAGTTTAACACATTTACTATCCACATAATTATAATAGTTGAACCTATAAAAAGACACAACACTACAATTAGATTACTGTATTTTGGGCAAAAATAAAACAAAAATGTTTAACAGTTTATCCTGTAGCTTATTATTTTATATTTATAATTGTCTACCTGGAATTATTAGATTGTTTTGTTAAAATTGTGAGAAGATACAGATCAGGAGAAGATAATCCAGTATTGTTTGGTCAATGTAGCATCACAGGAGTCATGTGGCGCAAATGATTTGATTGTATACTGTTATTGTACTTTAACAGCCATAAAGTGAGAGTAAAAACTCAGTTTAATATAATGAGAAATGTTCTGTTGCATGAATACAAACAACAGAGCATAATAACAATTAGCTGCCAAATGTCTGCAAAAAGTCACAGGTATGTGGGCCTTTTCTCTCTGGTTAACATTTTACACTTTTGATTTTCTCAGGATACTGCATGCTGGCTTTTTACGTGTAAACCTGAAGTTGAAGAAGAAAATCCTACCTGTTCAACTGAAGATGCTCTCACTTGTTTACAGGTTAGTGGAGCCTTGGCATGAATGAAACATGTGCATAATTGGGTTATGTGAGTCCCTCACAAATATCTAAATTCTAGAGGATTTACCTGTACAAAAAGCAAACTTTACTTTGAATCCTCTCACATCAGCCTGAATTATTATTTATCACATTGTATTCAATTTAAGACCTTAAGGTCATGATA
The DNA here is from genome assembly GCF_902827165.1 of Trematomus bernacchii. Lineage (NCBI taxonomy): Eukaryota > Metazoa > Chordata > Actinopteri > Perciformes > Nototheniidae > Trematomus > Trematomus bernacchii. The sequence goes on from NW_022987739.1 coordinate 22,195,062, forward strand.
CAGTGAGTTATAAATCCAGCCGTAATGAGCCCACTGTCAGCCAAGACAAGAAAACTGAGACTAATAAAAATATTAAGCTGACACTGACAGGCTTTAACAACTCTCACGCTATCTCAATTACGTCTACCCCCTGCTGGATTATTATAACCTAATAAACTGGATCATACTGAACATGGTATGTGCAGCGTAGAGGGCACAGGCCGCCTGTTAAGACGTCACTGCTGGTGACAAGTATGTTTGACACATGTGAGATGTTTTCCATTGACAGTCTCGTGCTCACACACTGGCTACAGAGGGATCCTTCACTTGCCAAAAACTGTTGTTGTTGCATTGTGTGGTCAAAGCAAGTTGTTCAGTTCACTCTAGCAGTTCAGCCCAACAGCAGAAAATAATACAGATATCTAAGCTCATTAGTTTTACTGTTGGTATACAGTAAACTCCTAGTAAACAGAAAATATAACTCAGTAATGAGCTACATGATCCAGTTCTGAAACATGTTAACAACACCAGTAACACAACTCCTCTTCCCAGAGTGAAACCAGAAACTAGGCCCCCCATAAAGTACCGGAATTGCTGTGCTAAGATATTTCAGGATCTTTCTAGAAAGTATGATAATATGGCCACCTGCATTCAAAGTGTCCAGCTACTGCTCTGCTTAACAAGCCGAAGCTCTGCCAGGAAGTATAGAGATCCAAATGTAGCCAACAAAGGTTTTCACTGTGTCATTGCTTAGAAAGAAGTCAGATTGCGCAGGAATCTTCCAATGCTTCCAATACTCGAAATCTGTCCATTTAATTTTAAAAGGCAATTCTTCCTGCTATATATCTAAAAAAATGATACAATAAATGGATTAAAAGATGTACAATGCCTTATCAGAAAATGTTGACATGATTGTGTCCAAGGTGCTTATGTTTCAGATCTAAATGCAAGTTTGTTTTTTTCCAATATTTTAATGTTTTGCAGCAAATAATGTTTAAATATGTGCATCCATTGATGTTATCTAAAGAATTTAAGAACAAAATCTTGTCACCTGTTCCTTGGTCTATGGCCTAACTTTATACCCAATTCAATTTGTTACAGCTTGTTAAAACATTACTGCTATCTTAATGACTAACAAACAGTAAAACATTACCCTCTGGTAAAAAGGCAACAAACAATACCGACTTTAGCCAAACCTGTCAAAGAAACAAGAAAAGAAAATCTAGTTTGGCATCAAGGCAGCTTCAGTACGGGTGATAACGTGATAACATCCATTAGATCATTTCCGGTTCATGCAGGCCTGCAGCATGTTGGGCTCAGCCTTAATCCTCAACATGACAGCTGAGTACAATAAAAACAAACGTGTTGATGTCTTTTTTTACAACTGTCCTGCTATTCACTCAGATTGAATGAACTTCTGGCATGTTCCCAATTTCACCTGTTGAACTGTAGCACAGGTGCACACCCCCCCTCAGGCTGTATTACCTGTACGTCTGCAGACTGGGTTTTCCTCCCCCTCTTCTTGGTGGAGAATATTTTCCACAGGCGTCCCCACAGGAAAGTAGCAACCAGACAAACACTCCCTAATATCCAAACATCTTTATCCCTGAATAAGTTCTCCATGATCGAAGCCTTCCGCTTCCTGTCCCGGGCCAAGGGTCTTATCTCAGCCTCTCGGCCTCCTGTGGCGAAGGGGTCTCAGATGGTGGGCAATGAGTTGTTGACATGTGGCGACACATTGATTATGAAATAGTTGCGCTCCTGCAGCTGAATGATCAGTCTCTTGCTCACCACAGACTCGGACAAGAACAGACTTCACCCGCCACCCCGGCTTCCTCCCTGCCTCCCACCAGCAGGACCTAAAAGGAGAGAACATGCTGTCTCCTAGACAAGAACGGGACAGGTGGTGTTGGGTTCAGGGTGTCGTTGCTGTACGCAGAATCAGATGCCTCCCGCTGCTGCTGGCATGTGGGTGAGACCCCTGTGGTATCCTTTAACCTCGGACACAGCACTTCATGCGTGCGTACTCCTAAGTATAAGTGTCAGGCAGACGATTTGTTTCTCTGTACCTGACAAACGAACATGTGCATGCATCTTTGCAGATGCATACGATATGCAAACAGGTCGACAATCACGCACGCATGTAAACAAACACCTGCATCTGTGTGGTGCTAAGTTTATCCTGTTTGTGGCACATGTTGCACAGTAAATCAAAAGTGCTGAAGAAAGGGGGAAAGATGGAAATAATATATGTTGTTTTCAGGACACACAATATATAAATTAAGATGTGCAGATCCAATTTACTTGTGCTGTCAGCAGAGGACTGCACAGTTTCCTATTTGGACTTTGAATGCCTCTGTGTGTGTGTGACAGCTATGTGTCTGGATGGTAGCTGATGATTTATTCTGGATAGTGGAATGAAACCACTGCAGTCCAGCAGATCAGATCCCGCCCCATGCCCTGCCAAACCTATAATTAACACCTATACTATTTTTCTCACAAAGAAAAATCTATTTAAATGGTAACGTGTATAGAGTTTGCCAATTGATATTTGCCAATTTTTTACATTTATTATTATCCAAATAGAGAAGAAAAACGCTTTTTTCATGCAGCTAAAGTGAGCAGGTTGCCATACATTGATAACTTCTGGAACAGTCTAAAGCTTAATTTAAGCCAACAGGTGTGGGGCGGGACGAGGGGTTACAGAGCAGGACCCCTGGGAGGGGAAATATTCCCCAGTGGGAATTAGAGCAGGGCTGGAGTGACAGCGTTTGTTAATGGTGGATCTGGTGGCTGACCTGCATGTTCCTGGAACTGTTACAAGTAGTAGAAGAAGACTACAAACGAAGGAGGGAAAACCAGGGGGGAAGTAAGGACAGAGCGAAGGTGCAGCTCAGGTCAGAGTTCAGAGATAGAATGGAGGGTGAGAGATATTTACTTGGCCCTATCATAGGCTGAGGATCTTAAATCGCATGTGTATAAAACGTTCCCTTTAGCGCTCCCTGGTGGTCACTTTGAGAGCAGCACTGATTTATAGTTGGACAGACAAGAAAATAAATTCCCAACATAATGTAAATGCTAAGTTTGCCTACATCTACAGTAGTTACACTGAGATCAGACCATACATATGAAAGAGTGTATAACTTATCATGGTTCTTCATAGGTTATAAATAATATTTAAAAAGCGTCTGAATTGGTCACAAAAATAGGAAATAATTATAATTACTCTTAACAAAAGCTGTTTCCAATGATGAGTGCAGCAAATGAACAACTTCTACACTTCCACACTTTATATTTAATAACTGTCTACATATTTACAACACAAACCACAGTATCAGATTTCACTACATGATAATTATTTACAAATCATATTATCACAATATGTATAGAACACTTGAGAAAAACATAAAATATATGCTATATTGATAGCACATATGACAAACATGTTTTAAGTTTGGCTTGAGTCCTTCATATAAATCCTTCATATCACAAAGATAATCCCTGTTGCTTGTTGATTCTATTGTAGGTCAGTACAGTGAGCAGTAAATTGCACATGTCATTTTGGCCTTTGCCAACGTTTTTCTGTTTCTTTTTTGCCTGTTTTTCATTTATTTTGTGCCAGGGAAACAAATAATTCTTTATCCTAAAAAATTATCAAAATATATTCTGCCCTTCATCACACTAACTTTGAATGAGAACAAATTCCTAAAAATAACTTTTACAAAGGCCTCTTCAGCCAGCTCTACAGTTACTTATTCTAATACCTGCCTGATGACAGTCAATTTGACTTTTTCGTCATAATCTATAAGTAGTCCTATTGACTGAGTTCCCTTTGGTTACTCACAACTCGAGTACCTGGGATTGTGTTATAATGTTTTAACAATAACTCAAGGTAATAACGGCAAGGTTCCTGTATTCATTTTTCCAAATGAGTATTGCAATCTGGCCAGGGCTGCCATCTTGTGGCAGCTAAGCAAATTGATATTGAATATAATTGTGTGTGAGTGTGACAGATATTTTGGTTGAGCAGGTTCAAAGAGACCATAAAAACACTAAAAGATCTGCAGATACTTTAGTGAGCTTGTTATATTCCACCTGTTGGTGCATGGTGTTCCTGCCAACAGGTGCTTTGAACCGGAATAGTGTTTGTGACGGTTTATTTCAGTTCGCCTCTTCCTCCCCTCTGCACAAACTGCTGATTGTGACACATGCCAGCAGTCCAATCAGGGGGCACACATACAGCGGCAGATCTCATGCACTCTTAACTACCGTAACCGACTGTATGGTGGACCTAAAAGTCAATGTTTAATTCAGTTGCTCATTCTTTTATATTTAGTCAGCAAAAAGAGGGATTAAGATTAGGATTTTAAAAGCCATACTGTTTTTTGCTTGTATGACACAATTTTCTTTTCCACAACTGTTGCATATACTTTATACTAAATTCTAGTAAATGTAGAAGTCTGTTTTTCTGGACAAATTATCATTTCAAAAGCATCAAGGTATGGAGTTTGTCTACTAAAGTGTCCTTAAAAGGTTAAAACACAAAAGGAAGTAGGGAGTACCAGAAACCAGTGAACACACCAATTTCTCTGATCAACCCCAGTTCTTAGGAAGCTGGTGCATTAGTTCTATGTGGACGATAAGGGTGAGGAGAAAATAAGGCAGTGCCTGTTACCTGCTGGCTTCCTCCCTCCAGCTCCACATGTTTGAGCTCCCAGAAGCAGCGCATGGTCTCCACCTTCTCCAGGTGCCGGTAGAAGGCCAGTCGGCCCAGACGTAGGCTGTTGCTGCGGTTGCGGATCGCCTTCAGCCCCTCCATCTTTTCTACGATGGGGGACATGGGTATCGGTGGTGGTACAGCAGATGATGAAAGTCTAACGTTCTTCTTGCCAGAAACAGACTCATTACACAGCGTCCTCTTGTCTGACCTGAAATTACATCAAGCTGTTTATTAACATTTAAAATACATTTGAAAATGAATGCTTTCTCCATCATCCATCAAGAGAAAGGTGTTGTGTGTGAACATTTCTGGTTTAAATCTTTTTTGTTTTGACTGGTGGTCAAGGCAAAACAAGCTATTTGAATGCAACACATTTGATTCTGCAAATTGTTATGGGCTACTACTCAAATTAATACATAAAAAAGAGAAAATATGCAAAATAAATGTTGTAAAAATAAATTGCACATAGTAATCTTTCGTTACAACCCTATTTAATTAAAAAACAATCTAGAGTTAAACTAACCAGAAAGAAATGTTTAAAGATAAGACAATGAAATACTTTAAAAAAACAATGTGCTGCAAGGCAAGGCAAGGCAAGGCAAGTTTATTTATATAGCACCTTTCAACACAAGGCAATTCGAAGTGCTTTACAAAAATGGAAGACATTAAGAAAATGGCATTTAAAATCAGTCATTAAAAAGAAAAGATAATAAAAGAAACATTAAAAGAAAAAATACATGGATAAAAGTTACAGTGCAGTTTAAGATGTGAATAGTTCAATTAAAAGCAGCGGCAAAAAGAAAAGTCTTCAGCCTGGATTTAAAAGTAGTAAGAGTTGCAGCGGACCTGCAGGTTTCTGGGAGTTTGTTCCAGATATTTGGAGCATAATAACTGAACGCTGCTTCTCCGCTGCAACACATTGGTGCAAAAATCCCGTAAATCCAACAACGACATGGCTTTTACTTGCCTGACACTAAAAGGGATTACTGCGTCGGTATAAACAGTATAGCGAAATCCCTTCCCTAACCTATTGCTCAACTCTAATCTACACGGTTGAAATAGCAGGGCCCAACATATGCTTTGACCAGGCCTTCAGTGGGCACAGTGTCTCTGATCCGGCTGGGATGACGGATGATAGGGTGGAGAAATCCTGCCTGACGCCTGCTGGCGACAGCTGGCTTTCTGCTGCGCTCTACCTGTTGAGCCTCTGGGGGAGTCATGGAAGATCACTGGGGATATTTATACCTCCAGAGTGTAAATGTCCTGCCTTTGCTCGACAATTACAGAGGTCAGAGAGGGGCTGTAGTTTCAACAAGCTGCATGAGCCCCCTGATGCACAGGGCATGTAACATCCAGGGGCTTTTCTTCAGCATCTCGAGGTAGGATTACAACTCCTGTGCTGAAACCAAACGAGAGGCCAGGGATGCACCTGCCAATGTTATTTAAGTTGCCTTTTTTACATTCAGTGATTTATTTACAGATCTTATAATTGTTTACTTCCTATGGATATGAGGCCATGGGTCTGGTCTGCCGATGCACCAATGTGGCCAATACATTCAGACCACTCATTAGTTGATATTGTTAATAAGAAGATAACAACGTTTATTGTACAAGGTAGAGGCTGGTTTTGAAATTGGGCATTTAAGACAAGATATTTTTACAGTATTAGAATTCTTAACCAAAAACAATGGCAACTATCTGGATAAAGTCATAACATGCAGTATACTATTGTTGTCATTAGAAATACAAAGATTTTTTTGAGACAACTTTTACAGAATTTCAACATGAGTATCCGTCTGAACCATCTTTGTTGGTTTGTTTGTCATTACCATGAGAGGCCTAATGTTCTCTGCAGACGACATACACAATCATAACAAACTACTCTCATTAATAACTCTCTTAATATTTTGAGGAGAATCACAAAATAGGTGTTTGGGCCAAAGTGACCATGAGGTCTGAAGTTAATTTGATAGATTACCATTTTTCCTGAACATAAGCTTTAGCAAGCCTGCAAAACTCTCTCTCAAAACTCAACCTAATGGGGAGTCATATTTCAGCTAATCTTAATGCACTGTGATCTGCATTTTTCAAGTTCCAAGGCACATGTTTATAATGGCTAAAATATTCAACTAAATTGTACTGGTACTATGAGTGTCTTTTAGTTTTCTAAAAACACCTGAAAGTAGGTGTTTTATTTGTGATATGTTTACATGTAACCCATGTATAAATGCTTTAATTTTTTATAGTACTTCCTCCACCACTCACTGAGCGACACAACAGTTGTCTGACCTTTCCACCACCCCGTCTGTTTCTTTAAACTCTATGTTTTGAAGAAGGCCTTTTTAAGAACTCTCACGCCTGTTTTGATGGTGTTGGCCGCTGAGGATCACTGGCCCTCCTGGGAGGCTGTGTGACCTCGGGCCACTCACTTTAAAGGTCTTTATTTTTGGGTTCCCCTTATTCAGGGCGAGGGTCAAGGGGCACGCCATCACCAAAAATGGAAAAGGCCCATAAGAAAAAAAAAAAGATGTTGCCAGGCAGACAGGAATTAAGGCTGATTAGTTTGCTTTCCATTGTGGTCACTTGACTCATTGCAGTTGTTGCCTTATCCAGCACTTACATAAGGGTTTTGTGTATGGTATGTGGCGTTTTTTATGTGAGCATGCATGCCAATGCTGAGTCTGTCGCTGTCCAAGCGATGCCGTAGTTGTGTATGTTTACTTTGCTTGGCGGCCCCTTGGTAATCCCCCTCTATAAAATAGCAGGGGGGTTCCTATCTGTCTTCTCTATCATAATCCTTCCATGTAACTGATCGGAAGCCCTGCATGCGGCTCATATTTCCTAAAGTAGCAATGGATCAAGGAGACCCCCGAGGACTGTATGAGTCCACTCCACCACTTTAGATGAGTAAGAGCCGGAGAACAAAAAAAGGGGGGGTGGCATCGCTTAGATCCCCCCCTAAAATGCCAAATGTGCCACAAGAGCAGAGTGATGAGAGGAAACATCACTGTGAAACCTGCCCACAGGAATTTAATATCCCGAAATGTATTTATAATGGCTGTCAATGGGGTTTAAGGGAATTTATAAAAGCATACGCCCGATACGTGTTGATTAAGCTTATTGGAGGGGTCAGATTATTTCTCCATGTTTCGGATTGTGCCAAAATGCTTTTTAAAAGTCTACACAGATGTGGGTTTAGTTCAGCAGGCTAATTGTACAAGCTCAGGACAATTGAGACAATAAAAAGAGGGACACTATGAAAGACGGTAGCAACAGGTGATAACAAACACTCTTCTGTGTCACTCTACTTTATATCTTGTAATAGACAAGGGTACAGGGGTCAAGAGTGGTATAATAAAACTATTGCAGTGGAAATAAAGTGCTCTAACCAGGCCCACAAGAAATATTTGTACCCTCTTCATAAATGGCCCTTAATCAAACTAGAATGTAATACAACAAGGTAAATTAGAACATCTGCCAATTTGTTCACTATATTTGTGGACATAATTCCTTATTGAAAATGTGAAATTAAAAAAAGTGAACCTCACACAATCAAAACTATTAAGCTACGCCAAAATACTCTGAAATATTTTTTCTTCCTGTCTTTTTTAAAAGTTTTATTGATGATGGTTTTGTGTTAAGCCGGCTTAGCTAAAGGACTGGAAGCCGGTAAAAATGGCTGTCCTCAACTTTAAATATTGTTACAGTATACATAATTTATTCTAAGTATTTATCATTACATTTCATTTAACTGACGCTTTTATCCAAAGTGACTTCCAATAAGTGAATAAGTAATTGTTTATTTAGTTTTATCTTATTCTATTTTACATGTAAATATTGTATTGTTGGAGGAGCCTGACACTCAAATCAGCTGTAGCTACCTATCCTATCGTTTCTTTAAACAGATAGAAATAGAAGATGTGGTGCTGTACGCTTACGCTTTACACTTGCGCAGTCGCGCTATTTATTGATTATCAACAGCTGTCAGCAGTGAGTTTCCCAACTGAAAAACAGAACCCCAGATGACTCTTGTTTGCTTTGGTAAGGTAAAAACAAGGTGTCTTAACCATTTAAAATATATAATTTAACAATTAGTTTTTCTGGCTACAAGAATATGCTGATGTAATGACATTTAAAATGATAGTTAACTTTGAGTGGCAGTATATGACACATTGAAATAAAATACTTAATAAGCAGTGGGACTCAGTCGGACTTGAATATTGCTCAATAAATCGCGGTGAGTTTGTTTGTGTATCTGCTGCTAGGTAAACAGACGTTGCAGTCGCTTTAAGCCAAGATAACATCAACTGGCCAGCAGAGACACAGTCTGATGCATGTCTGCCAGTGTTGTGTTCACGTGTACATGCATTCATGTGCATATACAGGTTAAGTAAAAGTATGCAAGTAAAGCCAAGTCCTTGGGTTTGTTTGTGACATGTAGAGAAACAGCAACGGGCTCTAGGGGGCTCTTTACGAGGGGCTGCCTTCAATGGACAGTCTTCGCTCCAGGGTGCTATCTCTCTCTCTCTCTCTCTCTCTCTCTCTCTCTCTCTCTCTCTCTCTCTCTCTCTCTCTCTCTCTCTCTCTCATGGAAACAGCCATCAAAGCCTATAAACCATAGGAATGCGAGGGAGGTGTCTCTGAGTAGGTGTGTATAGGAGAGAATAGAACAGTACAGGACGTTATGATTCATCCAAATGTGTCTTCGGTCAGTTTAAGTAAGCAAAATTCAGAAAAATACAGTAAACCTATAGAGTGTCAGACTTCTGAAGGGACCTTGAATGTAGACGGACAGACATGCAGCTAAAGGACAAACTGTTCAGCTACAACGTTACCAGGAAAAAATGAAAAGCACTGAACTTGTTTCCCAGCCCACACTCCCTAATTAGCGGGACACTCAAGGGGTCGCAGACACTTCTCAAATTAATAGGCATCAAATTAAACACTGCCTGACACGACAGTATCAAGTGACCGACAGGTTTATTTTTCCCCATCCAAACTCCACATTCCCTCCCCTCGAGCCTGCCAGCTCACTGAAGCTTTCGACACAGCCCGAGCCAAGTCATGATCAAGGTATCACCGCTGTTTCTCTCCGAAGTGTCCAGTGCTTGTAATTGGACTGAAAACGTTCTCTTGGAATGGGGCCAAATTGTTATCGATCCCCTGGTGACCCTGAAATTCTGCTGTACACACCATATACAATACACAAGCATAAATAAACATGGTAAGTAGACTAGAGTAACTTTTTTTTTAAAAAGGCACAAACTCCAATCATACATTTGGATCTTTTGCACACAAACACTTTCATTGACGTAGGTATACACACTCATTTGGGCCCTAACAGACGTATTCGGTGCCCACAGCCCCTCCAATCCGTCTCTCTGACAACAACTCAGCAACCTCTGCAGAAGATTGTAACTGTAGAACTTCTACTCAAAGTACTCTTACATTATGCCAAGAACAAAGCAGAGCTCCTATTTTAGTCCACCGCCGTAAGAGCAACAAAACTTATATAAATACATTTAAATACATAAAATGAACTTTACATTATTTTTTAATTGGGAAAAATACGTTTTTGTTAAACTATTGCACTGAAATCTACATCATGACTCAACCCTGGTGTGTTATTTCATTCTAAAGCCCAAATTAATATTTAATTTTTGTGTTTTTTAAATAAAACATATTTAAATAAAACATATTTAGAATAGATTAATTATAGATATTTTACCAAAAAAGGATCACAAACCAACAGCTGAGTTAGCTATTGTAACAAATAAGTGTGCCATGTAAATGGACAAGTGGCTACTTGCCCTGTGCGTAACTGATACCACAGGAAAAAAGGTGTTGGAATTCAAAACATGATCATCATTCAAGTTTAAGATTACTTACATAAATAACACAAAAAGCCAGTGTAGATGGGTCAAAAGTGCAGCAGAGGACTCACCCTTGGTAGTTGGGCACATTTGCCATTACCAAAATATTTTTCTCCTTTCCTCCCATGTCTCTCATGGGTGTGATGGAGTCAGTCTCTCCAGGTTTCCACTGGTTTGCTGTGTTTAGTTCCTGGTGCTGGATGCTCTCTTCCTTCCCTACACACACCGAGCAGCAAAATTATCCAGGGTGACCATCAAGGCAGACAGAGACAGTTCAATGGAAAGCTCTGGCTGCTTGTGGTTCTCTGCAGTGGGAGCCACAAACGCCCAGGGATAAGCACCAGAGGGGGCGGGTGAAGGAAAGAGGGCAGGGGGAGGGGGTCTGCTCTGGGACGCAGGGACCACAAGCAGGGACAGAGAGGAGGAAGTGTTCCAGGGAATGTGGCTTGTTATAACGGAATGAGTGGCATGCCAGAGCGCCATGTGTCTCTACGAGAGGAGAGAGATACAGCATGGGGGAGACAGGGGGGCGGTAATGAGGAAAGATACAAAGTGTTTTTTTTAAATATCTTCCATGTTTGTAACCTTTTACAAGGGAAATCTCTCTGCTTGTTAGTGTACTGTAGGTATTATATATAGATATATATAGCTAATACCTACTTCAATATTTCATTCATCTTTTTCACTTGAAGGAGCAACAAGCTAATTTGTTACGAATAATTATGAGATTATTTATATTTATTGTCCGTACTCTATGTATCCATCCCACAAAATATATTATATAAAATTACATCACATATGGTTAAAGCCTCATCCCTCACAAAATGCATTTTTATTAATGACTTAACATTTCTAAATAACTCTATTCATTGTCTTTACTGCCTACTCTATGTAAATGTGCTTAATAAATAAATCTAAATTAATACAAAAATTAAAATAAACGCATAAAACCAAATCAAACCGTTTTGAAAAATATATATTTATTGTAGGTTTAAACAAAATAACATCATAGTTAAAGATTCAGTGTGATTATTATGCTCATTTAATAACTTAAAATCCTTTTGATATGTTCACACTTTTCATAATTATCTTGTATTATTTGATAAGTAGCTAGTGCCAACAGTAAACAACATTTTGGAAGAGAACACAAGTCTTACACCAGCCTGTCACAGGATCGCCTCATTATCATCTGTTGTGTTTATCACCATCCTTCCTTGTCCTCCTGACCTTCCCATTAGGGAGCTCAGTCTTCCATCCAACGCTAAATCCCCCCCTCACTCCTCTGTCGCCCTCCTGTCCCTCTACCTCTCTTTGTGCTAATTGGTGACACTGGTGCCTGTTGCTGTAAGGGTTTAGCAGCGCTAAACATCAGTGCAAGAGTGTCTCCCCGGGCTAAATGTTAGCATCACACGTGTGCTATATTTGGCACACTAAATTGAATTATCCTAAACAGCTCGATAACTCAGAGATAAGATAAAGAGTGCCAGACATGTTGTTCAGACCTGAAACGCAACATACTGTATGATGTTGGGAAGAGCGAGGAAGTCTGTATCTGTAAATAAAAAACATTAAAAAGGTAGTAAATGACAGCACAGTTAGTAGCAACAAATATCTGCTGGCTGACCTGGCTACCACCTGCTTCACCCCTCATGGGTTTGAACAGCAACAAAACATCTGTTATTCATTTATCAATTACATACCTAAAGACCATGAACTTAAACATGTGGCTATACGAGGAAAATCTCCCGTTAATAAAGATAAGTGACTTATCTAAAACATTTTTGTGTAAAAAAGAAGAATATAGAAAATGTGTCTTTTTTTTAAATTGAATTTGTTACTTTTTACATGGACATCTTAAAAGCATTACAATTGTAACATACCTGTTATATACAATGACCAGATTCCCTGTCAACAAAAGGCTTTTAGAAATCATAAGAGGAAGGCATCTAAAACGTATAGTACCACTCTCACAACATCACACAAACCTTGTGATCACACAATGAATTCCTGTAATGTGTGCTTTACAATGATGACTTCAAAAGAAGTTCCATGGAGTCTGTTATGGCCTTCTGTATTGTGGCGTGGTATGGGAGCCTTGCCGCTTGTTAAAGTGGTCTCAAAGTAGTTGGGGGTGAGTCAGCTGCAGCTCTCTGACCTCTACCAGTAGAAAAAAGGAAGGCTCAATCCATATTAGACTGTACATTCATGTCGAGAGCTCCTCTTCAGAGAACAAGAAGATTAATCTTTGTACGGCTAGATGCAACGAAATTCCCCCTGACGGTTTGACCGGACTTGACCCTGATGGCAAGTCATTAGCAACTCAACATGCGTCACACAGTCAGGTACATTCTAAGAGCGGCATTTACTGTGAGGTATTTTCAGCTTAATATGCTGTGTAAACCGTCTGGTGTGGTGGCAGCGGAGTTTTAAAGATGTATCACATCACGATTTCTGCCAAGCTGATTCAGACTTTGGGTGATGGGTGGCACACTGTTGACTTGACACAGATTTCCAGTAGCTGCACTTAATTTGGCCTGGAATCATAATCAGGAGGGCAGATTCCTTAATGATTCCTGACAATGTCACAGCTGTCTGGGCGCAAAGATAGGCCGACAAGCTGACCACCACAGTCGGCTGCAGAGACTTCTTTCCTTGTTCGTCATTACTGAGGGCACCATTGGAAGCCTTGACCTGAACCGCATTCATGGCGGACAGGGATGGTCAGAACAACACACAGACATGATCTCATTTCTAGAAACTGGAGCACATCTATGTTTCTGCTGCCTGGTAACAGTCAAGCGATGATGGAGTGGTAAATTAATAGACTGTTAAGCCAGGATCTTAAGTTTGTGATCAAAGAAGACAACAGTTGCTGTGGACATAGTTCCATGGATTACCATATAATCTGCAAGAGAAGTGCAATAAAATAAACACAGGTAGATTATTAATTCATTTTGAGGACAAAAAACAAAACATGTGTCAATGCTTTTCTGTCAGGTGACTCCTCAAAGGTATTCCTGAGCGTTCATACAACATTAACAAGCAGCAGAGATCTCTCCAACACTAACACTTGCCAATAAATGGATGTCAGTTTGATCCCTGGCTCCTGAACTCTACATGTCAAAGTGTCCTTCTCCAAAATCTGAACCCCAAGTGGCACCAGTGTATGAATGTGTGTCAATGAATGCTTTGAGTGGTTGCTAATCCTAGAAAAATACTATATAAATCCATACCTTTTACCATTTTCTCTGAATCTGTTAGTCCAATTGACCTGCTTTCATGCTCCAAAAGCCTGTGCATGTACCCATCATAAAAATGTGATACTTTTCTCATACTCAGGGTCAAGACTTTACATGGAGTACACAGTAAAGTGTTTTTATTTGTTATAGTCAAAGTGGCTTATATTGTATGTAAACACTCTTAACCTCCACCTTGTTTTCTTGGTGCACATTGATTGACTTGCTACACAATCAACTTGAAAAACTGCTGAGGTTTGGAAAATTGGGTCAAACAAGTACACACAAGTATTCACTGTTTCCTTGGATCCATTTGTGCTTTGCCAAATGATCATCTGTGGATATGTCGCATTATAGCACTGACATGGCACAAGTCGGCGTCTAGACCGGTGTATATTCTGTATCGGCGACGTCACATTTAATTCCACAAATGAAAGAGTGTAATTACAAACAAGTTCTTTGACAGATGTTTAAGTGCTTAGGTAAAGAGCCTGAGAAATCTGAGCAAACGCAGAAAGAGCTGGCACACAGTGTTTAACTTCTGTTGGGTTAAACTGGGCAGCTGAATCGCTCGAGATTCTGTATCAAGTGCATGACACCTTATTTAATTGCAGCTAAGGGAAGTATTCATTCCTGGGTCATGCATTAGGCAGAGGTCAGCATTGTGAATATTCAGCTAAGGTAGTATCTAGTGATATGTCATGAACTATTCACCATGGCCCCGCAGATACAAACTCACTAAGACGCCATTGCATGAACATTTCACCTTATTGGTGGAGTCTCAAAATTAAAGTCAGATTTTTTTGTTTTAATCAGCTGACACCATTTTTTTTTAGCCAAGTGATAAACCGTCAGAGGATTAACACCTGACTAATCTTTTTCAAAGCTCTTCTGCCTCATTTAGGTAACAGTTTTGGTTTCACTGCACCATTTACTGTATTGTTTTTTGTTCTCCTAACAAACAAGCTTTTAAACTGTAAACTTCCTGTCATGCATTGAAAAGCAGACAGACAAAGTTAGAGCCAAGCCAGTGAAGAAGCTAAAGAAGTTAGCTCAAGAAGAAGAAGTTAGCTAAAGACAAACACATTTTTTATTCTGAGATAATGGGGTCATCATTTCTATAAACAGGTATCTGCAATCTTCAGATTCAGAATATGTACGTTAGCTCAGCTGTCTGAACAAACGTCTGAGAAAAATATTTGTCTCTCTAGACGCTAAATGCTACTCTATGTTCATCAGCTTGTTGCTAACTCTACAACTTTTTAGGAGTAAATCATATCTGCTGTTCAGTGCTGACCAGGAAGTGTGCTGCATGTTTTGAGCAACTAGAGTGAACCCGAACAGTAAAGTTGTAGGCTGGACAGCAAAAATAATGTGCTGAAAATGAAACCCACCAATATCACCTTGTTCATTTTATCTTCTCATTTCACTTTCAGAGAGAAAATAAATCTGCACCTGTCCGGAAGAATATTAATACTCCTTTTATTTAACTTAAAAAGTCAAAGTACGGCCAGAGCGAGGGGCCAGTCAAACCTCCACCCTTGTCCAAGAATTAAGACTTCCAAGGATTGCTCAGGGTAAGGATCAAGTTATATTTAATGTCTCGTAAATTCATGTTTAGCTCTGGTTAGCTGTCAGACCTTGACTTCAAACCGCTATCCAACATTGTTGTGGCACAAAAAACTCATCCCATTGCGTCTGTTTACTCTTGCTTACAATTTTTCCACAACGCCACAATATGCAGACGTTTGTTTTTACAGCTTAAGCCTTCTGTGTCATCGCTGCTGCAGCTCAGCAGGCTGGCATTAGAGGATACAGGCCTTTATTTGTTTTGTAACTTGTCCGGCTGGAAGTAACCATTGCAGCCATGGTTCCCCGCTGTGTACAACCGTTTTAACACTGTTCTGGGTATTAAGGAGTCCTTCATGAGCATGATGAAGGACAAATGTAAAGTAAGATAAACAATGTGAAATACACACCTCCCTCATGCCCCACTTGTTGGTGGCAAGCTACTATCGTTTCATCTCCAGCTCGTAAATAAGTCAGAATAGCATTGATGAGGTTTATGGAGATCATGTAGGAGGAGAGAAGTGTGCCACCAGTCAATACTAGGTCAGCTAAGTTCAAGTTCCAACTTTATTGTGGTGTTCATTCACGGACCCCAAGTAGGAGTTAAGTATCTTGCCCAAGGACACATTGACATGTTGATGCAGGGGCTGGGGATCGGACCACAACATTTTGAATGGCGAACGACCACTCTACCTCCTGAGCCGCAGCCATTTAATTAAAAACAGTTAAGTCATGGGCAGTTGTAGCTTGTAAATCAGTCTTATAATGTCTTTATCTCTCGAGGAGCATCGGATAAAATGACTCAAAATACATCTCTTGAGTAATAATAGGCAGTCAGCAGAGTTGGGTGTAACGCGTTTACTCGCGGGCCGGCCCTGCGAGTAAAGTAACGAGTAAAGTAACGA
Source organism: Trematomus bernacchii (assembly GCF_902827165.1). NCBI lineage: Eukaryota > Metazoa > Chordata > Actinopteri > Perciformes > Nototheniidae > Trematomus > Trematomus bernacchii. The sequence continues at coordinate 22,211,344 of NW_022987739.1, forward strand.
GTAAAGTAACGAGTTACTTTATGTAGAGAGTAACGAAGTAGTGTATTATATTACTTTTTTTTTAAGTAATATGTAATATGTAATATATTACTTTTATTTAGTAACGACCCCATCTCTGGCAGTCAGTAATAACCATAACCCTGCAATTACAAATTATTTAACATTATCGTTTGATTATGGTAGTTTGAATGGTACGGGAGTTTACAAAAATCCAATTAAACAGACCTTTAAATGCATAATTGAAAGTACTGGATATTATGTTTATGCCGGGTTACCCATTAAAAGGGACTTGAAAACGAACTACTTAGGCCACGTTTACACGGAGACGAAACGGGTTGTATATCTACAGTTCTCTATCGTATAGACGGTTCGTCCACACGAGGCCGACACGGAAACGCGGATAACGATAACGGCTCCGAAGGTGGGTAGATCTGCGGACGAAACGCTCTGGGAGGCCAAACGGCTCCGTGTGTACGCCCGATACGATAATTTCCTGATAACGATGACGCCATAGCCCTGCCTCTCCCCACCTCTGCTGCTCATTCCCGCGTCACCCGCGTCATTGCTGATGTGTTTCACCAACAACAACAACAATGGCGGATCACAGGGTTGCTTTCGTGCTCCAGACGCTACTGACCATGATACAGATGTTAGTGCAAAATCTAAAGCTCCTCTACCACAACCATCAGCAACAAGTGGACATGGAGAACTACATGAATTACATGTTGCTAAATCCACCGCGGAGAATAAACAGAAGGGCAACCAGGCAACCATGGGAACCATGCTCGGGAGGTCTTATTCGCTGCTTTTGGTGTATTTTGTGGCGGAAGTACAGCGCCACTTACAGGCCCGGCATATGTACTACAGCGTCTCCAGCGGGTCGAGCGGTCTCGTGTGAACGGACACGTTTCTTGAGCCGATTCCGTGTGGACGGAAGACTTTTTTGATATCGACTAAGGTTCGTTTTCGTCTCCGTTTCGTCTCCGTGTAAACGTGGCCTTAGTAAGATGTTGTCACAGTTGTTCAAAACTACTTCACCTGAATATGGCTAAAAGGTTGGGCGAAACTTCATAGTTTACTATAGGCTGGAAGACATTACATAATACAGTATGTTACATGTATTATACAAATGTGTCCAATATTTCAAATATGATGCATAAAAATACAATTTAACAAAGCTAGAAAAAAAATTGTGAGGACAATATGGACATTTAATACGTTTTTTTTATCAAACAATAAATCAAAACGCAATAGAATTTTGCAAGAACACATGTTAGCAAGTAAAGCTAGCCTTTATACATTATAAACGATGTTTGCAACCTTTACCCTAGAAATAAAATAGAAAGAAATTGAGCTTCAAGTCTGACATTGACTTCAACTTCCTCAAGGCTATACTTTGTTCCCATGTTCAGTTTTCCCTTACGTAGGCTATGACTTAAGTATGTGAACAGATTATGATGATGGATCATGTTGACAGGACAAAAAGATGCTGCTGTTATTGGAAAGGCCAATGTCAAATGCGGGAACAGAACACCTAGAGGCCCTGACACACCAGGCAGTCACCAGAGAACTCGCCGACACCCGACACCGACAGTTCCATCGACGAGTTCTCCTGCGTATTGGCCGTGTGTCGCACTGGAAATCACCGCAAAGACTTCAGCCGAGCACGTACGAACTGCGCATGCGTGAGTGGCAATAACTCTCCTTACCAGCAGGCGGCGGTAGTGTGTATTCGTCATTCAAAATAGGCAACAACCGGAAGACAGAGAAGAAGAACAGACTGATATAAACAAACAAATAGCATGTGCGTTCCATTTTCACTCTCGTCCATCGAAAACATGTTTTAGAATATAAAAATACATGAATGATGAAATGAGCACATAAAGTGCAGACATACTATAAAATCACAGTTAATAGACCTGCATCTGATGATCGCAGTGTTCTGGCGGGTGTGTAGTTTATTGAGTCAGCAATGTAATAATGGCCACTTCTTGCTAAATTTACGATGAGATGAAAAACCGGACTTGACCAAACAAATCACGGAGCTCTCAGCAGAGGACAGCCGGGGACGCTCCCGCCGATATCAGAGATGTCCCTGCTATGTGTGGGAGAGAGGACATTTAAGGGCTATGTTTGATGTCTTTAAGTATCACCTGCTGGTGTTTAGCTGCTGTCTTGTGCCTTAAATCGTTTGTTTACGTCCCTCACTTCCGTTTCGCTTCTCATTTGCTAGCTGAACAGCTGATCAGAGTGGTTTCTTGGCCCGATAGCTTGTGTCCGACACCCGGCCGATTCAACATGTGTCGACCGTGAAAGGCCAAATAAGGCGTGTCACGGCCGAGGGTTCGGGACACACCAAATTGACTTTGGGCGACAAGGAACCCGTTTTCGCCCAACAACGCAAGACGGCCGATATCGGCCTGGTGTGTAGGGGCCGCGGGCCATGGCCGTCCCTGGCCAACATGAGGCCCCACGCAAAGTTATATGATGAGGCCCTCTGTTTCGCGAGCGTCGAGGGGGGCGCCACCGTGCCGCGCCACACAATTGCGCCGCATAAGCGCATAGGTGCGCCGCATTTTCGGCTCAGTTGAGGCTCCCTCCGCAAGATGAGGTCTGGGGAGGACTAAAGCTTGCATGTGAGTTTCCCCCGATTCCCCGCTAGCTCAGAGGGCATATGTTCACTTATCTGCAACCACAATGTATTAGTATGCTTCTTATTTATTACTGGAAACGGATTGATCAATAATGAGTGGACTATTTATATTGAGCCACCAAAGGGTTTCTCTTTAATTATCACTTAAACATCTTAACTCAATTTCCAGAAAACAGAAAACTCTCTCTGAGGACCAAACACTTTTATAGACCCATTTTTCAAAAATACTGTAGTGAAAGTCAGGTACTGTAGGACAAATGTATAAAATAAAATCTACAGCACGTCTCTCTGGCTCCCTCTAGTGAAAGACACATGTTATGTCCTCTCCTTATCCTGCAGCCACTAGCAACCCTTGACATAAGTATACATTGCTAACATAAACACTTTGCTTTTTGTATATCATTTCAATAAACACTTGTTTAATATCATTTTCATTCAGGTTTGTTTTTTAGTCTCAAGAAATTAACTTATGCATTGTTTTAACTAATTATAAATGCAATGTTTCTTTGAGTATCTCTTTTCGTATTTGTGTATAATGTTTTTCTTTTCATGTTAGACATTTTGTCAGAAAGAACCAAGCCAAGTAGGCAAAGTTGGTTTAAGTATGTCTTTCTCTTTTTTTAGATAGTGCAGTAGGGCATGGCTGGACATCGCCGCTCAACACCTTTGAGAAGCGGCAAGTATCGAGTGCTGGTATCAAATCCTTGGTCAGATTCTTGTTAAGTCTCCCTACTATTTGCCTATATATTTCCTGATCTAAATTAGGAAGCGTTCTTAATTTAGGAGGGTCATTTAATGGGGCAAAATATCTTATTTAACACAATGAATTGAGCAGAAGGGAATGCTTGTTTAAGGGGTATAAGATATTGTATTAGCCTATACTTAATGTAAAAATAACTCATATGGAAGAAAGAGCGGAGGATCACTTCTATAGTGGGACAGGCTATATGATGGTTGTTATACAACAGAGAGGTCTGGGGTCCAAGGGTTGCCATGAATCAGAAATGTTTATCATGTTTCAATGGTTGCCAAGGCTGTACTGTAAAGCCTCCGTGACGGGTGGAGACAAGTTATAATCTCTTCTCCGTAAATCACACTGGCACACCTTTCTACACATGAAATGTTTCAAAAGAATAACCTCTGCTCCTTCTTGGCTAAGCACAGTTAAATGTATCCTTCAAGCCCATAAACACAAAATAAAAGTGTATTTCAATTTCTACCCTGCGCGAAAGTATAAAGAAACACCTGCTCAATATCCTGTTTTGAATGCTTCAAATAGGGTACATTTGTTTAATCCTGAAGGTTTTCCATTAAATATCAACGTCTCCAGATTCACATCGAGATGGCACTGAGAACTTGTAAAGTGATATTACTCAACTCACACAATTTTAACTCATTATTTCTACTTCAAAATTGCCAACTCACTTCTAGCAAGGGCCAAATAGGACACCAAGACCATGTTCTAATATTCATAATATTCCTGGTAATAAGGGGGGTTTAATAACATAACATGCGTTTATATTGCACAATAGGGGAGGATTTGGCTCAGTGCGTTAATGCGCTGATCTTCGTATCAGGGGGGGACTGGTTTAAATACCGCTGCAGTCAGCATGTCGTTGTGTCCCTGGGCAAGACATTTCAGTTGCTCCTGTGGGGATTGCCCACGGTATTGAATGTATTTGGGATAAAAGCGTCTAACAAGTGACATGTACTCAGTGGCGGCCGGCCCATAAGGGCGCTAGGGGCGCCGCCCCCCCTCTTCCCACATTACAAATAAAAAAAATAAAAAAATATATATTTAAAAAATATATTTTTAATATTTAATTTTTTTTAATAAACAAGGTAAATATTATATAATTGGTATCAGTAAAATGTATAATCTACAATAAAATCTCGTTTAAAATTGTGTTACGATGTCTAAAGTTACTGATAAGTCACATGTTTCCTGCCTGGCCTTGCCCGTGTATCATTACTCCCTCTCGTCTGGATGAGAGGGCAGCAAGTGCAGCAGAAGCCAACTGTTGCTATCTTTAAACTATGCCGCCGAAACATAATTTCAGCCAATCAGCGTCGTCAAATCTGATGGTCACAGGGCGCCTACGTCAGCGCCCGGTGCAGTCTGTGAGTTGTTTGGACTCGTATCCAAGGAGACAAAACAGGAAGCTGTCATACACTCTGGAAGCTATCATTAGCAGCTAATGAAAACTCTGTTTTTGACATAAAAATTGAATTATGGATCATCAATTTTTAAGCCTCAATTTGACCTTCCCCACCCCCCCTCTAACATCACCAGAAGTCATAATTTAGGGGATCTTCTCTCAATTTTTTTACCGGGGGAGCATCCCACCGGACCCCCGATTGTTTGGTCACCATTTCCACAGCCCCACCTAAAATATTTTCCACTAGCCGCCACTGTCCACAAGACAGGGTGGGGTAGGCTTGGCATTAACATTTGGATGTGTAGTGAAATCTAATATTTGCAGGAAAATATAATTGAAGCATTAATTGAAAAAAGATAAAGGTAAAATGTTTTAATTATTAAATATAAATAAAAAACGTTCAGTCTGATTTGTGGCCGACAGTGGGTGGGGTCCTTCTCAGGGATTTCGGGCTCATGTTTTTACGTCCCTGCTTCCATCCCTTATCAGTCATCAGGTATCAAAACATTTAAATTATATAATTTTCATTAATTCAAATAGTAGCACGCTTGCAGTTAAATTTGTTCAAACTTTGAACTTGTTCAAACTTGAACCGGCAGGTAATTTATTTCTCTCTCCGGAATAATGGCATGATGTAGGCTATTTATTACCACTCAGTGACTTATCGCCCAGTCACGCGTCCCACCCACAGACTGCAGTGACTGTGTTTGTATTTCGTATAAATGAGCAGCTCTCTTCCTCTGGGCTTTACCACTGTCCCTGCACATTGTGGATTCTCTGTTTTCAGGGGATTTTTTCGGATGTGTGTGAGTCTTTACCTTTCGCTTTCACTTCTTCACACGTTGAGTTCGTGCCAGCAGTCGTTTCGCAAGGACAATAAGGTAATATAAAGATGTGGCTAATAGACCTGAAACAGCGTCATGTTTATGGTGTTTTACGTATTTAAAACTAGCTAGTTTGCTATGTAAAGATGCTCGTGTGCGGTCGTTTCCGGGTACGTTAGCGCAGCTTTACACGCCCTAGTGGAGACTGCGTGACTGGAACATGTGGGGAAATAAAATACAATATTATATCAACTTTGGCTATAAATGCTTCCATAAATGTTACTTGGCAGCTTAAAGGTTACCAAAATGTAATACATTATTCGTTGTTTAATATATTCTGGCATCATCACTCACTAAAATGCTGAATTTCCTTTAAATTAACTAAGTGGTTGAACTATGGCGGTGAATATATAATAAAAGTCTCTTGAATAAGCATCTCGATGACCACAATGCCAATACACTGCATGTGCAAATAGATAATGAAAAAGTATGCAAGGTCCAACAAAATGTAGGTAAATAAAGAACAAGTAAAAGGTAAAAGCTTTATGTGTTAACTTTATTCTTTAATACTTCCAAGTTACTTACATGGTCATAAAGGGTAAACACAATAACATGTAATAGCATTTTAATTTTATTTGACAATTGAAAATAGAAATAAACACAACACCTGGCAAAGTGAGATACATTCAAATAGCCTACCCCAAAATAATTGGGATTTGCTCCTACTGCAATCTTTAACGCTGTGTGTTTGGTTTGTTTCAAATAAACAAAATAAAATGAAATAAAATGTAGGTGTAATGTATTTTAAAATAAATAATGATATATTGATTTTCTCATTACAGGAAACCCGTACATCTTCCGTCATGGCCGGCATCAGCAGCTCAAACACAGATTTCGCCTTGGAACTGTTCCGCACTCTGAGCGAAGCAAATCCAGCCGGGAACATCTTTGTCTCCCCGTTTAGCATCAGCTCGGCCCTGGCTATGGTTCACCTGGGGGCTGAAGGAGATACCGCTGCTCAGATGGCAAAGGTCAGCACACTGGCTCTAGTACATGCTTCCTCTCTTCCACTTGTTGCCCAGCTGAAATAATGTATGCATTTTGAAACATTCATGCTGGTCTGTTTCAATAAAACATTTTGTGAGTTCAGAAGTTCAGATGCGTATGTAGGCAGACATTAAAGGTGTGTCTACAGATACGCCACGTCTAATGGCACCTGTACTTTGACCTCAGTATGCACCTGTGAAACAAAGAAGTGTACTGTTTGCTTAAAAGCAGATGTGAAAGCTTGAAGTAGTACATTGAGTTGTTTCAATTCACGAAACCGGTTTGCTTTTAAAGGTAGTAAATCCTCAGAGCTTAGTTCTTCTTTATCTTCTTTTGATTAATGATTTATTTGTTGGAAATGTGTTAGCTCTTTAGCCTAAATGAATATGTTCATGTTCAGCAGGTTAGGGATTAATGAAAACAAGCAACACAAAAGCATACCGAATATAGAAATACACTATAAATCCAAAGGTATAAAGAGGTATGAATATTTCACCCATGTGTGGTTGTTTGTTTCCAAATGATTGAGCATTAATCTGCTGCTATATCAGCTTCTTCTTCTCTGGGAAGGCTTTCCTCCTGACTTTAAAGGCTGCATTTAAGGGCATTAGAGCATTAGTCAAATTGGATACTAAGTCAAGTCATGTTAGTTTAACAAATGAAACCCATTACAGGAGAGGATTAACCATCCGGACATATGCTCCTTCCCCCAAAAAGATTTAACATGGGTTAAAAATACGATTTTTCTTCTGTTGCCGAAACCCTTATCCATGCCTTCATCTCATCTCTAACCCTAACCCTCTGGAACTATCTCCCCAAACACATTTGTGACTGCACCAATCTGCCTTCATTCAAATCTCAAATCAAAACTCACCTTCTCAGAACTGCTCCTAATCTTTAATTAATATTTATATATAAAAGTTTTTAAATAGCATGTGAAGTGTCTTTGAGTTCCGCGCCATAATTAAAAACTATTATTAATATCATTATTATTATTATAAGGTCTGACTCTTAACTGTCTTTCCAGTTCACCCTGAGGTTGTTGGATTACATTCCTGACTCTTAGCAGGGAAGCAGAAACAGGAAATAGCCTTCCTAAAACTGTTGAAACGCTGTTGTTTATCTAAATTATAATTGTATACACTTGCATTCCCTTATTTGGACCTTAGCCTTAAAAAAAAAAACTTAAGAACAAGTACACAAAAGAATGGAGGCCTGCATGTCTGCATATCTTTAGAATTATATTGTTTAGTTTGTAGAACAGGCACATAGCTTTAACAACAACAGTCACAACTAAATATTATAAAGTCATAAAGAAAATGTCTTACATAAGGCAGGCAAGCTAATATGCTTCATAGCAGCCATGTATAGCAGCACGTAGGACTAAACATCTGGTCTTAAAAGCTGTTACAGTTACATAGCTCAAGAAAAGTGAACCGTTCTTACTTTTCACAATCTTTAACACGTTTTTTATCCCAGAATAAAGTCTGTTGTTCCATCCTCACACACAGGCCCTCTCATTCAGCTCTGGTAAAGACGTCCATGCAGATTTCCAGTCTCTAAACGCTGACATCAACTCGCCATCTGCATCATACATCCTGAAACTAGCCAACCGCCTGTACGGAGAAAATACTGCCAACTTCCTCCCGGTAAGCTTTCAGTTTTCACTTATCACAGAATATCTAGTTACTTCAACTAAATCAATAACTCTAAATGACACAACATATCTGCTCTTTTCAGAAATTCCTCGCAGCTACACAAAAGTACTACAAGGCAGATATGAAAGCTGTAGATTTTATTGGAGCTGCGGAGGCGTGCAGAGCGGAGATCAACGGCTGGGTCGAGCAGCAGACAGAAAGTGAGAAATCTTAATTGAAAACAAAATGATATATCTCTTGTAAAGCAATCATTTGATAGTGTCCTCTTTTCAGACAAGATTAAAGATCTTCTGAAGTCAGGAACAGTCACCCCTATGACAAGGTTGGCCCTGGTTAATGCCATCTACTTCAAGGGAAACTGGATGAACCGCTTTGATGAGGCAAACACCAAAGAGATGCCCTTTAAACTCAACCAGGTGAGGCTTGCAGATGTAGAGACCTGTATATTTGAGCTTCAAACTAAATTCAGACTTTCTAAGGTGATCCGACCGCTTTTCTTTTCTTTTTTGTGCACAACAGAATGAATCTAAGCCGGTCAAGATGATGTACCAGATGAAGAAGCTGCCCTACAACTTCATTGATGAGCACGGCCTGCAGATCCTGGAGCTGCCGTACGTGGATGAGGAGCTCAGCATGTTCATCCTGCTGCCTGAGGAGGCCGCTGACGGCTCTGACCCTCTGCTGAAGGTGATGAACCTAGAAGCAACTACCTGGCATAACCAGGGTTGCAAGGGGTGTATTAGAAGGTGTTCATAAATAATGAACCATTTGCACTCTTGCAAAAGTAAAGAATATATACCACTAATGATATGCGGGGGAATAACTCTGAAAGTACGCATTGTTTGCGTCTTGCAATAGAGATCTTGAGATCTTGACCACCTGACTTAATACAAATATTTGTATTGTCTTTATATAACGGGTAAGCATGCCTGCTTCTGAGACAGCATCGCAGGTTAATGGTGCATTCAAAAGCTCCTCGGTTGGTCTTTTGTCCAGGGTTTTGGAAGAGTTACTGAGCTTTGCGTCATAATGTGGACACAACATAGATGTTACAATGAAGATTTGTTGTATTTCTTTCTCGGATATGACTGAAATATGATCAGGAATTCTTACATCACACGAAAGCATGCACAAATGACTATAGACGGTTTTTAGGGCCATTTCTGTAACGTCCTACTAAACATACATAGTCTACCTACAAGTGGGATGCTATGTCTAGGCATATAATAGGTGTTTTTAATCTCTTTTAACTTAAACTAGTAATGCATTGTAGAGATATTATAAGAGGCGGGCAGCACTATCGGTCAAATGTGTATGTAGTGTAACAGTGTCACTTATATGCAAAACTATCCAAACTCAAAAGGTTTGAAAGGTACGATTCATTAACAACTCAAGGGAACTGAACTTGTGAAAAAGAGTTGTTCTGCACATCACTAACATAAATAAAAGCATTTGTTTTAGCTAAACATAGACTTAATTATCGATGTGTGATTTGTTCCAGCTGGAGAAGGAGCTCACCCAGGAGAAGCTGGACGATTGGACCAAGAGGGAAAACATGGACGTCCACTCTGAAGTCCTCGTTCACCTGCCAAGGTTCAAGCTGGAGGAAGACTACGAGCTGAACGAGCCTCTTTCCAAACTGGGCATGACGGACGTGTTCTGCTCTGCGAAGGCTGATTTGTCTGGCATGAACGGTGAAGGAGGACTCTTCCTGTCTACGGTGGCCCACAAAGCCTTCGTGGAGGTGAACGAAGAGGGGACGGAGGCGGCTGCAGCCACAGCGGGAATGGCATCATTCTGTATGTTCAGGGAGGAACACTTCACAGCAGACCACCCCTTCCTCTTTTTCATCAGGCACAATAAGACCAAGTCCATCCTCTTCCTCGGCAGGCTCTCGTCTCCTCAGTAGACAGACACAGCCGACGATAAATGTTAAACCAACTAAAATAAAAAACATGCAAAATCTTCCAAATGAAGGACTGACTTTTTGTATCTGGCTTTGCATTGAAATTGTATATGTAGCTATCTGGTTATTGTGCACGTCTGTATATTTCAAGATTAGTATTATTTTTGGCCAAAAGAATGAAAACATAATTTTTCTGGATTGGTTGAAAAGGATGAAGCATAATAATTATCAATGATTAGATGTCCAGTACATTATACTGGTTTGATTATAAATCTACAAGACAGTACATCTTTTACAAAAATGTGATAAATGCTATTGCATAACTCCTATTTAAAAAAAAAAAAAAATGAAAATCAATCACCAAACTGAAGCTGAAACTGTCCACACAGGGGCTGTGATAACTAATAATCAGTCTCTGCTTATAATGTGTTTCTAAGACTCATTTCGACACAAAATGTGAAGCAATTATTGCTTCATGAACCTGGTCGGAAGCTCATCTAAAATATTTACTTTGACCAAATTTAAAACAAAATCATAAATTATTCAGAAACCAGTTATAGTCATTTAAATGCTCAGTGTTCTACTTTAGAAGACATAGAATACAGTAGATTTGCTCTTGCATATGAGGTAGGATGGGCAGTTAAATGATTAAAAGACATGACAAAGATCAAATTAACGTGCTGTAATCAACTTTTATTTTGACATGTAAAAAAAGCGTATTTTTACATGTCAAAATAAAAGTTAATCATATAAACATTCCATGAGAAACACAATAAATGAATAAAACGTAATAATGTGTTGAATGTTTCTTGTTTTTGTCACATTTGCAATAATTCAAAGTGAGAGAGAGATTTACGTTGAATTTATTTGTGGCAGGAAAACGACCCAGCTCCTCAATGAAACTTTATTTTGAAGTTCTGACCGGAAGCCGAGTTCTCCATCTGCCACTCTTTACCATCCATGCTCTTTACACCGGCTCCTTCAGTCTGTGTAGTTTACAGCTAACAGGTAACAAAACTACTACTTTACATGTCTGTTTGGATCTGACTTGGTGTGCTTCACTGCATTAGGCGAACGAAGATGAATACCTGTTACTTGTGATAGAGTTGCCACATTCAGGTTTAGTTTTATTTTTGCTACATTTTCACAACACAGGATTAAATATGACAGCGGTTACATGCTAGCATAGCTAACTTCAACTCTGGCTAATAACGTTAGCTTGTCTGTCTTTGCACAGCATAGTTCTGTTCAGACTGGGTTAACTGTTATGAGAAGCAGGTAACAACAAATCAAGCTTGTCTTGGGATGCACTAAAATAGATCCAAGCGAATAACTAATATAGCTACAGAAAGTTAGATATTCTTTCATTTAGTTATCAGAATCAGAAACGGGTTTATTGCCAGGTAGGTTCACACATACGAGGAATTTGTTAGACATTTTATTTGTCTTGCATTAGTATGCTGACCAAGACTCTTAACTTGTTAAATGCTCTTTGTAAGTAAGAACATGTATTTGGACTTGTAAAACACATATTGACAAATGTCCTGCTGAATGATGTGGCATTCACCTGCAACACGCCCACCTGTACACATGATAGGAAGCATATTAACTGTTCATGGGTGTATAACCTCACTATCATATGCAGATACTCATACCTTGTTTGTTTGTATAATGCCTTCAGCTCTTTAGGTTTTCATGTGCCTTGCTTTTTCCAGATGAACTGTCAGAGTGATCACTCCACTCCTCTGAGGGTGTTGGTGACAGGAGGGTCTGGCTTGGTGGGCAGGGCCATACAGCATGTGGTCAGAGAGGAGGGGGAAGCCAAGGAGGGGGAAGAATGGATATTCCTCTCCTCCAAGGATGCCAACCTGATGTAAGGCATACTTCCTCTAGCCTGAAACATGTGTCTTGTAACAAAAAAACACAATATGTCTGTGCACTTTTCTCATTCTGAATTATTGTGGCCTCTCTCTTTAGGAACATGGAGGAGACACGGGCGGTGTTTGAAAAACATCGGCCAACACACGTCATTCACCTGGCTGCTATGGTTGGGGGGCTTTTCAAGAACATGAAATACAACCTGGACTTTTGGGTATGAAGAAGTGGTGCAATCACTGCTAATGAAGTAGCACAGATTTGTGGTTGTTTGAAATGTGTTGAAAGTAGAATTTGTTGTATTGTAGATTGTTTTCTAACATTTCTTTACAGATGTGTTTTTGATGTCACTGATATATATTTTGTGCCTTTCAGAGAAACAATATCTACATCAATGATAACGTGCTGCAGGCGGCACATGAAGTCGGCGCGGTCAAAGTTGTTTCCTGTCTGTCCACCTGCATCTTTCCTGATAAGACCATCTACCCTATCGATGAAACCATGGTGATAAGCCCCTATTTGTGTTCTGTTAACTAGCATGTATCAGCAAGTATGGACAATGGCGACTTTTAACTTGAATTTACTTCTCTGCACAAGATCCACAACGGTCCACCTCATGAGTCGAACTTCGGCTATGCTTATGCAAAGAGGATGATTGATGTTCATAACAGGTGGGAACTTGTATATTTTGTACTATTTAGTAAATTACCACTATCGCATGAATAAGAGTTGTTTGTTAAACTGTGTGTATGTTTCACAGGGCATATTTCCAGCAGTATGGGCGTTGCTTTACAGCTGTCATTCCCACAAATGTGTTTGGTCCCCATGACAACTTCAGCATTGAGGACGGCCATGTGCTGCCAGGCCTCATACACAAAGCTTACATTGCTCAAAGTAAGTTACATTCTCTTACATAGTGTAACGTTTCCCTGTTGATATAACACCACAACTATTTCTGACAATACCAAATATTTTGCTGCCCTTTGTCTTATTTAAAGGGGCCCTATTATGCTCATTTCAGATTCATAATTGTATAACATTTGTTTTGTTTTAGAAAATTGATTGTGTTGCAATGTATTTATTATCTGACTATGAAGCTGATGCTACGGGTTTAGTGGGGATACATGGAACTATATAAATCCTTTTCTCAATTGTCCGATGATCAGAGGAGGGGAAGCCCCTGGTGGTCTGGGGCTCCGGATCTCCAAGAAGACAGTTCATCTACTCTTTAGACCTGGCTCGTCTCTTCCTGTGGGTCCTGAGGGAGTATCCAGAGGTCGATCCAGTCATTCTCTCAGGTGAGTTCTCATTCAAAGCATACAAGTAGTTAAGGCAGAATAAAATCCTGATTAATGCCTGTGTCCTGTGCACTGGTTCCAGTTGGAGAGGAAGAAGAAGTGTCCATCAAAGAGGCAGCAGAAGCAGTTGTGCAAGCACTGGACTTTAAAGGAGAAGTTGTGGTATCCTTTTAATTATGCCAAGTTAACCAATGTTTATATAGTCTGCACACCAGATGTGCAGCAGTTTCAGTTTTTAATCAAGCAAGGTTGTTTGGATTCATCTGTAAACCTTCCTCTTGGTTCAGACTTATGTTGGTGGGGACACTACAGGTACAAATTGCCAATATTAAGCATTGTTGCCCATCAAAGTAAACCATACAATTCACAATGCAATCTAACAAAGGTCATCCCATCTCAGTCAATTATCCATCCATGCATGTATTCTTAAATTACTATGAGAAAAATAAAAGCTGCACATTTCTTCACTGAGAAATATATTCTCGTTGCAGTCATTTAAAGGTTCTCTTCAAATTAATTTTAAAATAAAATACTGTAATATTAGCTGTTCAACTATCATGTAATTTACAGACTTGTGTGTAATTTTAACCATTTACTATCGCTTAAAATATGTCTCATCAGTTCTGTATACTTGCCTTAATCTTTGACCTTTAGTTTGATACCAGTAAAGCAGACGGCCAATTCAAAAAGACAGCCAGCAATGCTAAGCTGCACCGATACCTGCCAGAGTTCACCTTCACACCATTCACACAAGGTGGGACTGACCGTTGGAGTGGCCGTTTAGATGCCATCGATGCAGAATTTTTACATGAAGTACATTTTGATTACATCTGTTCCCTGTTTTCATTCTTCCTGCTCTCACTTACAGCTTTAAAAGAAACCTGTGATTGGTTTGTTGCCAACTATGACTCAGCGCGGAAGTGAAAACACCAACAAGTTTGTGCCCCCTCTGTTGGAAGATGTGGAGGAGAACAAAGGAAGATGTTACAGAATGAATCCATCAGTTTGAGTCTGTTACTCAGAGCTGGAATGAATATCTCACTTTGAAATCAACTCTGCAACACCATACTGTGTAACTGTATGTTGATTTGTTTCACTATGCTAGTGTTAATCATTAAAATGTTTAATTGACTGCATTAATCTTGATATCCAGGTGCTGGTACATTAAATTATCTGTCTATTATACATTTATTTTTCAACAATTTCGCCACTGAATTACCTTCATTTTTGAAGGTTTTACAAGCTTTGATTTACTTTATTTAAATAAAGAGGAATAGGGTTACGGAATGGCCATATAGCTGGTGGCTTGGATGTTTTTTTATGTGTTAGCAGAATAAATATTTTATACCTATAATATATCTTGTGTGTCTTTCCTGAATCATTATGTAGGTTGTGAATTCAGCTTTGATGCTACTACTGGTGTTTAAATACACTTACAGACGGATTTATATGTAAAGAAATCATTTATTAAGTGAAAACTGAACCGCAGGCAGAACTTACAATGACATCACAATAACAGTTAAAAATAAGGCAATCAAATACATTAAAAAAAACCTTTGTAGTCTTAAAAAAAAAAAAAGGAGTGCTCATTTAGCAACATAGGAGGTGTACCCCCCTTTGTGGATCGTGCAGTACTCCTGTTCCGGCACGGCTCTCTTCTTACAGGCCTTCCCTGTTTTTGTGACTCCATTGCACAGCTGACGGCCTGATAGAGAGCTGCCACGAAACAAAACATCAGTTTACATAAAAATCCAGATACAAATTTAGTTTTCATTTAAAAGGTCTCCTATTATACTGTTTTTCATCAATATATTATAGGTCTCAGATATATACAAAACATGTCTCTGAAGTGTTTGGCTGGAAATACCAAACAGATCATGCATTGTAGCATCCCATAAACCCCTCTGTTTCAGCCCTGTTTCAAAAGAGCTGATTCTCTGTCTGTTATTTTAGATGAAAATAAGGAGCCACTCCCAACGCCCCTCAGAGATATTTGGTTAAAAAGAACACAATAGGTGCGTTCACACCGCAGTACTTTTCCCACTTTAGTTCCGATATAGTTCCGAAATGTCGCGTTCACACCAAAAAGAGCCGGAACTAAAATTAGTTCATGAGAACCTTTTTACCCCCTTTTCCGTCAGTTTTCCGTCCCTGCTAGAGAGCAGGTACTTTCGTGGGAGAAAAAGGTTCCTATGTCTGATTGGCTGGGCGGAATGCAAACCACGCCCCGTAAAACTCCCAAAAAGTTTTGTGAAGCCGCCATTTTATTATCCTCGCATTAGCATTAGCATAGTATTCATTTGCCTAATCCTTCCCCCAGGGACTTATTCCGGTGTGAACGCGATCTGTACTTAGTTAATGAGAACTAAAGAGTTCTGATTAACCTTTGTGGGAAAAGTACTGCGGTGTGAATGCGCCTAATGGTGCTCTAGGAAGAGATTCAGGTGATAAGGTGGGGGGGTGTTACCTTGGTTGGTAATTGGCTAATGGTTACACAAGCCAAAAAAACATTATGACATCATAAAGTGGCCACAATCTGATCAGCTCATTTTCAGACAGGTTTTTATATAAATGGATCAGGACAAAAAGTGAGCGAATCTTTTTTCCTGAAATGTTCAGAATGTCTTTACACAGAGGGGACACATGTGCATGTATAAAAGACATGAAAAAGTGCATTTTGCATGATAGGTCCCCTTTAAAAAAGGCACTTTAGGTGTGATCGGAAAAACACAAAACTGACCTTTGGCTGATTAGTGACGGGGTCGCACCTCGTGAGATGTTCCCTGAATCATTAAAACATCCCAAGCTCCTTGGGGGGTTATCAGCTAACAAAGCCTAAACAAAGTAAATGGATGAGGATTTCTTTTAATTCATTAAAAGGTACTCTGGTTATCCTACATATGACACACTCTCAGTTTGCTCACCGCTGAAAGAAGTGGCTGTGGCCCGAGCCTGGGGATAGAGTAATTTGGTGTCCCAATGATCGGAGTGGGGGACACTGCTGATACCCCAAAGTTACCTGTATAAGTGAGAGCAAATGTGATAACTAAATCTAGCAGGGTGTCACTTCAGGGGAATTCATTGCAATACATTTTACAGTTAATCTACTGTGTGTATTTCAAACCTGATATGAAGCTTTCCTGATTCAACAGGTCGTCTTTTTCCATGAAACCATAAGATGTATTTCTGAGGATAAAACAACAAGATGGACCACATCAAATAAATTACACAAATAAGTGCTGATCTCATCCATTTGTTGAATTGATTTTGTTTTACTGTAGCAAATGTTTATACGTTTTGAATCAGGATCTGCCTAATATAATAACATCATTATTTTTCTGTTTATATAATTGTAAATTAATTATCTTGGTCAGCTGGACATGACATTTAGATTTTCTTTGAAAGCATATTGAGCATTGTTTTGGACATTTAATAAACAAACCAGTATTTCAAATAAATGATACATATCCATAGTGATTTGCAGCCCAAGTGTGCAGTATCAAAGGAACTCTGCTGACTCACTTCCGCGGGGTGGAGGACGTTGGATATGAGTCGCAGGTTGGATCTGGTTTCAGGGGCTCTTCAATGGCAAGCGGGGTCGCTGGCTTTCCTCTAATCTGGGAGCACGCCCACACCTTGCTTAAAAACCAGTGACCTGCAGATATGAAACAAAAACTATTTTGTGACAAATACATTAGGAATGGAGACCTTGTATTTGCCTTATAACTTTCAGTGTGTACCCAGGCAGAGGAGGAGCAGCAGCAGGCTGAGGCCGGTGAGATCCAGCGCCGGCTGCTGCTTCATCTCGCAGACTGCGTTCAGAGGCACGGTGAGTAGCAGCATGGCTCGGGAGAAACCGGGACAACGCAGGAACGTCAGCAGGACAGCAGACAGGAGGAAGTAGCTCGCATGTGCGATACACGTCCACATGGCCGTCAGGCTCAAACCTGTAACCATGAGGTAAATAAGATTAATCAATATTATTTTCACCATATTTAACACCTCATGTCAGAATTGGCCATCATCATTTCAAAAAGCCTTAAAGGTGGGGTAGGTAAGTTTGAGAAACCGGCTCGAGATACACTTTGTTATATTCCATGGAATGCTCTTAACATCCCGATAGCAATGAATATCTTAAGTGCTTTGACAAAAAAATCCATAAAAAAAAAATGTCATCTGTGGAAGCCGTAGTACTGTAAAAAGCACGACCAATCATTTTAGCCGGCCCGGCTAAAATAACTGGATGGCCTACCTGCCTGTCAGCCTTCCATCTGTGCACAAACTTATCTCGTGCCCTCATTGGTCATGTGCGCGTTCGTGTGTGTTGGAGGAGGGGCTCTGTAAGGAAGTGGCAGATTTTTTCCAGCTGTGTATTTTCAAATTCTAGCGCACTCGAGCTGGTTGCTCCAAAATTACCTACCCCACCTTTAATTGATGTATTCAAAAAGCTTGTTTAATTTGACAGCACAAAACAAAGATATTTAGTTCATGCTCATTTATAAATTGACCTTGGATACTAGAATGAACCACTTGCCATTTTCTGTTGATCAATTCATCATTTAAGCTCAATGTTTGTTGTTATAGTCAGAGAAGATGACGCGTGAACACATTTGGATACTTCAGTGAGAGTGTACTGTCCCACCTGCCCAGCGGAGGTAGCTCTGGATCATGTGAAGATTCTCCTCGATGCCGCTATACATTTTGTCCAGGAAGTGCAGCGTGGCTCCCAGGGTGCCGTTCATGTGCTCCAGTTTCTTCATCAGGTCGGTGTAGTACTGAGAGGTCTGGTCCTGGTACTGCAGGAATTCCGACACGCTGTGGTCTGATCATACACAGGCACACATGAAATAAAAGATAAGACAGAATTCCTTTGAAGGACACGTTTTCAAAGCTTCTAAGGAATTTAAGTTATTTGCAATACTCCGTTTTGATTACCAATTTTTTGTTGGATGTCCTGAGCTTGGTGCCTGACGGCTGCGAGGTCTTTAACAATCGCCTTGTGGCTGTCCTGCACCTCCGAGCCTTGGGTCTGCAGATGCTCACTCACATTCTCTTTAAAAAAATGAAGGGAATGCAGGCAGCAGGTAATAAATAACATTTCATAAAAGATGATGACAAAACCCTGGTTTAGATGGAGAGTTTATGTCCAATAACACATGAATTATAGCACAATCGTTTTTGAATTGAAGTTTTTTGGGAAAATTCCCTTTAAAAAGTGTTTAAAAAGAGAGCACAAAGGTGTAAGGAGGTATAGCTCCTGGGATTTTCTATCATAATTCACACACTTTTATGCCAGTAAAAAGGAAATCACAGCAATGCAAAGCAGAAGTGCAGCCTTGGCTTTGTCCACATTTAATGTAAACACAATTCATTAAGCAGTGAACTAAATTCTCAACATGACGGCTCTCACCCATCTTCTTCGTAATGCCCTGAATGAGCAGGGCTACCAGTTCCTGTCCAGAGGCGATGAGGGCTTTCTCCTGGCCCAGCCGGTCCAGGTTGTCCTTCAGTGAGCTTTCCATTTGGCCCTGGCCCTCAAACAGTTTCCCCTGCTGGGCCTGCAGGGTGCTGTGACCGTCCAGCACCTTGTCCAGGGATGCTGCAGTCAGCTCCTTCAGCTCCAGCTGGCCCTCCTGTTATAAAACACCACGATCAAAGAAGAACCAACCTGCATACTGTGCACGTGAAGGCCAAAACTGAACTGAGACCTACCTTCAGGTCCTTCATTGCATCCAGTTGGCTGGTGGCCGTGGAGATGAGAGCGTTGACTGTGTGCTCTGCTCTGCGCCGGAACAGCTGCTGGCGCGTGGCGTAGCAGACGGAGTGCGCTCTGTTGCTCACTATGTGGTACGCATTCCATGTGTCTGAATCCATGTCTGCTGTACACTCTTTTATCGTCTGAAACATTAAAGTAAGATCAGGAATGGCTCCACAGAAAGTTTTTTTTTTTAAAAACACCCTGTTTTAATTATAAAACATTTGGATAATTTGGATCATGTTTTACCATTTCCTCTGTACATGGGAAGGTGCAACGCCCCTCAGCCTCTGCCTGGCAGTTAAACAAAACCACTCCAAGTTTGGCGAGCTCTTCTTCTGGGAGGTTTTCACAGCTCACCTTCAGCCGGGCAACAACCTATACAAGAGGATAGCGCTTTGTTTACATCTCAAGGATAAACCAGTGGACACATTCTAACACCATCATGATAAAAGATGGAAAGGCTTCACAATGTTGTTTCTCAACCTTTCTGGAGTATATTATTGATCCCAAAAATGTTAGGTTTTCATGTGATTTTAAGTCTTAAAAAGGAGGCTTTAATATGATTTCCCTTTCCTGTAGTGTTTTATACAGGTTATTGTGTATGTAAATGGACTGCAA
Source organism: Trematomus bernacchii (assembly GCF_902827165.1). Taxonomy (NCBI): domain Eukaryota; kingdom Metazoa; phylum Chordata; class Actinopteri; order Perciformes; family Nototheniidae; genus Trematomus; species Trematomus bernacchii. The sequence continues at coordinate 22,231,140 of NW_022987739.1, forward strand.
AGGCCAAAATCCCTAAGGTCGTTTCTCTCCCACACACTCTCCCCAGCCTAAAACACCTCAAGTTTAGTCCATTGTTTACTTCCACGATATAGTGGCATCACTATGTAACACTCGCGATTATATTGGCTAGCGCTCAAACACATTGTATATGACAGGCTAAGGTGCAGGACATCTCTAAGCAGTTGACCAATCACAACAGAGCCGGCCAGCTAACCAATCTGGTTTCAGACAGATGGTGAAAAGAGTTGCTGCAGCACAGGAAGTATGATAACAATAAAGACTTTTTGAACATTAAAGCATGGAGACATGTCACAGAGGCACAACATCTAATTATGAAACCTGAATTCCGCATAATAAGGCCCCTTTTAAACAATTAAAAAAAAAACACAAGCATCTCTTTAGCCTTAAGGAAATTATTGTTTTTAATTTTTTGGACAAATCAATGTATCAAGTATGCAACTGTTAGATTAAATCAATAAAAACAAATACTGGCTGCAGCCTTACATATAAAATAACATGAATATCAATTATTCAATTGTGACCCTGTTCTTACAAAAGTTACCATAGGTGAATTCTGAGCAACAGACTAAAACAAACCCTGATTTGTTCACCTTGTAGTGGCAGCCGTCTAACCGGCTGATCTCCATCTGCTTTGCTTCAGCCAAAAACTTCTCATCTGCAGTTACCATCTCAAACTGTGCTGGGACTTCTGCTGCTGCAGGTGGTGCTGGTGCTGGTGCTGCTGTTGCTTTAGGTGCCGACCCTCCCTTCAGCCAATCAAACAGCCCGCTGACAGGACAATAACAGGCCAGCATGCAGATCAGCAGGTAGAGGTGAGCCATGTCTGCAACAAAACAGAATATGAATGCACTGTCAATTTGCCACCCAAATATATATATAGGCGAGCGATTTGCAACACTAAATAACAGCTAAAAATAATTATAAAACGGACAAGTCAAATCAAGCAATCTGATTGGTTCTTAGCCGTGGTACTGAGCGTATATATACTTTTCACAACAAGTCAGTATCCCTCCGCGTCTGAGAAAAACTGTATACAGTTGGGCTGAAAAGCAAACTGCCTGCAGCTTCGCGTCGGGCCGAACCACGCCCCTTAACTGTGATATAATGGCCATATACCACGGCCTGTCGTGAGCTATTGCTTAAATATATTATAGTCCTGTATTTTAAGTTACAACACCTTGTCCTTTGATTATATATAAAATATATAATATATCAGCATTCATTCGCAGGACAAGGTGTCCCTAAAAAGGTTAGGATGCCACTAGATGGCGACAACAACAGTGGCATTATTTTTGATTGATTGTTTGAAAATGTATAGGCAACATTCCTGATCTGGTTTATTTTGTATGTGGTGATAAACGACCATACCGAATGGTTAAAGCTATATGCATAATGTCACCAATTTCGAAAATGTATTTAACCATATGTTTGGATGGAGACCACACGGAGGCTTGCCCAGGCATGTCTGCCCTGCTGAAGCGCTTCAACACAGCATCTGCCGCAGCCTTGTTTATGAGTATGAGTTGAAAAAATGCGATCATTTGTTTAAATGATACAACACACATTATAATATATATATTATATATATATATATATATATATAACAGTTAGCATGTTTAAATCTAAATTGCCCGTCGGTTTAAAGCACCGGGGAGCCCATCACCTATGCACCCTGAACAACTGCAAACATATTTAAAACTGTATTAAACACATTTAAAACACTCAGCGACATTGTTTGCAGCAATATATACGAGTAAAAGAAAAACATAATAAACTATGACTTACCTTAGTCAATGCACACGGGATTAAACAAACAAATTAAAATATTGCTTAAACGTGTACCTGTTGTACAATTGTGCAGATTCTTTCTGGAGTTGTCTCCCTCACACAGCTGATTGCAATGACAGCTAATTTGTTCTTGTCCAGCCCCCGTCCGCGCTATAGGAGGAGGACACAGCCAATGGAATAACTCGCATTTTGGGGGGACGGACATTGGGTATGTTAGATGTGAGTCACGGCTGAAATGGAATAGTAACGGTGCGGAATCATGTGTTGGAAATGTTTAGCTGAGGATGCTGTAGACTCCGCCCACCTGGTGCAGCAGCATGGAGGTAGAAAACAAACTCACCAATAGTTCACTGGGAGGTGGTTAGTTTCGTGGATACTGCGGGAGCCGTTCTCATTTCATCAAATCCCCCTCCTCGACTCCTCGACTCCTCGGTCCTCCGGTAGTGACCCGGAAATGAATTTTAGCGCGCCATGTTGAAGGACATCTCATTTCTCTAAATGCACATCGAGGACCGAGCATCGAGCGTCGAGGAGGCTCTCTGGAGGAGCTATAACCGAGGATACACTGATGGGTCCTCCACGGTCCTCCACGGCTCCTTCGTGGATGCATTTCCGGGAACAGAGATGTTTCAAAGAGTCGTGACCTTTATATATACAGTCAGTGGCGGCCGGTCCATAGGGGCGCTAGGGGCGCCGCCCCACCTCTTCCCATATTGAAAAAAAAAAAAAAAAAAAAAATAATAATTAAAATTAAAATTAAAAAAAATATATATGTTTAAAAAAATATATATGTTTTTATTTTTATTTTTAATGAACAAGGTAAATATTATATAATTGGTATCAGTAAAATGTATAATCTACAATAAAATCTCGTTTAAAATTGTGTTACGATGTCTAAAGTTACTGATAAGTCACATGTTTCCTGCCTGGCCTTGCCCATGCACCTTCTCTCGTCTGGGCGCTAAGAGAGGAGCCTTCAACCAGTGCAGCAGCAGCCACCAGCAGCTGACTGTTGCTATCTGTAACGTGTAAACTATGCCGCGAAAATATAATTTCAGCCAATCAGCGTCGTCAAAGATGACGGTCACCGGGCGCCAATGTCAGCGCCCAGTGCAGTCTGTGAGTAGTTTGGACAGTGACTCGTATCCGGTTGACGCAGTAGTTGATGAGGATGGCTTCGTGTGCAGGTGGAGTCTCCGGACCTCGGTCCCCGCCTAATTCTGTTCAAGAGCTAATCTCCAATCCTTTCGAAAGGAGAAGTTTGACAGATAAATTGTTGCTTAAAGACCTTGCACCGGACCAACCCGATTTGAATATATCGCAGCAATCTCGTGAAAAAGACAACATTTATACACGAGGCTTCACAAGTAGCTGGTACACAAGAAAGGCTTGGCTAGCTGGATGCAAACAGGTAAATGCTGTCTTTTGTTTCCCATGCTTGGATATCACTTTATATGTAGAGAGGAGGTTTCCCATGGTTGTTAGAAGTTTATTAATAAGTGGGCATTTATCACAGAAGTGATTGTTCTGTCTCCACGTTTGTTGCATTGTCTGTGATGTATTTTCCAACGGTTATAGCTCCTGTTCTGTCCCAGCAACACTACACGGTTTGCAGCTCCACCACATTTTTGGTTTATCTTCGGTGTCGCTTAAAATCTGCTTCCCATCGGACTAAAACCTCCACGTAATCTGAAGACAGATACTTGAAGTTATTTAAACCTTTTGCAAACTTTATGTTCTTTCTTGCTCTAGCCTTGCCAGTTACATTGTACATAACACATATATTATCATTATGCTAACTGGTTGTTCGTGTTAGACGATGTAGCTTTTTCATTTCTGAGTTATTGCTATATGTAAATAAGCCTGTTTGTAAATAATCCTCAGAGAAACAAAGAAAAAACACAATTTATGACATTTTGTGCTGTGGTTATTTTTTTTAAATTGCATTTATTCACAGTTCAGTTTGAAATGCTGTAGTGACTTGTATTGAACCACTTAAATATTTATAATTAATGCTACTGAAAAGATGCTATTAATTTTATATCTCACATGCAGTTCACTGTAAAGCTACTTGGTGAAGGTGTTGGTTCATAAAACATGAACAGTTTTAAGAAAGAAAAAAACAGACCAGTTCTGAGAACACAAATTCCTGGTAAAGTAGTAGATGTTCAGGTTGATAAATAATATTTTCCACACTGAAGATTATGGAGGTATTGATCAGTCTTCTCATATTTTTAAGCCTCGATTTCTCCTTTCCCCCCCCCCTCTAACATCACCAGAAGTCATCATTTAAGGGGTCATTTCTCGAAAAAGATTTCCGGGGGGAAACCCCCCGGACCCCCCGGGTAGGTCACTTACGGTACGTCAAGAGCCCCACCAAAAAAAAAGACCACCGGCCGCCACTGTATACAGTCTATGGTCGTGACGCACGGCCGGACTTATCTCAGCCAATGACAGCTCTGCATGCATCCCCTGGATATTATTTTATTAAAGGGCCCATGTCATGGCCATTTCCACTGATCATAATTACATTGTTGAGGTATACTAAAATAGATTTATACTGTGCAATTTTCCAAACTCACATTGGTTTCGCATACAGCATCTCTGTCAAGCATGTGTATTCAGCAGTATTCACTTTCTCCACTAAACGACTCGTTGGAGCTCTTGCCCCCCCCTCCCTGTGAGCCTAGTGTGCTCCGATTGGTCAGCTCGGCCACTCGTTCTGATTAGTCAACCACCAGAGAGGCTGCGCCCATGTCTAACAGTGCTTTTCCCGGCTGCTCTCAGCGTAACATCAGTCTTATCATGGCGTCGGCACAGCCGTATATTTTATATACATATATATTTTTAACTGTTGTTATAGAAGAGTGTGACGGCCCCAGGGCCTTTGTCTTACGATGGGGTGGAGCTGAAGAGGCTAATCAGCACGATCACGGACACCTCTGGACACTACGGCCCCAGTCTCTCTCCAAAGCGGCTGCAGGAAGACTAACTCTGCGATCCTCTCAACCACCTATCTGCATTTACCACAATAAATGTGCCGTGGTTTTGTAAACTCGTGTATGTCTCCTTGTCTTTGTGGCCTACGAGCCGCTCATAACAAAGAGTAAGTTATTTTTACCCGTTATAAACTACTACTGTTTGATGAGAAATCAAATCATGGTTTGCTATATATGAATTCAGGGAAGAAAGGATAGGCCTACTAAGTATTTCCATTAAACTTTATTTTTAGAAATGTACAAAATGAACATAAATATACATATATACATGGTATATCATCCATTCCTCCTCCTTGCATCTTGCCTGCGCACAGTCGGTGCGGTGCTTTTTAGCACGACGCCTCAGTAGTAGTAGAAGTGCCTTTTAGCACGTCATGGATTGTCCGCCAGGATCTGGCTGGACGAAATCAAATGCAAATCACAAAATATTAGAGAAACTTAGTTGTTTTAGATTTGTTAGTAGTAGTTGTGTAATGAACAGCTTGCCTGCTAATATGCTAACCTAGCTTTGTTTACCTTGGTAGCTAACACGATATGAACGTTAGCTTGGAGGAAAGGCAACTATAATGCAGTGTAATAAAACTACTATGAACAAAAGCTAGTGGTTCATATTAGGCTAGCAATAACGTGTTTATAATTGCAATCGTATACGGGTATTCTGCTACCATACAATGTAACTTGCATGAATACATTGTTTTGCGCTAGCATACAGCTAGCCTCGTTAGCTACATGCAGTATATGTACGGTCACAATGTACGGTAAATCACAGTACAGTATACTGTATGAGTATTCCGTGTGTGTGAATGCAGACATTCTCCTGCTATGAGATACATGTATGCAAGGCCATCTGCTGATATTAGAGTTGATATATGGAAACTCTAGCAACTTAGTTAGCACAGTTAGCACTGTGTCAATGGCTTAGCAGTCCAACACAGTTTACACATTTAAACAGTCTTGTTTGATAAATACACAAATAACAATGCAAACTTACAGGTTGTATACCCAGATCTTCCCCTGCTCCAAACGGTCCAAACAAGCTGTGCATATCCGGCCTCAAACTGGGCAATGTTTTGGAAGCTTTCGTCTGTGAAATGCCGGTTCTTCGAACCTCTGGAGGAGGAACACGCCGCTGCTGGTGTGGCCATAGCTCTTCGGGATTGGTCCATTTCGTTCCGGGTACCGCATGACATCAGGCGGTACCCGGAACTAAATGGAAGACTCAAATGGGCAGTGACGTATCTCCAACGAGGCGTTTTGGGGAGGTATTTTCTGTGTTAGAGTTTTACTCGCTACAGGGTGTACTTTGAGGGTTTTGACTCTGCACACCGTTTACATGCATAAAAACCTTCATAACACACAAGGGGACGGGTAATAACCGGAAAAGCATGACATGGGAGCTTTAACTGCTTTCATCGCGACGCAATGTTTACAGTGAGAACAGCTGTGAGGTCCGTGCAGAAAGCAGCAGTGTGTATAATATATATCACTCAGTATAACAGGCCTACTCTCTTTATTTGCTTTAGTTTAGTAGATATCTACAAACAAAGAGTCGATATTTTTCTAAAACCATTTAGTGCTTCACATAATAAAATACACAACGGCTGTAGCCTGATTATATGCTTTAGGAGCTGTAGGTGCGTGTGTGGTGTATGTGTGTGTGGTACAGCAGGGTTGCCAACTCTCACGCATCTGGCGTGTGACACACGCTTTCACTCTCAATCTCACGCTCTCACGCTGCCCAAACTATTCTCACGCCAAAAACAAGAATACGAAGACTAGAAACGGTTTTGAAAACTTTTGTCACGTAGTGATCGTCTTCTCATTAGAACATCTTTGATAATGTCTTCTGGCCAATCAGAATCACGATAACGGCGTGGTGTTGTTGCAGGAAGTCCCGACGGAGAATACTTTTGCGGTAGTACATCTCATATCATCGATACAACATTACGTGTTGATAGAAATCAACACGTAATGAAATAAGACCCCACGGTTTGATCATTGATAGGTGTGTGGGCTGTCTTTCATTTTGACACACAGAACAATGGGGGCTATCCACCCTTATCCACAATGTAAAGTAATTCACACAGCCTCTTCCCTCTTCTCTCTGTGAGGAGCAGCAGGTTCAGCTTTCAGAACAAAGTAACACAAAACTAAAATGGCATTCATTTTTTTAAATATGTAGTAATAGATTTATTTATTTTTCTTCTCAAGAGAGTACCAGAATGTGTATTTGATGTTAGTATTTAAAAAAATCTCCTGGGGGAGAATCCCCCCAGACCCCCCTGCAGGGGTTGGGTTTTCAGCATGTCTACTCTTTCACCTGTGGGGAAATTGCAGGATTGGCTCCAGGTCGCCCTTTTTATTTACTACAAGACAAATGTGCCTTTTTATTTCATACAGTTCAATTTGGATTGAGAGAGACAGGGAAATAATCTAAACCTCACGCGTGGCGTTTCACTGTCGGGGGGAGCGTGTATGTAATTACATTGCAAATACTGACTTGAGCCCCACCACTGTATGGGTTAGCCCTACCATAGATTACCCAACAAAAATACTCTGGAGCCGCAACTGCAACTGCAGATCTAAGATCCAGTAGAAATGATAAAAAAGTAAAAGTCTGCTGCTTATTGTTCTACTAGGCCAAAATAGAGTCAAAGAGTATATGAGAGTGAGAGTGTGTTAATTAATATATTTGGCAGTTTGGAGTAAGTCTGTAGATTTGTTTGTGTGTGTGTGTTTCATGTATAGGCCTCTCACGATAATTAATTTTGTTGGATACATTTTCCCGGAAATTATTGCAATAAACGATAATATTGTCGGCACCGTTGTATGACCATTTTAGACCACTGACATAATGATAATATATAATAATAATTCAAGTACATCCTTTCAAACTGCTAGTCACATCCTCATGTAAATGGCAATTTATCGAGGTCAGAAAAGTTATCGAGTTCATTTTTATTTATCGTACGATAAGTCAATTAATTGCTTATCGCGACAGGCACACAATAAAATAGTGGAAACAAACATGTTTGACTTTCATTAGTGAATGAAACTGTGTGCCCTTTATAGTCTGTGTCCATTATTGTGTATTTGTATATATTGTATATATATCCTATATATATGCTAAGGTCTCGCTGCTGACACGATAGCAGTCATTTCGTGCGCATATGTGTAATTAAACCGAATTAAACCCATGATATCAAAATCTCACTCCAGCCAGGTACCCAAAGTTGGCAACCCTGGGTACAGTGTATGGGTAGATGCAGCGGACAGACAGGTCTCAGTTGGTTTGGTGTCCTCTGCTTACTTTTAATACTTGTAAATAAAACTTTTGGCCCGTAAATTTATTTTCCTCATTGTAGCGACCAGAGAGGGGAGAGGGGGGGGGGATATATCCAGTCTCTGATAGTGTTACGTTATTATGAGAGTGCCCTGTTTGATTCTGAAATTGTATATATTTTTATATATATATATATATATATGTATATATATGTATATATTTTTATATATATATATATATATGTGTGTGTGTGTGTGTGTGTGTGTGTGTGTGTGTGTGCGTGTGTGTGTGTGTGTGTCCGTGTGTCCGTGTCCCCGCATCTGTAGCCTGTTATTGTCTCATTATACCGCACTGTCAATGAATTAAAAGTAAATATATAAGTCGTCATGAACACATCTGTCCATCAGACAGAGGGCTGCTGTGCCTCCTGTCATCATTAATGGACGTCTCTTTAAAATGACCGCTCAGAGGAGAGGAGTTCTCATTTCTCTAACCGCCTGCTGCTTCCCCTCCTCTCTCCTCGGTTCCCCTCCTCGGCTCCTCCGCTCGCATCTCCTGTGGGCGGGACTAAATCTCGAGGATAGGAGTCGAGGAGGGGAATTTGATGAAATGAGAACGGCCCCGGGTGTTACCGACCTGACAGACAGTTTGAATAAACTACAGTTTGGGTTTCACTAAACGTTGGACGTCAACAAATCTGAAACATATCAGGTGAATAAATATCCTTCCACCAACGTCAGCCGGTGTTATTTACAGCATCGCCTGACAACGTGTTATGTCACTCCGTGTTATTTTATGGTTGTCCAGTCAACAAGTAACACGTGCATTGTATTGCTAATAGGTGCTGGATTATTTTGTCGCTTTCCTTAGCAAGCAGGATTTTTTACATTTTGGCACGCATTTTTGCGACCGGCAGTCTTTATTCAGCTAAAATGTAAGCTAGCTACAGTACCACTCTTCCCTTGCCACACCATAAATGACACTAGCACCACATTAGCAACCTAGCCGTGTGGATAATCTACCTTTGGGCTAACTAGCCGTAAAGCTAGTGTGGCTACATTGTCATAACAATGGACGACCCCGGTATAAAGAAGCAGAATTGGGACGTGAAGGAGACCGAGTTATTTCTGGAAATACTGAAGGACTTGGACATGAAAAAATGCTTAGACGGGAGGAAAGTAAGGAATAATAAACTGTTTAAGGTGGCACACAGGAGGATGACAGCGGCTGGTTATCACAGAACTGTGGACCAATTAAAGTTTCGCTGGAAACTTCTCAAAAGTGCGTATTATAAGTGCAAGAGGGAACCGAACCTCCCGGCACCGACCAAAATACAAGGTTGGTGGCGGTATGAAAAGACTATGATAGCTATCATGGAGTCCAGACACCCCTTGTTAGGAGCTGGTGTCAACTCTGTCAGGAATGATGAAGTGACAGAAGACTCGGATGGAGAAGCATCGATGCTGCACTGGCCGCAGCCCTGCCCGGACAATACCGCCCAGAACCTGGGTTTAATTGTAGGGGTGATGCCGTGGATGCGATGTAGTCTTGTCTTCAGATCGTAACCATTTCTGCCATGTGATGCATGCATTCATTACCCAACCGCTTGTGAACATGTCTCATACTCTTATAACTCAGTGTGATTCCACAGTTTTGATTTGTATCTTTATTTAAACAAGCAGTCTCATTGAGCTCAGATCTCATATTCACAAGACAACATGTGCACAAGAAACATCTTGAGTGTGAGCATAAGGCAATTCATTAAAATCTACTTTCGTCAAAATCACAATACTCTTGAATAACACAGTTTTTACAAAACATGTAAGATGTATTGCAGGACTGTTGATTTAAACTGAATGTGACATAATAAACTGGCAACTTGGTGTAGTATGGTACACAATATACGTTTTTCTGACCTATCAATTGGTCTGTAGTACTACTTTCCCAGCTATTGTTTCATTGTTTATTTTCTAGTTAGGGTGAATAATGCCCATTGCAATCTCTCAAATTAACAACCAATTGTACCAGTTTGAATCAGGGATTTTAGCATTAGAAATTATCTGCAAATGTATTAAGTATCAACATTTTCTGTCGGTAGACAAATATCAATACCATGATGCCTTCTATTTGTTTACCGTATAAGCTTCTTTCAAATATTAAGACATGTGATTTACAGATAGACTTACTGCTTACTTTCTCTGCTGCAGCTGCCAGCTCTGTGTTAGCCCTTTAAACTCTAATCTGAGTAAGCGATGCAGTTGCAGGACAAAAATACCCAGGACAGAGCAACTACACTGAAAGTGAAGACATTTGATGACTGTCACTCAGGAGTTTACAAGTTATCTTTCCGTCATTTAACCTGACGTTACTTGTGACGATGTGAACACAGTCAATAATTGCATTGCCTATCTCTATGGTAAATCACACTAATGGTGTCTGGCATCTAACTGTAATAACGATAACCCCCAACTTCTATTCGAAATTTGGTGCACATTTCCCTCATACGAAATAACAAGGTCATGATCAAATAATTTACTTGTCCATGCGTGTATATGCTTGAAAAAATACCTTGAACAATAACATAATTTAAATGAGTTGCCTCCATTATTTTCCATAAATGAATCAATTGAATTACTAATCGTTGCAGCTTTAACTGTCTTGCACACATGGGGTCTAGCATAATCTTGATGTATATTTGTGATAATGTCTGACACCATTGTCATCATTGGAAATGTGTTATAAGTTGTTTCGTGATTCACTTCCTCAGTTCTTTGGTCAATTGTTTAACTCTTTGATGTTTCCAATTGTTTTCTCTAGATCAAAATGGACCCCGAGATGGACTCGCAGCTGAAGATCGGTTTTATTGGTGCAGGGAACATGGCATTCGGCATTGCAAAGGGCATCTTGTCTGGTAAGATATGATAAAGTTGTTGAAACTGCACAGAGGTTTTAAACAAAAAAAGGTGTTAACTGTCCCTTTTTTGTTCCCATTAAAGGAAATGCTCTTCCTGCAAACATCAAAGTTAGCGCACCATCCTCAAGAAACCTGGGACGCTTTCAGGTACGTTTTACTTTACTTCTCTATCAGTTCTCAGTAGGATGGGATGGATTGCAGGACAGTGAGCATGATGGTAACTGTTTGTAAGATCAGTTACAGTGATTTGTTCTGTTGTTGATGAGTCGGGTAGGTGTCACTTTTTTTGAATGTGTGCACATAGTTAAACAATTACAGGGTACAAATAAGTAACTGTCCTTAAATTTGAAACTTGTGTGCTTACAGAATATTAAGATATGAATTACATTTTTACATAAACAGTGGTTATGTTGACCCTGCTGTTTATTAACATAAACAAATAAAATGTTAAGTTACCATTATAAAAAGTCTGCAAATCATTTTTCTTGATTTTTTTTTTTTTGGTGTTTATAAAATGTGAGAAAACGGTGAAAAAGGCCTACCATAAAACTGACTAGGGAAGCTGTTGTATACACTTTTTTTGTCGAAAATGATATATAATCTGATATCAAAATTGTTTTCAGTTGCCTTTATTTTTTTATTACATTTACATTTATTTCAACTAAAGAATATGTGTATGAATTATCATTCAGTTTGAACCCAAATTAAGAATGTAACGTGCCAATGATTTAACTAAACATATGCCTCTCTCATCGTTATCTTTTCTGTGTGCTGTGTTTTATTTATACCTCTAACACAATGTGAACTGTTCATTCTTGTCACAGAGTGATTTTGTGTTTGTGTCAGTAACCTCCTTTCCTCTGTCTTTCAGGAGCTCGGTGTTGCCGTCACTCATTCCAACGAAGAGGTGGTCTCTGGGTCAGATCTGGTCTTTGTTGCGGTCAAACCTCACCTGGTAGCACCTGTTCTCACTGAGATCTCAGAACACGTCACAGAGCGACACATTATTGTGTCTGTGGCAGCGGGGGTAACACTGGCAACATTAGAAGAGGTGAGAGCATAATGTGAAATGGTTTTTCAAATTAAAATTGTGTTGATCTAAAGATGACTAACATTTTTTTTCTCTTCCGATCTCAAGCTCTTGCCAGAGAATTCAGTCGCCATCAGGCTGATGCCAAATCTCCCATGTTTGGTTCAGGAGGGAGCTCTCCTGTTTGCCAGGGGATCCCATGCAAAACAGGAAGACGGAGCTCTGCTGCGCTCTTTGCTGCACCGCTGTGGTTTGGTGGAGGAGGGACCGGAGGCCTGGATCGACATCCACACTGGACTGAGCGGGAGCGGAGTTGCTTTTGTGAGTGGACCAGGATTTTATGCTTTGTTTAAAGTCCTTATAATTGCTGGCCTACTCTTGTAGTAGAAAAAGAAGATAAGGAACCTTTGTTGATCCCCCTAGGGGGAAATTCAGTTTTCCACTCTGGTTTATGCACACACAGTAAAAATACACATAGGTATATAGGTGCACACAAGCACGGATGCCTTGCTCAGGAGAACCTCTGCAGTGCCCAGGAGGTGAACTGGCACCTCTCCAGCTAGCAGTCCACACTCCGTTTTTGGTCCGATCAGACCATTTTATTACTAAAGTTAAAATAGACAGAAAGTATAGAAACCTGTAATTCACAACATGTTCCTTAAAATTGCCAGGTACTGATAATTGCCAGGTAGGGTTCACACATACAAGGAATTTGCTGTGGTGTATAATGGCAAATACAAACACACAGTAAGAGGGATTCAGTTGTAAACAAAGTAGCAAACATAGAGTTCTAAAATATATAAATATACACAAGAAGGAATAATAATAATAATAGATTACATTTTTATAGCGCCTTTCAAGGGACCCAAGGCCGCTTTTACATGCTGTGAACAAACAAAATAATAAAGTAAAAATGAAATAAATAGCAGTGGGAGTGGAAGTACAATAAGATTAGGAATATTTACTCTGAAAATGAATTTATCAGGTTTCATCTTTTAGAGACTCGAAAGTTCCCCCCGTTAAATAATCACAATAAATCTTGGTGCGGCTTTTATTGCCACTATTGTAAAAAGGTAATTATTATTGATAAAAATAAGTCTGCATCACATTACTACAGAATATTTATGGACGTTTTTAAATGCCCTCTTAAGCATGTGAATCCAAGAATTGAGTTGACATAAAGTTGTGCAGACTTTATATTCATCTCAGTGTTTTACTGGGACTCGTGCAGAATACAAAGTGATTTTCTGATTTACTGATTTACATGAGCACACATTGAAAGCTCTGCATTGCATCCTCAGTTAAAATACATATCCAGTCAGTTTAAGTAACATAAAGTACAAAATATAATTATTTACACTTTACCCCTGTATTAATAGGACTTATAAAGATGGTCCCTGTAATGAATAACCTATTGGAAGTATGTTTCAAGTCTGAGAATTGAAAAAGAAAATCAAACAAAGGTCATTAATGCAAACATTGAATGTAACACTATTGTGATATGTGACAATTAATTACTTTGCAGTAATACAAATTCATACACATTTTATTTTATTTTGATGCACTTATTTTGTGCACCTTTTGATGCTGATGCATGTGACCCCCTCTCTGCAGGTGTATCTGTTTACTGAAGCGCTGGCAGAAGGAGCTGTAAAAATGGGAATGCCAAGTGCTCTGGCCCACAGCATCGCATCTCAAACTGTTCTGGTCAGTTCTATTGCGTGTGTGCTTCCGTTTCTCTGTAGCAACATAAACACTTTTCTAAGAAATACTGTGTTTGTTCGACAGCAAAATATTTGAACCCACCATAATTATTTTGGTCTTTATTCCATCTGATGCAGGGTGCTGGGAAATTGCTACGTGAGTCCGGGAAGCATCCGGCTCAGCTCCGCTCTGAGGTCTGCACTCCGGGTGGAACAACCATCTACGGGCTTCACACCCTGGAGCAGGGCGGTCTGAGGGCGGCGACCATGAGCGCCGTGGAATCTGCCACTGAGAGAGCCAGGGAGCTCGGCCGAAAGTGAGCAGAAAGATCCAGGAAATAACGGCTGCTCTTTGCCTTTCTACTACTGCTCCATTGACTTAATTCAAGCCTTGCAACAAACTGACTTTTTGGCTCAACTTCACCATGGAACACAAAGACAAAGCAGGACTTGTCATCTTTTCTTTGTTCATTTCTTTCCCTTTCTCATCAATTAGTGAGAATGCAGATTGCAACCAACTGACAGATTCTCCACTCACCCCTCCCTTTCAGAGAAACTACAGTGGCCTTCAGGTAACATAAAAAATGTGATGGCCCTTAAGAATGCCTGAGTGTTTTTGTCGTTTCTTGGCTTTGTAAAAATGGTGGTCCTGTGTATGAATGAAGACGCCATCCTAACTTAAAGGTCCCATGTCATGGCCATTTCTACTGATCATAATTCCATTGTTGAGGTCTACTAGAATAGATTTACATAGTTTAATTTTCCAAAATCACATTGGTTTCTCATACAGCATCTCTGTATAGTAGGTGTATTCACTCTCTGTCCTACACGCCTTGTTGGAGCTCCTGCCCTCCCCTCCCTATGAGCCCACTGTGTTCTGATGTGTGTTTATGTGTTACAACGGCGTTTGTTAGCAACCAGAAAAGGACACCAGTAATGACAAACAGATGAGAATGCTGCGTGGGGTCTGGGTGCCGTGTTGGCGGGACGTTGCGGGGCTCGTTGCTCTGCTCTTTGAGACTCGAGGAGCCGACAGTGTGAGCTGGCTTACTGGTGTCGTTTCCTGGTTGCTGCGTGGGGTCTACGAGACAGTGAGACACCGCGAAACTCAGCCTGAACTCAGCCTGAGCACACACACAAACTTTTTTGGTTTTGGTAACGCGTCACTCTCACTCCTTATAGAGTGGCGAAGTCACGCCCATCTACTTCCGCCCCATGGGACCTTATTTCGGAAAAATAATGTATTGAAGTCAATGGAGAGAGAAAACTTATCTTTCGATCCCGTTTGAATTGTGCCATGAATTACACATATGATGTTTGTCAATCTTAAAAAATAATTTCCATGTAAAAAAAGTCACAGTTTGTCGTAAAACTGTTGAAATATAAGACTATGAAAAATACGTAACTAGAAAGACTACAAATCTCAGAGTCGCGTAAGTGATGTCACAATTGTTTTCCTCCACTGAGATAAGAGATAGCTAAGATCAGCGCCATATAGATATAATCTATCTATATGGCGCTGGCTAAGATAAGATAACTTTAACAAGATGCCTGTGTGCTTAGTACCAGGTTGTTATTATACCAGCAATGGGTCTTGCTCGTTCTTTCGCTTCCCGTCTGATGAAAGGACCAGGAGTGTCTGGATCAAGCTAGCTAGTAGCTAGCACGTTAGTTAGCATTACAGCCTTGTCATTTTTATTAGCCTTAACATGAAGTAACATTAAGTAACCCACAATGTTAAACAGTAAGAGTAGTAGTCATATTTCGTGAACCCTTTGAAGAGTACTGTCACCGGTGTGATCATTCTATAATACACAATTTAAGCCCGGGGGAGAAATGCTAACGCTAACGCTAGCGATCTTCTCTACTTCATGCTATCTGCACAAATGGTTGACATTAAACATTAAAACGACCAGGCAGTTCAGAGAGAATCAAAGGAAGGCAGGCAGGCAGCTTTGCATGACATTCTTCAGGACGTGTTTCATTGTGGTGATAGTGAGGGTAGTCAATCGTTTTGTTGACAAGACAGTAGTGACGGCCATCTTGGTGACGTGTGTTGTTGACCAGAGATGTAGTTCATTGAGCGTTTCACACAAACAAATATGTTACTTCACAGTTTTACGACACATTTTTTTTTTTTTGACTTGCAAAATTATCTTTTAAATTGACAAACATCATATGTGTAATTCGTCGCACAATTCAAACGGGATCGAAAGATAATCTTTCTCTCTCCATTGACTTCAATACATAATTTTTCCGAAATAAGGTCCCATGGAGGTCCACCGGAAGGGGAGGGACTTCGCCACTCTATTTGTTAACGTTTTGGTGTGTATATAACTTTCCCTCGATTCCATTGGCTCTAGCGGTTATAAAGAGATTTCATTCATCAAAATCGAGCAAGGAGGGCCAGAGATAGGTCAAATCCACCCAAATGACCCCAGAAGTGGGGGTTTTTGGCTAAATCTCTCTAAAAAGGTCAAATTTCACTTGTTTTGCATCAATTTTGATACAGGGTACTTATTATATGTTGTACTTTGGATTCCTAAAGTTTTTAGTCTACTAACCCATCATCCAAGGGTAGTTTTCACTATAAGTAAAAAAGAATTTTTGGACGGACAATCAATCTGAATTTTCTTTAAAATAAAAAACATCTATATTGATTCTGACTTTTCTACATCCAACTCACAGGTTTATCATTACTTTGAGAATAAAGATTATTAATTTAACCCTTTTAGAAGGGAAGATATGGTAATTTGTTCTGGGAATGTCATTTTCGAGCCTGAGACCTGAAAAACAGGCTCAGGGCTTAAGAGGTTAAAGAGTAAGAGTAAGAGTGCTATATAAAATACTGAAAAGCAGGAAATCTACATTTCATTCATTTTAACATACTTACTACTAACTTACTATTTTTCTGCAGCCCTAGTGTATACAAAAAAAAACCCAAAGCCCTAACTTAACCATCTGCAACATTAAAATAATGAACACACTATTGCATTACTAATCATAATCTAATATATTAAAACACTTGTGTACTTTTATTTAAATCAGATTTTAAATGGATGACTTTTACTACTAAAAGTCTGAGTACTTCTTGCTCACTGTCTGGTCCTACTTGCCATTGCAAAACAAGGTTGTGGGATTTCGTTTTATACAATAACATATAACGTCATAAAGAGTTCGGGATTGTTGTAATAGGACAAAGGTTGAACATTGGGGTATTAGTTATTTAAACCAAATACACATTGTTCTGTCTCAGTTATGTAAATGACTCCACTCTAATAATATTATACTAATCTGATCGCATGTCAACAAATTTGAGATTTGAAAATGGGGCCATGAGGAAATTATTAATGATTCATAACTCCCCCTCCCCCATGCTTTTAGATCACACAATCACCGGTGCTCCTTGTCCTTCCTTCCTCCCTCCCTCCCTCCTCTTTCCCGTTGTCACTCACACTCACCGACTGCCGGAGAAACACGCGTTTAATCCACCGGCCTGCCTTCACACCGACAAGACAAAAATACACAGCAGTAAGTACGTTAACGCTGACTGACAGCTGGGGGTTTCAGTCTGGGGAATAATATCTGAAATCATTTGAGAGACATTTTGGGCAATGAATGGAGATTCAGCAGGGGCTCGGCGTGGGTACACACCTAGCAGCCTAGGCTACTAGGCTAGCTAGCGGCTAGCTGAACTAGCAGCTTGCTAGTGCTCAACATCCGCGGTGCTAACGCAGTGGCTGTCACACCGGCTGGACACCGGCTTCAGAGGCTGTTGTACATTTACATTTACTCTTAGTAAACCTTCTCATACGAAAACAATATTTAAGTGTCGAATTGTAACGCGTAGTAATTGTGTCGCATTTAATATTAACCACCCACTGACGGCGTTTCATCGCAGCTAGGACCTACTAACAGATGAAAGATGGCTAATGTTGAGGTTAGCAAGGCGCACCTTCTGAAGACAGCTCCTGCTTTTCGTAAATGGTTTAATATGTTGCTAGACAGGTTTTCATTCATGACATTAACAGTCACACCTTTCTGACCTTAGGTGAAAGTGTTGCGTTGTTTTAGGATGTAATGTCATTTTAGAAAGGACCTGTTATCTCAATAGAAAAAGAGCACGTTTTCAGATATAAAGCAGTTATTTTGAGTTGTAGGGCGTGGTGATGGCGTAGTCCTGTTAGTAAGCTGTGGGTTTTATCTTTAATCTTTAGAATAAAATATTATTAGTAAGTATATCAGTCCTACTATAGTTAAGCATTTGCAAATCACTGTACCTCACCCTTACTGGGGTGCTTAAATGCATCAGACACTTGGCTGAGGTTATTTGAGGTGACTTCCTCAAAAGGGGATATTCACTCATAAGCAAATTGAAAGGGTAAAGCTGGCAATTTGTATTTGTTATCATTAAACTCCATGTAAAGACCACATAAAACACTGATTTGACTCTTGTTGTACATTAACATGACACATCAATATCAATATGCCACATTGATGCACCCAGGGTCATTTTTTCATAATAATTAACATGAGCATTGCAGTTTATTTTAAGACAATCGTACCCTCATACACCTTACCGCTGCCAGAAATACTCACTAGTGATGCTTAAAATAGCCCTGTTTGAGTGGCATTTGTAAAAAAAACCTGCAGTGCCTAGTCTTATTCACCCTTTGTTGTTTTAATGTTATATGGTAGTATAAATGCTGAGTGTCAAGGGCGGAGTAGAGAAGTCAACATATAGAATTTCTCCTGTTAGTTCTTTAAATAAAAGATTGTCCCAGTGTCCATAGTGCGACATATAAAGGGGTGCAGCCTAGCAACCCAGCATATTAATGCATTTGTAGTTGCAGTGGTCTGTGTACAAGATTGACATTTGTTTAATTGAAATATCACCACTAATGTGCTTGATTACATTTTCGATAGTGCTGCTTTAATAGAACATTTCATTTTTGATGAAATTGAGAAAATAAACGGTCCCTGGTGCCTTTCAAATGGAAAACTTTGGGATGTATCCAAGTAATTGCTCGATTTTCTTTCTTATCAACTAAAGCAGATAAATAGTGCAAGTATTTTCCATTTGAGTAGAGAGTTTCATGTCAACTTGTTTATTAAGAAAACTCACATTTTAACACAAGCTTCTTTCCCCTCATCTTGCATTCAGAATTTGACAAGTGAGTACTCCTGATAATATTGTTGACATTTTCCCATTCGAGTTGTGGTACGTCCATAGTTTTGTCTTTGTTTTGCAAGGTCGTGATTGTTACATTTCTTTTGAATGGCTTGCGATTTAACTGGATGAAAAGAACGTGTTGAGCATTTGACTTTGAGTAATAGTTTAAGCTCAACACATTTTTACCAAGGAAGGTGAGTTAAGAGCTTGAATAAGATTTTTTGTAAGCATTAAGCAGGAAATGCTTTCCCAAATGGTGCCCAAATCCATTTCAGTATGCCACTATTCATCGTAATATTACTAACCTCCACATGTTGAAACATTAAGGGAAAGCATTTCCTGTATTGCAACAGAATAATGTAACTTCATAAAAACAGCATGGCTTGTGCAATGTTTGATTTATAAAAAAAAAATGTATCAGAAAGAAAACCCAAAGCTGTTGACTGAATAAGTTTGCTTGCATGGACATCTTTTTAATTGATCATTAATGTCAGTGTTTAAACCTGTTTATATTTTGCTCTACACTTGTTACACACTTTTTTGTTGTCGAATGCTTTCATGTTGCTGTGTCATGATTGGTCAAGTCTTGTTCCAAGAACAATATACAATAGTTGTGATAAAATTGCTCTAAATTAAGTGTTGGTTAAACATGTTACATTATTTTGTTCAAGAATGTTTAAAAGCCATTTATAATTGTATACTATAATAATACTGCAGCTATTTATGTTTTGAGTAATCAAAGGACTAGGGTCTCTTGGGTGTCAGATCAATATAAAGTTGCATGATTGTGGTTACTATACATAGAAATTCACCTAATCAAAAAACAGGTAAATTGCCTTTTGTGGGATGAGCATAGTTAATATGAGCTCTAGTTTTGTAATGGCAGTGGCCACTCAGACATTTCCCCGTCTGGCTAAATAAATTGTTTTTTGGGGGGGGGGGGGTGGGTTTGGTTAAGTATTGTGTTGCAGGAGAAACTGCAACTCAGACTTGATTTTTTGTATTTTAAGGACTCAGTTGGACAATCTCAATCTGGCATTCAGACTTAAAAGCATTCGGACCTAAAAAAGCACGGGCCCCAGTGTTAATTGCCCTTTACTTATATTCTTGAGTTTAAACCATGTAAACTCAGCTGAACGCTCTCCAAGCTTTGGTACGACTTAGTCAGCATCTCCTGTGCATGAGTTTTGACAATACTAACAATTCACCAACAAGTAACTCCATTCACTAAACCTTTTTAGTTAATCTGCATGGATTTCTTCTCAATGTCCTGCATGCTTCCTGTGTTTCTCTGGGTCTGATTTCTAGACTCTGTTTCAAACGTACAGCTCTTTGACTGTTGCATTTGGACGACTGAGTCTAAAAGATCAATCCCTTTGTGTCTCTAAACCTTCCTGCGTCTATCTTACTAACCCAAAAGCCTGTACCTGTTATTCTCTTTTTTCCGCTGCCACGGATCAAAGATGTCTAAGAAGAATCCCTCGTGCTCTGCACTTGATCAGTCAGAGATAGATAAGAAAGCCAGCCACTGTCAGGTGGACCGGTCCGCACCTGCAGCCTCGCCGTGTATGAACAAGGCTGAATCAGGTCAAAGAAACGGAGATAGGGCATCATCGTCCCCAGAGAGCGGCAGCCTAAACGGAGATGGAAAGCGCAGTGGGAAAAGCCGTCGCCGCAAGAAGCGTTCATCCAATCCTGAGAGTCAGCCTGAGGGGACGGTTGACAGTAAGACCAAAAAAGAAGAGAAGCCAGACAAACGGACAAGCCAGCCAGCATCTGACCCCCGCGCTGGGCTGATGGGCCTGCAGTCGGAGTGTGCTAATGTGTGGTTTGAGCGGAGCATGTACGAGCAAGCCGAGAGCCTCTACCAGTGCTGGTTGGCGAGCTCCTCCAACGGGGCCACCAAGTCAAAGCGTTCCTCCCCAGCCCCCGGCAAACACTCAAACTCTCAGTCGTCTGTGGCTCTATCTTCCTTAGGACCGGTGTGCCAGCATGGCGACCAGGCAGAAAGCCAATATGCTGAAGAATCAGTGCAGCGACCAATTCCAAACTCTCTGGTCCTCACATCCCCACCTAACCCCTCCATCACCCCTCAAACACCGGATGAAGGATATCAGTCTCTAGCCCCGACACCTGCAACCCCGGTCATCCAGCAAGCAGCCGTCACCCCAACCAATCGTCAGTCGATCAACGGACTGCCTCGCATTCCAGTGGAGCTGCTCAGAGACGTGTGGCTGGAGAAACCTCTGTACGACCGCGCAGAAGCAACTTTCTACCAGAACCTGTATGGCAACAACTCCTCCAAACGCTCCACCTGCGCCTCCACTTCCAGAAGTAGCGACCACCCTCAAAGCCTTGTAGAAGAGGAGGAGGAGGAGGAAGAAGCTGAGGAAGAGGCAGTGGAGGAAAAACGTGTGGTCCCGCAGGGGAAAGCGGAAATCTTCCACGCTTTGCTTCCTATTCAGGAGGAAGAGGAGCCAGCTGAGGTCCAAGAGAAGATTGAAGCATCGGGGACCGGGGTCTGCTGCTTCCTTCACCCAGACAGCGAGCGGGTGTGGTTGGACAAGTGGCGGTATGATGCTGCAGAGAGCCGTTTCCATGGCTACACTGGGAGTGATGCTGTGGTGGTGAAGAAGGGTCGGCGGACAGAAGCAGCATCAGCGGCCTCCACCGCCCCACTGAGGGACAAGTATGACCAACCCGGGAGAATGGAGTCGCTCCAGATGTTTCCGTTTTACCTTTCATTGTTTTTTATTTTATATAATCATGAGTTTTACTCTTTTCTTTTTGGAATGTGTGCCCATTTTCTTTAATTTTTTTAATTTGTGTTGGTTCATGCCTTTTTTTTATTCCTTGTTGTCTGTTTGAGATTTGACTGTGTGACTGATGTTCGTATGAACCATTGTTGCCAACTTGACTTCATTTAAAGTTGATTTTTGTGGTGATGTAGTTAAAAGAATACATACAATAAGCCATTTTAAAGAGGCCATGTTATGCTTTTTGGGGCTCTCCCTTTGCTGTAGTGTTTTATATAGTTCTTCGTGTGCATGCAAAGGCTCTGCAAATAATAAAATCCCAAATTTGACTTCAGATGAAGGCCTGAAATGCATTGATTGTAGTCCTTTGTTTAGTGACATCACTACATAACACTTGTGCTTCTATTGGCTAGCGCTCCAACGCATTGTACGTGATAGGCTAAGGTGCGGGACATCTCTAAGTGTTTGACCAATCACAACAGAGCCAGCCAGCTTACCAATCAGAGCAAACTGGGCTCTGGTTTCAGACAGAGGGTGAAAAGAGGTGCTGCAGTATGAGAACAAAATAGCTTTTTGAACATTAAATCATGGAGACATGTCACAGCAGAGACACACAATACAAATAAGAAACCTGAAAAAGAGCATAATAGGGCCCCTTTAATATACAATGTTTGTTTCCCTGCTAAGAAATCATTGTGATCATAAATAACCTATTGGTTATTTCTAATAATTATAAAATAAATGTCTTTGACCTTCTCTGTTATCTTCATTCATCCCTCTCGTGTCCCTCTCTACTCTCTCTTCTGTAGCACCATGAGTTCCGTGGACTTTCTGGCCCAGGAGAAGATCTGGTTTGACAAACCTCGCTATGACGATGCAGAGAGACGCTTCTACGAGCGCACAGACGGCTCCTCACAAACCGCAGAGGTGCCCGCAGAGGTACGCTCAACAGAGGTACGCTCAACAGAGGTACGCTCAACAGAGGTACGCTCAACAGAGGTACGCTCAACAGTGGTACGCTCAACAGAGGTATGCAAGTCTCGTCACTCTGAGTTTATATCCTGATTTTAGACCATTTGACTTCAAGACGATATTATTTGTGTTCATTTTTTGTGAAAATCTTACACCAGTGACATTACATGACACGTAGTAACAAGAAAATTTATGTTGAATTTGACAGTTTTTTTTTTTTTACAAAGTCTGACTTGCTATTTCAATTTCAAATATGCACAAGGTTATAGAATTAAGTAGTCAAATGTGCTAAATTGAAATGATTGAACTGCTGAGCATTGCACCTTTTAATATTTAGTACTTGGAAGTTGTTGACTTTTTTTTCTTTTTCCTTTTAAGGATGTCGGATCCAACACCATTCTGCAGGACATCGCTAGGGCCCGGGAGAACATCCAGAAATCTCTAGCAGGAGTAAGTACACATTCTGTGCGGTGTTCTGCCTCTTATCACACATTATCACCCTTTACTCAGGGACCTCATGTACTATTGACTGAGCAAACAACGTCCCATATGTCCTGTCACATGGCTTTAGAATGTCCAGGGAAAAGACACATGGGTCGAAACTGAATTTCATGAATAGTGATAACTACAGTGATAAATAATAAGTTATTCTGCACAATCTTGCAGCGGCAAAAGTTGCAGGACGTTGTCGCATCTTTTCTCCTAAGGGTTCCCCTCCTTTACTTATTTTTGTTTTTCTTTGTAAAGGACACATTTGGGAATTATACAATACCAATAAACTCATCTTTGGTCACATTTGAATCTTGTCAAGCCAAACTTTTATTTTAAGGACCTAGACTTTTCAATGCTTTGTTGATGGTTTAAATCAGGCTTTTGTATATTGAACATATCTTTTGAACAACTTGTTTGATAGGTTTGAGCTTCTTTCATTAATATTTAATTGTTGCTGAAATGTTAGTGGAATAATTTTCCCAGCTGCAATATCTAATAAAAGTAAACGCTTGGTGGTCAGCTGATGCCAGACAAACGTTACTCTACAGAAATGGGGGTGGATGTTATCTTTTAATAATCTTTTATCTTGTCCTGGTCTTTTTTCATGATCTTCATTAAGTATTCAGCATCCAATCTTCAACATCTAGTTGTGATTTGTGCCTTAATCTTCCTTAACCTCCCAGCTCTCTTTGTTGCTCGTTTGCTTCCGGTTTGAAACTCTCTGACACGATCTTTCCACATGCTTCCCTCAGTTTCCTCCCTTTTTTCATGCTTTAATTCCCTGCCTCCCCCAGCTGAAGACCACACTGTGTAACAGAGGGCAACCTCCCCTGAGCCAACAGTCCCAGCTTGTAAGTGCCTCCAAGCCGCATGTGTCTCAGGAATCTTCTGCCAATCAGTGGGCCTTGCTCGAGTTAGAGTTTGTTA
The DNA here is from genome assembly GCF_902827165.1 of Trematomus bernacchii. NCBI lineage: Eukaryota > Metazoa > Chordata > Actinopteri > Perciformes > Nototheniidae > Trematomus > Trematomus bernacchii. The sequence continues at coordinate 22,255,198 of NW_022987739.1, forward strand.
GACCTTAAGTCGGCTTTTAGATATTATATTTGTGTGTGGAGTGCTGCAGACCCCTGTCCAAATAGCTGCCTGTCACTCATATTTCTGTCACGCTCTTTCTATGCATTTCCTGCCGAGATGGACACTTTCTGTGTGTGTGTTCACATATGGGGTCTGCCTGATTGATTATGGTGTGATTTAAAGGAATAATATTCTGGTTTAGTTATTAAATGTTTCTCTGTCTCCAAACTATGTCCATTATTTCCTGTCTTTGTGTCTTGGTTCTGCAGAGCGTCAGCGGTGCAGGTGATACAGGAGAGATCATCTGTCGCATCAAGGGCCTGGAGCTGGAGAACCATAGCTTACACCAAGGTGGGTTTAACCTTGATTAAATATGAATCCATTTTGTTTTCTTAAGAGAAAAATATATTAGGGATTTTTTAACATTTTAATATAATGACATACTTTATGAAATTATTCTATGACCCCTTTATGACATTTATGACATAGTATTTTTATAATTTTATTTTAACATATTACTATTGTTTTCTTATGAACTGCAAGACTTTGATCACTCCTATGGTATTACTTTTTTTCTACATATGTTATGACTTTTTCTTTGCCATACTATACTATGACTTGTGGCATATTTTGCCGCCAAGCTCTTAGACTGGGACAAAAACAGGAAACACAGCAGTCTACAGCACATTTTTAAAACACAAAATAATAAAATGGGGGTCTGCCCTCTGATTGGCTGCCTTTCTGCCTCCTGCATGTGGCACACCAAGCCCAGGTGGGTCCAATGTCGCTAATTGCAGCCAGCCCTTAGACAGAATATCACCCTAATACTACACTATTAAATACAAAACTAACATAAAATAACACACTATATTAGTATGTCACAAAATATTTCTCTGTTATCCAATGAAGAGGCTTGTTTGGAATACATTGTTTATGATTTTCTCTTTTTATTCCTGTCCCTTTTTTACACACAACACTGCCAAGGTGTTTTTTGAGTCAATAGACTGACACTTGACTTATTCCACTGTCAGCAGCTAAATACCTCTAACTGTGCAATACAGCATTCATATATTTGATTAATGTATTGTTTTATAATAGTTTCTGAGTATTTATTGTTGCTATATATTTTACAATGTTTCTACTTTAACTTTGTGTGTGTATATATATTTTTGTATTTCTTTCTCAAATTGAGCAACTCTCGTGAAACAAAATTTCCCCCTGAAATAAAGTATTCTGATTGTATTCCTGTTTCTCTAGTGGTGGACGACTTGAGGGCTGCACTTTCCAAACTGGAGTGTCGGGTAGCAGTTCTTGAGAAGTCTCCTGCAGCAGGGACCCCTGCCGCTGCTACCTCAGTACCATACACAAACGTGAGTTCTTACAGATTGTTCTCATCAAAGGAGTCATCTTGTGCTCTAGTTTTATCCAACCTCCGGTCGATTACTCCTTGTGTAAGCGTGTCATTATTTTCACTCTGCTCAGGGCACCACCGTCCAGCAGCAGAAAAGCGCCCCAGTTAAAGTCGAGGAGGAAGAGGAGGAGGAGGATGATGATGATGACGACATGGACCTGTTTGGTAGTGATGAGGACGATGAAGAGGCAGAGAAACTCAAAGAGGAGAGGTTGAAAGCGTACGCAGCGAAGAAATCCCAGAAGCCCGTCCTCATCGCCAAGTCTTCCATCTTATTGGACGTCAAACCTGTAAGTCTGCTTCAGACCAGGTTCCCCAAAAATCCTAAAAAACGATATCACATACAGGGAGTTAGAAACACTTAGAACTCTTTTATAAATACTAATAGGTGATTATCCCTTTCTGTTTTTATTTTAGTGGGATGATGAAACTGACATGGTGAAGCTGGAGGAGTGCGTGCGCTCGGTGCAGGCTGAAGGCCTGTTATGGGGCTCGTCCAAACTGGTTGCCGTGGGTTACGGTATCAAAAAGCTCCAGATTGCATGTGTGGTTGAGGACGACAAGGTGGGAACAGACCTGCTGGAGGAAGAAATCACCAAGTTCGAAGACTATGTAAGTACAGCATGCCGTGACTTCTCAGCTTGATATTTAAAATCAGAAATGCAAAATGTGAACATCCTTTTAAATCCAATTTCCTGACAGGTAAACTAATCTCAGCTCAACACATTTTCACCACATGATGGCAGCAGTTTGCAGACTCACTGATTATTATCGACACCTAGTTAAAACTAATGTAGGAAAAAATCCTGCCTTGATGGAGGTTATGATTTCCAGTTATTTTTTAGAGGTTAACACCATTTGTGGAACATGGCTACGTTTCCTAGTTAGAAGCTGTCATTTGTGACACTTTAAAATTGTGTTACACTTGATAATCATCAATGGATTTTGACACAATACTTAAAAATATATATATATATATATATTTTTTGAAAAGCTTCCATGTCAGTGACTCAAATCCGTACCAGATATTATTACTACACTGAACAACTAGGACACACAAAATATGTTATTGGAATTGAGTCCACCTTCTAGTACAAATTATGAATATTTTTTTTTAAGGGAATACATGAAAACGTTTATATATTTTCTACCAGATGTTAAAGTTCTTAGCATTGTTTTCAGTCTTACTTGTGTTTTTCTCCGCTTAAACGCAAGCTCAAAATATTTAGTTATATTCGTATTATGCAGATTATATAGTCCTCTCTCCTTGCCTCCTCCCCTTCATGTCAATACAGAGTTAAAATTGAAAACCACATATTTATTTGAATGCCCCCATTTTATTTTTAAATGCCATTTTTTTTAATGTCCCTGCTCCACAATTGACGTACAATTGTACAACAACAGCACATTGCTAGTTTTCTGGGATCAGCATGAAGCATCATCAGAAGCTGAGAGGATTAGATTTACTTCAGTGTCTTGACAAAACACGCCATCTTCTGTAAACTAATCTAAGTTTCTCCTTTTCTCTATTTCAGATCCAGAGTGTCGACATAGCAGCTTTCAACAAGATCTGATTCCAGTGTGTCCCTTTCTGTCTTTCGTCACGCCTTGTTTCTCTGATGTGTCAACGGTTAATAATAATAAAAACAAACTCTTGCACTTAAACTATTGTTCTTGTTCTTGATTAAAAAAAAAATTGTATTTCATTAAATGTTACTCAGATTGTAGACAGTCCTACTCGGCCTAATATTAAGTCTCCTAGTAAATCCTCCTTAATTGATCTCATTTTAACTAATGTTAAATTCTAAATACTCATCTGTGGGAGTATTTGCAAATGATGTGAGTGCCCACTGTGTTGTAGCCACAATTAGGGACACAAAGGTCCAAAAGGGTAAACCTCGCATTATTATAAAGAGAGACACAAAACATTTTGTGGAGCAGGGTTTTGTACATGATCTGTTTGGTTTTGATTGGGGAAAAGTCGATCTGTGTGCTGATGTAGAAACCGCATGGTCTTATTTTTATCTTGGTTTTATGGAAATTATAGATAGACATGCACCCCTACGTACATTTAGAGTGAAGGGACGAGACAATCCTTGGTTTTCTGCTGAATTGTCTAGTCTCCTACATGAGAGAAACAAGGCCTGGGCAAAGGCTAGGAAATCAGGCTCAGAGGTAGAATGGCTGCGTTTTAGGCAGCTAAGAAATAGCTTTACATCTCAAATCAAAAGTGCTCTAAGTATTATCTGTCAGTTACCACAAAAAACCTGAATAATCCTAGAACATTTTGGAAAGCCATTAAATCTATATCCACCGGTGAAATCTGTAATGAGCTACCTCCTTGCCTTACCACAGCATCTGGCTCTATATTGGACAGGGCCACTATGTTAAATTGTTTTAATGAGCGTTTTGTGTCCTGTGGCTCTCTGTTTGATTCTGTTTCTAACTGCTTCTGTGAACACCACAGTCGGTGACTGAACAATGTGGTCTGGAAAACCCCTTCAGTTTTTCTCCTTTTACTGTTGATGTTGTTCATGAAACCTTAACCAAGTTGGATCCTAAGAAACCGGCTGGTCCAGACAACGTAGAACCTTTCTTCTTAAAGATAGCTGCAGATTTTATTGCACCACCTCTTACTTCTCTTTTTAACCTCTCCCTCAGCACTAAGAAAATTCCAAAAGTATGGAAGTCAGCTTATGTCCTGCCTTTACTAAAAGGAGGGGAGGCCACTTTATTAAATAATTATAGGCCCATCTCTAAATTATCAGTTCTGGCTAAGGTTCTTGAACGCCTAGTGAGTGAGCAGGTAAAAGTGTTTATGTAAAAATGACATCCTATGTAAACATCAGTCAGGCTTCAGAAAGCAACATAGCACCATCACTGCCACAATGAAAGTGGTGAATGATATTGCGGGTATCTTAGACAATAAGCAGAGTTGTGCACCTCTGTTAATTGATCTTTCCAAAGCGTTCAATACCGTCGATCATCATATCCTGAAGCAGCGGCTGGCCAGTATTGGTATATCCAGCCATGCAGTGGGGTGGTTTGTGAACTACCTCTCTGAAAGGTCCCAATAGCCGTGTTCATACCGGAGTACTTTTCACCGTACTTTTCGCGTTTAGTTCCGTTAGTACCCCTTATGTCGCATTCACACCAAAAAGAGCACTTAATCTCGGGAACTTTTACCCCCATTTTTAGTGCCTGCTGAGAGATGGTACTTTCCTGGGGGAAAAAAGTGCCCCAGTTCTGATTGGCTGGGCGAATTGCAAACCACGCCCCGTACAACTCTGAAATGTTTTGTAGAGCCGCCATTTTATTATCCTCGCATTAGCATTATTAGCATTAGCATTCGCCCAGCGCACAAACGCAGAGAGACTAACTTATGGCAACACAAAATAAAACATGGGAGCGGTGGAGATGAGGAGGTGTCGGCGTTCTGGCGATTTACTCGGAAGGCTGCAGTAGAAGCTGCTGGGAGTCCCAGCAGCTTCTACTGAAGCCAGTCCCCAACTCCGGGGACTTCCGGCCGGGGACTTCGGGTGGCAGTATACGCTGTGAAGTTGTTTGCGGCCTGCCAGTAAACCCAAAGCAGAAGAAGACGAAGTGACGTCAGCGGCTCATTTGCGTAATCTTCCCTCAGGGAATTTATTCCGGTGTGAACGCGATCTGTACTAAGTGCCCTGGGGTAATAAGTGCCGGGGCACTGAGTGCCGCCACTAAATACGGCAAAGTACTTGGTGAGAACGTGCCTATTGTGTTCAATTTGATGGGCTCTCTTCTGAGTGGTTAAACATTACAAATGGTGTACCACAGGGTTCTGTTTCAGGTCCACTTTTATTCTTCATCTACATAAACAGCTTAGGTCAAAATGTGGATGGAGCAACTTTACATTTTTATGCGGACGATACCGTGATGTATTGTGTAGCTTCCTCCATTAAGGAGGCTGCTGTTACATTACATGTCACTTGTTAGACGCTTTTATCCAAAGCGACTTACATACTCAATACTGTGGGCAATCCCCACAGGAGCAATTTGGGGTGAAGTGTCTTGCCCAGGGACACAACGACATGCTGACTGCAGTGGGGTTTGAACCTGTGACCCCCTGATCCCAACACCAACGCACAACCACAACCCACTGCACCACACGCCTCCCTGTTACATTTCAGGCTGTTTTTAATATTATTCAGACTCAGCTCTCTGAACTAAAGCTTCTTTTAAATGTTGATAAAACTAAGGTAATGCTATTTTCAAAAGCTAAAAAGACACCAGAGACCACTTTGGATATTGGTACTGCGCAAGGAAAAGTACTTGAAGTGGTTGCCTGTTATAAATACCTTGGTATCTGGCTTGACGATTGCCTCTCTTTTAAACTTCAGGTAGATAATCTGCTGAAAAAGCTGAGGGTTAGACTAGGTTTCTTTTTCAGAAACAAGTCCTGTTTCTCACTTGAGGCCAGGAAAAGGCTAGTCACTGTGACCTTTTTACCTGTGCTGGACTACGGTGATCTGCTTTATATGAATGCACCTGCCCATTGCCTGAACAAGTTAGATGCCGCCTATCACAGTGCACTGAGATTTGTTACTAATTGTGAAGCACTTACTCATCACTGTACCCTGTATGCCAGGGCAGGTTTGCCTTCACTAACTGTACGGAGGCTCAGTCATTGGTACATGTTTATCTATAAAGCTATGTTGGGTAAACTCCCATCTTACATCTGCTCTCTGATCACACAGAGAGTTGCAGGTAGCTATTGCCTGAGATCACATGATGTGGCTTTGTTACATGTGCCAAGTGCTAGGACTGACTTTGGTAAGAAAGCTTTTATGTGCGCAGCTTCTCTTGCTTGGAACAGTCTTCAAACAGATTTGAAAATGAGCAAATTGTTTCCACTGCCTGTTTTTATAGCTCGGATAGGTGCAATGATACTGTTGGTACTTGTCAATGTCTCTAGTTATGTAAATGTAGCCCTGTAAATACGATGTCCTTTTGTGTTATCTGTTGTTTTATGTTCATGTTGTAACCTACTTGCTGCCATGTTGGACAGGTCTCCCTTGAAAAAGAGATCGATGATCTCAATGACCACCTGGTTAAATAAAGGTTTTTTTAAAAAAAAGGATTAGTTCTCCCAAATGACACTTCTTGCCTCTAGGTGGGCCACAGATAATTGTGTTTATTTTGTATAGATCTTTAGACCTCCCCATCCACCTCAATACATTGGAATTAAGAGGATTTTTGTTTATGGTACTCGAATAAAAAAAGTGTTAATATACCTATCCAAATTAAATTAAAAGGTACATGCACTGAACTTGCTTGGTGGATGCACATGTACCACTAAGGTGGAGACAGACATCTCACAGATTTATTTATTTATATTTAAAGCCTGAGCAAAGACTGACTATATAATAAATTACATAATGCAATATTAATTTTAAATGACATACTGTATTAACTTTATTTATAGTTACTATACTATGATTATTTGGACAAACTATATTATAAATTATTTTATATGCGTTCTAAACTGTGACTTTTTAGTGACAAACTATATTATCAATAATTGTTTTGACATACTACAATGACTATTTAAAAAACGTGTCACACTTTTTTGTGGCATACTATAATAGGACTTTTTTAGTGATTTTCTGTATGATACATTTATTATAACATACTATGAACAATTTATGACTACCTTCAATTTGACATTATAAAAACACAATAATTTTATGGCATATTATAGTTCGACTTTTTTAAGAACAACTTTTTATTAATATGTTTTTATGGCATACTATGCAATACATTTTCTATGTGGTAATATATTTTTGTGATACACTATTATTTATTTATGACATCAATTTTTTTTTTTAACGTACTATAATATGGTCTTTTAAAGACATTATTTTGTATTTTTTCTATTACTATATTATTGTGATGATCGTGTTGTGCACTCCTGACCTCTAGTAGCTGAAGTTACGTAGAATCTTCTAATTCAGGTTTTAACTCAGGTTAATGGAATAGATTTAAAGGTAGGGTAGGTAAGAATGGAGAAACCAGCTCGAGTGCGCTAGAATTTGAAAGTACACAACCGGAAAAAATCTGCCCCTTTACTTCCTTCAGACTGCCTTAAGGCCCCTACACACCAGGCCGATATCGGCCGTCTTGCGTTGTTGGGCGAAAACGGGTTCCTTGTCGCCCAAAGTCAATTTGGTGTGTCCCGAACCCTCGGCCGTGACACGCCTTATTTGGCCTTTCACGATCGACACCCGGCCGATTCAACATGTTGAATCGGCCGGGTGTCGGACACAAGCTATCGGGCCAAGAAACCACTCTGATCAGCTGTTCAGCTAGCAAATGAGAAGCGAAACGGAAGTGAGGGACGTAAACAAACGATTTAAGGCACAGGACAGCAGCTAAACACCAGCAGGTGATACTTAAAGACATCAAACATAGCCCTTAAATGTCCTCTCTTACCTCCCACACATAGCAGGGACATCTCTGATATCGGCGGGAGCGTCCCCGGCTGTCCTCTGCTGAGAGCTCCGTGATTTGTTTGGTCAAGTCCGGTTTTTCATCTCATCGTAAATTTAGCAAGAAGTGGCCATTATTACATTGCTGACTCAATAAACTACACACCCGCCAGAACACTGCGATCATCAGATGCAGGTCTATTAACTGTGATTTCATAGTATGTCTGCACTTTATGTGCTCATTTCATCATGCATGTATTTTTATATTCTAAAACATGTTTTCGATGGACTAGAGTGAAAATGGAACGGCACCCGCTATTTGTTTGTATACCAGTCTGTTCTTCTTCTCTGTCTTCCGGTTGTTGCCTATTTTGAATGACGAATACACACTACCGCCGGCTGCTGGTAAGGAGAGTTATTGCCACTCATGCATGCGCAGTTCGTACGTGCTCGGCTGTAGTAAAGCGGTGTATTTCAGTGCGACACATGGCCAAGACGCAGGAGAACTCGTCGATGGATCTGTCGGTGTCGGATGTCGGCGAGTTCTCTGGTGACTGCCTGGTGTGTCAGGGCCTTACAGAGCCCCTCCTCCAACACACACGAACGTGCACATGACCAATGAGGGCACGAGATAAGTTTGTGCACGAGATGGAAGGCTGACAGGCAGGTAGGCCATCCAGTTATTTTAGCCGGGCCGGCTCAGATGATTGGTCGTGCTTTTTACAGCGCCACGGCTTCCTCAGACGAAATGTTTGTATGTATTTATTGTCAAAGCATTTAATGTATTCATTGCTATCGGGATGTTAAGAGCATTCCATGGAATATAACAAAAAGTGTTTCTGAAGTGAATTACCTACCCCACCTTTAATAGTAGATTACTATGACTATATACTTTTTAAATTCCTAAAATATTTAAAACCTACGTATTTTTATATTCTAGACGTGTGCATGTGTGTGTGTGTGTGTGTGTGTGTGTGTGTGTGTGTGTGTGTGTGTGTGTGTGTGTGTGTGTGTGTGTGTGTGTGTGTGTGTGTGTGTGTGTGTGTGTGTGTGTGTGTGTGTGTGTGTGTGTGTGTGTGTGTGTGAGAGAGAGGTACTGTCTCAGCAGTGGCCCTGTGTCCTGCAGGACGCTCACATATCTCAGCTGTATGGAGTGTGAGACATCCGGGCCATGATCGTCTCCGACACTGCATCAAACGCAGCAGGCTTGAGACCAGAGGGCTCGAGGGGCAGGGCTGTGGCCCTGTCAGGCTGGGGGCCCTCCACAGGCTCCTGGAGGGGTCCTGGCTGAACCTTTAGGACACACAGAAAGAGAGGATTAGGGTTAGACAGCTGCACAGACACAAAAAGAAGAAGCAGGCTTTAAACGAAACATTTGAAGGACTCACATCCAGCCAGACATCCTCCAGCATGGCCTGTGGGGGGACGGAGGTGGAGGGGGAAGCGGAGGGCTTATTCCTCCTCCTGGCAGCCTGTTATGGCGCATTTCCACTACCCGGCCTCGCTCGGTATGGCTAGGCCTCATTAGGACTGGCTCACTTTATGGCGCATTTCCATTACAGTTTAGGAACTGGGGTAGTATCTATAGAGAGGCGAAGTCCCTCCCCTTCCGGTGGGACTCATGGGACCTTATTTCGGAAAAAGTTTGTATTGAAGTCAATGGAGAGAGAAAGATTATCTTTCGATCCCGTTTGAATTGTGCCACAAATTACACATATGATGTTTGTCAATCTTAAAGGGGACCTATCATGCAAAATGCACTTTTGTACGTCTTTTATACATGAATATGTGTCCCCGGTGTTCCAGGGAAGTGTCAGAAAACACAACCCTCTCTATTTTCCTCCATACCCAAATCTCTAAAAAAGGGGCTGCAACGGATCTGATAAAAACTGATCCAGATTTGAACACTGTCCTGGCGTCAGGACAGTGGCGCTACGGCTATTGGGCCAACTCCACCAATCAGGAGGAGACCGCCACGGCCATTGCTGTTCGAAAGCTGGAGACTATGTAGTACATATGCCAGGCCTGTAGGTGGTGCTGTTCTCACAGAATCAGCCCTTGCAAAAACAGAGCTAAACATTTTCAAATTGAGCGAAATGAGGCATGGCTAAAATGCATGATCTGTTTGGTATTTTGAAAAAAAAAAAGTATAAATATGCCTTATATAGGTATGGTCCTACACTATATTATTAAAATATAGCATGATAGGTCCACTTTAAATAATAATTTCCATGTCAAAAAAGTCACAGTTTGCCGTAAAACTGTTGAAATATAAGACTATGAAAAATACGCAACTAGAAAGACTACAAATCCCAGAATTCCGCTGGCTCTTACGGAACCGACTAACTCCCCTTGTGTGTATGTACAGCTCTCAACATGCCCAGACTTGTAGTGATTTTCACCTCTTTTAATACTTTTCGCCTCATTCTGAAAGAAAGAGGTGAAATATACCAACGTGACGGGCCGTCTTGGTGTGTGGTAGTGATGTGTCGGTCGCGAACGAGCCGATTCTTTTGAACGGCTCTTTGGTACGAACGAGGGGAACCGAGTCCTACTTGGTGAGAGCCGTTCTTGTTATCGTTCAATCGTTGGTCCGCACTCACTGCCTGCCAACATGCACTCGCCTTTTAAAAAGCTTGATTTTGTTCCCCAAACGTATTCCGTGAAGATCCGCCCCTACTCTGATTGGTAGGTTTCAGCACGAGGAGTGAGATGGGGTGGGTCTTAACGGAATACGCGCGAGAGAGAAGTCATACCAAGTGGTACAGGACAGGTAGACCACGTGTTTTTCGGATGGAAAATGAGCCAAACGTGAAAGCGCAGCAGCATTTGGATGCACTTCAACCAAAACCCAGGCAGTGATAAAGCGCACCATTTGTAAAGGCAAAATATCCTTTAAAGCAGGGTCAACAAATAATCTCCATCGCCACTTAAAAACACAGTATCTAATATTAAGAGTTGCGTGAATTTCATTCAAGGCAAGGCAACTTTATTTACTTATCACATACAGAGGGTAAATTCAAAGTATATTCACTGACATGATGACATGGATATGGCGCCACCTTGTGTCATGTTTACAATGCCGATTATTTACATTAGGTCTGGCAATGCAGTCAATCATTATCCTGGTGATTATTTCGCAGATAAACCTAGTAACCCCGCCCCCTTTAAAACAACGGCTCTTTTGAACGGCTCTTTTGAACGGCTCTTTGAAAGGAACGGAGCCATAAGATCCGGCTCCCTTCAAAGAGCCATAATTCCCATCACTAGTGTGTGGTGCGAGACGGGAGATGTAGTTCATTGAGCGGTTTCTCACAAAAAAAACATAATTTTTCCGAAATAAGGTCCCATGGAGCTCAACCGGAAGGGGAGGGACTTCGCCTCTCTATAGAGTGGCGAAGTCATGCATTTTTAGATGGTTAATAACAAGCATTACAATGTCTACTTTTGCGGTCATCCAATCCGCTAGGTGGCGATGTTGCAAAACAACTAGAGTCCTGTGAGTGCGGTCCTGAGAGTGCAGCCTCCGACGCTGCAGCTTCATACTATTGGGCATTTAGTGGGATGGAAGTTGGAGGCACTGCTATACAGAACTTTTCTACTCTCTAATATCTTCAGTAAATTGCAAATGTGCTGTTTCGTGTAGAATTACAAGGGAAAGCTCTAGTTTAATAAGTTAAATTAAAAATAAGTTAAAGTGGACCTATCATGCTATATTTGAATAATATAGTGTAGGACCATACCTATATAAGGCATATTTATACTTTTTTTTGTGCAAAATACCAAACAGATCATGCATTTTAGCCATGCCTCATTTTGCTCAATTTGACATTTTTTAGCTCTGTGTTTGTAAGGGCAGATAAGGGCAAACCAGCACCATCTACAGGCCTGGCATATGTACTACAGCGTCTCCAGCGCTTTCGAACGGCAATGGCCGTGACTGTCTCCTCCTGATTGGTGGAGTTGGCCCAATAGCCGTAGCGCCACTGTCCTGACGTCAGGACAGTGTTCAAATCTGGATCAGTTTTTATCAGATCCGTTGCAGCCCCTTTTTTAGAGATTTGGGTATGGAGGAAAATAGAGAGGGTTGTGTTTTCTGACACTTGGTGAGTTCCCTGAAACACCGGAGACCATACTTGCCAACCTTGAGACTTCAGAAATCGGGAGCATTTCCAAAACCACCGCGGGGGGGAGCTGTATTAGATTAACATTAACATGCTTATTGTAGTTGTAAGTGCACTGCCTTGCGACCTGTAGCACCATATGTGTGGGCTGGACCTGTATTTTACAGGAAAGGAGTGAGCAGAGGGTAGAATTGTCGATTCTTGTTCTGTTTGCTGTGACTATCTTCCTCACCCTCTCAGACTTTCAGTTGCGCGCGCTACGCTACCATGGAAACCAAACAATGGTGTAGCTGTATTAAAGTCCGAGTGGAAAGAGTCCTGAGTAAATCTGATTTTGTCAGAAATCGGGAGAAATGCGGGAGAAATATGACCCCGGGAGGAAACCGGGAGAGGGCAATGAAATCGGGAGTCTCCCGCGAAAATCGGGAGGGTTGGCAAGTATGCCGGGGACACATATTCATGTATAAAAGACGTACAAAAGTGCATTTTGCATGATAGGTCCCCTTTAAGTTAAAATTAAAGACTATTAAACACCTGGACTTTTGAAAGAACATCCAAAAACATTTATCTGTTTGCATCTTGCTAATTATTTATCTAATATATCATATTCCATTGAATTGTATATAGACTTTTTTTGCACTATTTCAATTTTATTTGTATTTACTTGCACAACTCAAAACATTCTCTTGCACTATTTTATCTGTTTTATTTGTTCTATGTCCTATATATATTCATGTTGCACTGTTGGAGGAGCCTGTGACTTCAGTTTTTCATTGCCATATCTACACTATAGCCACTGTGCACATTGAATCTTGAATCTTGAATAGGAAGAGGTCAGATTTGCTCTTTCTCAATATTACTCTGTTTCACATTCACTACTACATAACAGTGAGGATTTCTTTCAAAGACACTTCCAGCGTCAACTTTTTTTAAACGTAATATAATAGCTAACTATTTTGCTGAGTTATAGAGGTAGGTAGCCATTTTGGCAATTTATTTCTAGTTATGATATCTCTGACAGAAAGTAGTCCCCCTGGTGTGATAGGGCCTATGTCACAAGTTTATTGAACACACATAATTTAAACGGTGTGTTACATAACTGTAAATTAACTCACAAATGTACCTGAAATTACACCAGGAGAAATTGGGTCTGATATCCTTGACTATAGAAAAAGTATTCCACAGAATAATCTCACCTCAAAGTGGGATGAGAAACTGTTCTGGACAACAATGATAATTTACATCCATGAATCGTTTTCAGACTTTAATTGTAGTGCTTTTAGAACAGTAATTATTATTAACGACGGTTGATTTAAGGACTGTTAACGTTAAAAAATACATTTAACTCTGTGATCGTAATTTTTTGAAGATGCAATGATTTCACTTGCTCACTAGATGGAAGTGTTTAGCAGAGTAGATTGACTAGTCTGGGTACCAACAGTTTTATTAGCAATAAAGAGGAATGAACCCATAGGATTGTAGTAGACAAGGTGTATGTTTCACATCATTCAGACAGCCTACCTCTCTCATACTCATTTATATCAATCACCGTGTTGGATTGTAATAAAATAAAGGGCAGTGTGTGGAGAGTACTTCGGTCAACAGATGAATAGTATTAAATTAATCGAAAAAGATAACGTGAAAATCCAAACAAGTATAGGCTACTAGTAAAACATTAAACATTTTTTTAGAGAGGCGACAATGTTGCTGAGTGGTTCCCGTAAGCCATTTTGGCAATTTACTTTGGGATGAAGCTGCTGAAGTGGCAGGAGATCTTTGATTAGGAACAGATGGTTACCTGGGTGGGCAGGGTTGCTGGCAATCTTTGCTGCTCTTTCATTAGCTCCTGTGTCATGCACCTCTTTAACGAAAAGGGCAGCTGACAGGTGACAAAATAATAGTGTTCAGCACGCTGGAGTTTGTCCTCAGAATGCCGAAGTAGGACTACTTTAGACAGAGAAAAGATTTAAAGGTGGGGTAGGTAAGTTTGAGAAACCGGCTCGAGATCGCTTGAATTTGAAAATACACAACCGGAGAAAATCTGCCACTTCCTTATAGAGCCCCTCCTCCAACACACACGAACGCGCACATGACCAATGAGGGCACGAGATACATTTGTGCACAGATGGAAGGCTGACAGGCAGGTAGGCCATCCAGTTATTTTAGCCGGGCCAGCTAAAATGATTGGTCGTGCTTTTTACAGTATTACGGCTTCCACAGATGAATTTTTTTTATGGATTTTTTGTCAAAGCACTTAAGATATTCATTGCTATCGGGATGTTAAGAGCATTCCATGGAATATAACAAAAAGTGTATCTCGAGCCGGTTTCTCAAACTTACCTACCCTACCTTTAAGGTGATGAATTATGTATATGGCGGTTAGTTTGATGCATGTGCTGTCACATTAAATGCATTGTCTTCTACATTCACCTTCTATCTGGAGGGGTTTTCATTCTGCTTGTGTTTGGTCAACTGCCTCACCAGCCATGAACCTCACTGCACATCACTGCAGAAGCTTATATATAGACATCTAAGTTTTTTGTGCCCCACCACTTTTGTACATATAAAAACGCCACTGCATATGACCCTATAAACAAAAGTGCTGGTCACCGCGGCAGGTACAACAAGCATTATTCGATCACAAAAATTAAGTAATCTGCCAGTTGATCAGCACAATTAAATATCTCAAAGGTTACAAAAAAAATATGTAAGAATATAAACTCCACAGCAGATTCACTCACAATATTACAGCAAATGAGAGCCTGCACAGTTTCTGCAGTGCAAGCCACACAATGATAGGTTTCTAGGCAGTCCCATGCATCATGAAAGTGAAATGTCTAGTTGACATGATAACGGCACTAGATGAACAGTCAGAGTATCCCCAAAGTGATGAAAAGTCCTCTAAAGGGTGAAATGAACCAAAACATGATGCAATGCAATTAAAGGTGGGGTAGGTAAGTTTGAGAAACCGGCTCGAGATACACTTTTTGTTATATTCCATGGAATGCTCTTAACATCCCGATAGCAATGAATATCTTAAGTGCTTTGACAAAAAATCCATTAAAAAATGTCATCTGTGGAAGCCGTAATACTGTAAAAAGTACGACCAATCATTTTAGCCGGCCCGGCTAAAATAACTGGATGGCCTACCTGCCTGTCAGCCTTCCATCGGGGCACAAACTTATCTCGTGCCCTCATTGGTCATGTGCGCGTTCGTGTGTGTTGGAGGAGGGGCTCTGTAAGGAAGTGGCAGATTTTCTCCGGTTGTGTATTTTCAAATTCTAGCGATCTCGAGCCGGTTTCTCAAACTTACCTACCCCACCTTTAATCATTGTAGAGATAGTTCATTAAAAAAGTGGACTTATTGGAAAAGTCAGATCACATGGGTCATTTGGATTAAACCATTTAGACATCATGGATATCTGTACCATAGTACAGCAATCTACTCTATCAACCTTGAGTTATTTGTTTGAGTTACTGGCCTCCCACCAGGGTTGGCCTGAGATGGTTTGGAGGCCGTTGAATTTCATGACACAGATATCCTTTCTCCATTAATATTGTATGACACGTGTTAGCCGTGTGCCATGCTCATTAGTATTTCTACTGCATCTTCACAGCAGTTGGTCACTGCATCGAAGAACCTCTGAGACTGTAAGTAAGAGAGGGAGGGGCGGATATAGGAAAAACATACTGAAGCATGCATCCTCAAGGTCATTTCACACAAGTTCCATCTATGGATTTTGTGGTTTTGTAATAAAACTTCCAAGCTATGCATTAGTGATTTTTCCTCCTCAGTTCTGTGATACAAGGACATTTTATTTTAATACTTTTGGAGGCCACCACAGAAATAAAATGTGTTTTCTATTGACCCTTTAACCTTGCAATGCAAGTGAAGAAAATAAAATGTGTTATCCTGGGCTTAAAACCAACCTTAACATATCCGACTAAAAAGAAAAGCAAACTTCAGCAAAGTTATGTAGATATCACATTTAATTATATCTCATTTTTACACCATATATTGGTCTTATTTAAGTGTTTTCTTCCTGTCAAATGATTGTTTCCAAGGTCAACAATTAACTTTCATGCTCTCTGCACATTCCTAGAGGTCAAAGTCTGTACTGGATATAAAATCAATTAAGACTTTTACAATAACACTTTTGCCATTAATAGACGACTTCAAGGTGGTGAAAAAATTGTGAGCCTTTACACCTAACATCTCGGACGTCATCACTGCTGCTGAGTTCAATACCATTTATTCTTATATTGCCCTTAAAAAAGAGAGTCAA
Source organism: Trematomus bernacchii (assembly GCF_902827165.1). Lineage (NCBI taxonomy): Eukaryota > Metazoa > Chordata > Actinopteri > Perciformes > Nototheniidae > Trematomus > Trematomus bernacchii. The sequence goes on from NW_022987739.1 coordinate 22,271,483, forward strand.
AGACCGGCTCATTCAGATAGGCCACCAAGGGATCGTACTTCGTAAAATAAGTAGAGTAAACAGCGAGAGACAAATAATATTTTGTATGCCTTTTTTATGGCTACTAAAGGTCAAGAAAGTCTGAGTTTTTTTGTAAAAACCTTTGAAATAGAAGGCTGTGAAAATATGTACTTAAAAAGACAACACGCCCAGAAGTGATGTGTACTTTCTCTTAAGCTACAATGCCTGCTAGCTGGATGAAACGATCAGGTAAGATAACGTTATATTAGTTTGTGGAACATAGCTAGGTTACCTAGTTTGTTACATTAGTTTGTGGAACATAGCTAAGTAACCTAGCTTGTTAGATTAGTTTGTGTAACATAGCTAATGCCGCGTTTCCACTACAGCGCGCAGCCCGGTTTAAGAGGGCTGTGACGTCAGCGGCCCGTTTGTGGTTGCGTTTCCACTTGGCCTAGTACCGGCCGGCTGGTCCTAATTCTCAGTTTTTCTGGCCTCATAAAATCGTGGGGCCAGGGCCAGAGGCAACCGGGCTGTGTTTGTGACGTCAACGCTCTCGGCTGCTGATTGGTCGGAGAGAATCGTCACAATCTGCGCGCGAGATAATCCATTTTTACAAACAGCATTTTTGTTAACGGAGGAGCTACAACAATGGCAAAGAAAAGCACACCATGGTCGGTCGAGGAAGTGACGACGTCCATTATATTGCAGATGATAAGGTCCAGCGGGTGCTCGACGGGACAACTCGCAATATCAAAGTCTTTCAGGAGGTCTCTACACAGACACTGGACTCTCCAACGGCGTTACTGGAGTCTGCATGGTACGTTTTTGCTAACGCTGTGTTATTTGCTTGAAAGCTTTGTGTCCCTGCTTTGTGTCCCTGCTTTGTGTCCCTATCTGTTTTAAAGCTCACTTCTAACAAATAAGTCTATTTTATCCTTACATTTATGTTCGACAACCCCGATGGAGCCCCGAAGGCTAGCTAGGCAGATAGCATTAGCGAGAGCTATTGTTTGCTAACACCATATGTGCCATTGTTTACGTTCAGTTTGTCTTTTCTATAGTTGTTGTTGCTATTTATAGTATTGTGCTGCAGTAGTTTGTGGAATTTACAAGTCATGTTTCTGTTCTAGATGATTACATTGGGACTAGCGAGGAGGAACAGCGAGGAGGACACAACGTCCTCTGCATCAACAGCACAAACCGAGGAGGAGAGGATCTGGCCCTGCAGGAACGGCAACTGGCCCAGCAGAATCAATGCCATGTCTTATCTTATTGCTTGTTGATAAATAATTGCACCCACCAGCGATCGCACAGAAAGATGGCATCATCTAGGCGTCCCTCTGCAGTCAGAAATATCATAAACACCATCGTCCACAAAGCACTGTACAGGGGTTTATGGATTTAAGAGAATACTTATCACAGTGAAACCTTTATCATCTGTTGCAATTAAAGCAAATAAGAGAATAAATACTTGGTTAAATAATACATTTTAACTCTTTAGCAGGACAACTCTGCATACTGTTTGAAATTGAGTTTGCTAGCTTGAGGTCCTCCTCTAAAACATAACATTACATAATGGTATTAAGAATACATGATAAATACATGTAGAAAAATTACTCAATTGTAATACCCTCGTTGTGCTAGACTCAAACACATTGCTTACATATTTCAAAGAGAAGAGAACAAAAGAAAACACCTATACAAAGAGAGCGGTGCACAGCGCTTAATATTTACTTGCACTATATTTCTGTTGATCTGGGTTATTGTGTTGCACTGTTGGAGGAGCCTGTGACCTAAGATGTTCATTGTCATAACTACACTAGCTATGTTCGTATGACAAAATAAAAAACCTTGAACCTTGAGGCTGTGTCTTTCAGACAAACCATCATAATCATATTATTTTATGCTGTGGATACTTTAGCCTCCATCCATGTTAACAATTTTTTACACTTGCATTTATGAATATAGTTCTGTTGTGTTTTACACTTTTGTATTTATGTTTATAGTTTGCTTTGATATTTGCTTAATTTATTAGATTATTATTATGGGGGCAGTACTTGTGCTTGAAATTCAAATATTTACTAAATAGTCAATTCTGATAACATTTTTTTGGTTTAAATAATTTGACAAACACATGTATGTGAAAAAGAAAAGATGTATTTATGTTCAATACAATACAATGAATATTTAGGTATTACACGTAGGTTTTCCTCAGGCATCCTGAAGTTCTCCACTGAGTGTGTGAAAGATGGAACAATCACATTCCACCACTCGGTAGCTCGGTCGGTAACTTCTGAAATACACAAACAAAAGCATACATATTTTAATACGTAAAAGTGGTAGCTACAATTAATTAAATACTTGAAATACTTTGGTCGTATAGGGAGAGTGAGCCTAAACACATTGCTAGTTAGCGAACGTTAGCTTACCAAGTAGCATTGTAGTTAGTAGTGATTCGAGTCGTCCTGTAGTCTGCGGCGTAGGAGGACTGCCCGAACTCTCGCGTCAGCTTCTTCTATACCTCGTCTTGCTATACGTCGCCTCTTTCGAAACAACTTGTCTATTTCTTGTGATAATAAACCACACAGCAAAAAACAAGCAAACGATCGCTTTCACATCTCCATTGTTGTGTCGCATTGAAGATGACGTCACGGCAGTTTTAAGCAGCGTCGCTCCGCCTACACTGTTACTATAGATACTGACCCGGTTCCTAAACTGTAATGGAAACGCGCCACAAAGTGAGCTGGTCCTAACGAGGCCGGGCGCGGCCAAAGGAGGCCGAGCGGGGCCGAGCGAGGCTGTGTAGTGGAAACGCGGCATAAGTAACCTAGCTTGTTACATTAGTTGTGTAACATAGCTAAGTTTCCTAGCTTGTTACATTAGTTTGTGGAACATGGCTAAATATTCTATTGTGTTACATGAGTTTGTGGAACATAGCTAAGTAGCTTGTTAGATTAGTTTGTGTAACATAGCTAAGTAACCTAGCTTGTTACATTAGTTGTGTAACATAGCTAAGTTACCTAGCTAGCAACTGCAACTGTAACGGTATTGGCTGTGTTGGTGACATACAGTATATTGTGGACACGAAAGGTGCAGGTAACTCAACAGTTTAAAAGTTACTACAACAAACTCACTTGAATTCCAAAAATATATTTTTTATTAACTAAAACATGACACAATTCAAAAGGATCAAATAATTATGTATCTCTTGCCATTGACTACCCAACATATAGTTTTCAGAATAAAAGTCCCATATTCAACTGAAAGAGTGGAACCTCACCTTTCTATAGGTACAGTATCATCTATCCAACAATCAATAACTTCTAGTAGAACAACCCGAAAATCTTTGTTGAAGATTTTGATTATATTCTGTTTTTCAGTTGCCACAAAGAGTGTGTCTCGACCAACTTTCACTGTTTCTCCACTTCGAAGCATGTCGAAACAATTAGTTGTAGCTTTGATTGGTGTCACACACTCATTAGCAGCAGAACATAGCCCTTTACAGTGAGGTAAGAAAGGTTAACAAAGGGTTTGACATTTAACCATTTCACAAGAAATATTAAACAGTACATAGATATCCAGACATTTTTGCTTCAAATGTGGTGCTGTGCGGTTAGACACTTAACAAGAAAGTTTAAGAAATCATAAATCTTCTTCAACTATAATTGTTTTTTTTGTCCAACATAACAATAGCTGTAATTGCACCTTTATTTTTTTTGCAATCTGGTCACATCTAGCTAATAACAAGAAACTACAAAATACTTGTATTTATTCATCATGTTGTGAGTTTTCTGCCTCAGGCATTTTCAGCATTAGCCATCTGGTGTCCTTAGAGTTGCTTTATACAATTCTTACCATAATATAAACTGTCATTGAGTGTATTGAGGTTAGGAGGTGTTTAACCATGCTAGCAATATTACAATAAGCACTGATCAGCGTTACAGTGATTACATACTGTTTGTGGTTACTGTGAACTGCAAAGTGTTTTTACTCATTAAGTCTTGAAAAAAAGGGCAGTATAATGAAGACAAAAAAAAACGTCTTTCTCTGCCAAAAAACGGTAGCCTTCCTCCGCAGAAAGGCGTCCAATCAGATACCATAATCCAATACCTCCAATGTTCCAGCACAGGCTGACAATTCAGATTGCAGTCTGGCCAAACATTACGCAGGTATAACAACCAGCCTGCAGGTGATAAAACAGTGGATAGAGCTTCAACTCATGACAGACTTGTAAATCCACTTGAACAAGAAAAGCGAACAGCTTTATTTCTCTCAGGGAAGGTCATAAGGTCACAGGTTAGGTCCCAGAGTGAGTGTCCGGAGGTCGCTGTTGTAACGTCTCATCTATGGTTATCACCGTGTCCTCCGATCTGTTGGAGCTCAGGCAGTTGGTGTGGTTCAGGGATATGTAGCTCATCTCCACCAACCGGGGCCTCTCGTTCAACTCCCTCACCTCGGTTATATTGTTGGTGATGCAGTTAATCTCCGTTTTGTGGCTCGTGTCTCGACAAGAGTTAAATACCCAGTCTGAAGAGAGATAGAGGGATAACATAGGGGTAACTTTTTCTCTTGTCAATACAGACTAAGGAAGTGTGAATAAGGAAAATGCACTGTGCTGGCTAATAGTTTCAGAAGGGATCAGAGTCAACAACAAAATCAATCAAGGTAGCTTACAAATTTAGTTTTTACATTTTGAGACTTCTTTCCTGCACTTTACATATCAAATGTTATATTCAACATGAGATAAAACAGAGTATAAATATGTTTTCCTTTGCTTGATGCTTTGCGACAGATTGAGCTAGGGCTAGTCATCAAATTGCCTGTTATGTCTGACACATCGTAAAACAAAGCAAAATACACTCACATTTAGTAAGTTATCACAAGCAAACGTTTAACATTTTTGTACAAAATCAATTATGAAAATAGTTTGTTATTAATTAACTTAAATTGACTAATAATTTCAGCTATAGATCTAGTCACTTTTCTTTGTATACAGTTTCCACAAACAAGCCCTGACAGATGCAGCCTCAGAGGAAACGGAGGCCCATTCATGCACGATGCAAAAACAAGCAAACTCCGTATTTAGAACGTGCACAGAACAAGTCTGCAAACTTCATCTGACAGAAAAGTTAGGATGGGTTCGGCCTCTGTAATTCCATTAGAGGCAAAGCACCATAAAATTGTTTCTGGGGAAGATGTCTGCCGCGCAGCAGCCCCATCATGAGCGGTGGAGCCTGTTTGAATTGGGACACATCAATCATTGTTCTGTCAGATGAGCAGCTTAGATTAAGGCCGACAGTAGTGAGTGTGAAGAACAGACGGCAGGCAGAACGGGATTCCTCCAGACTGACAGAACTGATACATGACCACTTGGGACCACCTCACGTTTCTTAATTCTTCTTTTGTATATTTAATTTTTATTTAAAGTGGCCCTACGTATATATATATATATATATAACACACTACAGGAAAGGGAAAACCCCAAAAGCACAATTGGGCTATAAAATATTTTCTTTCTGCTTTCATGACTACTACTTATACTATTAATACAATTAATGATGTCGACATTATTAGAAATAGCAAGTTTCATATACCCACATGAGTATAAGGTTTTATCCAAATTGTTACATCTTACATATTATTATTTTCAGAGTTTTCCCTTTTATTTCTGTATTTTTTCAGTTTTCATTCCACTATATTTGTTTTTGTTTCTATGTGAACCCTAACATACGCTTTTGCTTTTCTCATGTTACACCCAGTCAGAAGAGTGAAGCATCAGGCTGTGAGTAGGAGGCTTGACAATGTCTTTTCCAGCTTTCTCTGGTGAGCAGCCTTAAAACACACATCCTCCACATTTACACCTCAGCAAAATGCCCAGGAGCCCAAACACTTTGTTGCCTGCGTGTTTGTGTGAATGTGTATGTGTGAGTTTTCATATGAAGGTGGGAAGGTCAGGTGAGGCGCAGGTAGACAGACAGAACAGCAGAAGTCTCTGTGGCAAAGCTAAGTGCTGCCGACTGTGACCCATGTGAGCTATGGTTTTCACCTGGTTCACTGGTTCCATGGCTGTCACCTTCAGCAACCATAGACCTGCCTCCACCTACAAGCAGGGAGCAACACAACCAGCATGTTAGTGACTACATCTATGAATATGATAAGGACAAAGCAGGAAGGCTGAAACACAAGTCATTATCACACCAGTAGACAGGTGTTATAATGTTACCTCCATTAGGTAAAATGCTAAATTTGAAGGCTCTTCCCATACACAACAATAAAACCAATCTATTGTTAATTTTACTGCAGAACAACTGTGTTCGTGGCATTCTGTAAAACAGTTTTAACAGACATCTGTCAGTTTATTTGAATGTATTTTTTAAGAAAAATATATAATTACCTTCAAAAGATAAACCCTAAGTTGGTTTCCAGGCCCCAAATGTGTTATTACTTAAGAAATTAGCTGTCATAATACAATTATTCATAACAGCACCCAAAGAGATGGTCAACAATGGGGTCATGATCCCAAAATGTGTTAGAACCGCCAGAGGTCGCTGTAGCATATAACTAAAACCGCCAACGGGTCAAATTTACCCGCTATTGATTTTCAAGGTACAATGTTCTTTTATTTATCATGTAGAACAGTGAGTTTTGATCGCACAGGGATGAAACTTATACCAATAGAATATGTGTTTGTGCAGATAGCATGAAGTATAAAATATCGCTAACAGTGCTGATTTAAACGCTTGGTGCTAGACTTGTGTTTTGTTTAAGTACAAATCTCTCTGCTCTCTCTCTCTCTATCTATCGATCTATCTATAACTATCTATCTGTCTATCTGTCTATCTCTCTCTCTCTCTCTCTCTCTATCTCTCTATCTATCTATCTATCAATCTATCTATCTATCTATCTATCTCTCTATCTATAAGGAACCGCAGTAGACAAAAGGCGTTGCTATAGCAACACGTCATGTTTACGCTGCATGTTCTATGAGGTAAATATTACCCGCTGGCGGATATAGGTATAAATGGCATTTTTTTGGGCGATTTTTTCAATCTGACTTCATATTGACAATTGTTCACAACAGAGGGTGCTACATAACACACTTTCAGGAAAAGTCAAGGACTGGGAGACTTGAATATTTTATTGAAAAAAAGTTACATACAATCAAAAAACAGCTGCGGGTAAAATTGACCCGTTGGCGGTTCTAGTGTTAAAAGCCAGAATCCTAAAATTGTTCACCTTAAAATCAGTTGCCAAAATCACAAAGTATCAACAATGCACATTTGTCGATACTTTGTGATTTACAAATGTATTTTTATGTTCGAAAAACCTAACATTGTTCATATCAACAATTACTGTAGTCCTAACAATTAATAGCCCTAATATCCTAAACATATCCAAAATCTTTGGTAATAGGCCAAAATGTCCTTTAATGCTGTTGTCGTTAACACAAATATTCTTGTCACACCCCAAACTCTAAGTCTGTTGTGGATCAATACCTCCAAATCTGGTTGTTACGGCCGCAAAACAACTTCAGAATTTGATCTAACTTCACAGAGCCTAACCATTTATAACAAGGACCCCTACATTTATTTTTAAAATGTGTCACAATTTCAAATTGTGTTGTATTGCAACAACGAAATCCCCAAATGTGACATATCTCCCATCAACAATTGGTATCATTATGTCACCAAATGTAAAGGTGTAGTGCACACAAATCCTAAGCATTTGTTTGGCATAGTAGCCTATCTCTAAAAAGTTGCGATGTTTTCGAAAATGTCTCAAAATTGGTCACATTTTTTGTTTTTGTGTAACACATATTGTATAAATGAGGATTTTGGCGCTCTATTATGGACAAATGTAAGGATTGTTTAGTGAGATAATAGAATGAATCCAAGGAGTTTTATGTTCCAATTATTTATGGGTCCCTGGTGGCCCGAAAGGCCCCTGCAGCTGCTGAGTTAGTGTTTCCCTGTACTGATCCACCAACAGTGAAACCTCACTGAGTGAAATATACTATTTTGCTTTAAGTCACTTGAAGTAATGAGCTGACAATCGGGTCAAGTCAACACTTCTGAGTTGATAACGTGTCCTAAAAATAGATGTCATTCATTTATTATGTATCGCTCACAGGACGCTCTTCTAAAATAGAGAATCGGCAGCTCCTTTCTGTATTTCTCTCATACGCACACTTGCTGTGTAGTAGTGTAGTGCAGTTTGTCAGAATGTCTTCTTCACAAGGTCATTGACTCAGCAGAGCTAAGGATTTTCACATTTGGGATTTTTGATAGAGGGATGACAAAGCAGTTTACACATGTTTACTAATTGAAGTTTACCAGAAACACTGTTGTACATATTGTTTAAAGTCTTGAACTATATATTTTTTTGAAACAGTCACTAAAGAGGGTTCTGGGAGACCAAATGGAAATGTAAAGGACCCATATTAGGCTCTTTTTCAGGTTTCATATCTGTATTTTGTAGGGGCACATTCCACAATTTTACCACAATTCATCACACACACACACACACACACACACACACACACACACACACACACACACACACACACACACACACACACACACACACACACACACACACACACACACACACACACACACACACACACACACACACACACACACACACACACACACACACACACACACACACACACACACACACACACACACACACACACACTAGGGGTCACATACCGACAAACTCATTGACCACATCTTTGACCAGGTGTCCAACTATCGCGTACGCCACCGCCACCACCACCAGCGCGGCCATGAGAAGGTACAGGATGGCTTTGGGCAGCGGGATGGAGCCTCGTGCCGGTGTCCGGTAGTCCGTGTGCAGCAGGTCACTCTCGGAATAAGAGTACTGAAAGAGGTGCTCCATGCCCGAGGTATGGTTGGAGTTGAGAGGCGGGTTGCTGGCGCTCATTACGCTGTCCGGCTGCAGAGCGGTCACCATGGTGGTCGTCACATCCTCGCCTTCGTCCATGTTAACCAAGCGTGTAGTTTTATTCATCAGAGGCAATATCTGAGACAGAAAAAAACTCCAGTCCTTTATGGCACTCGTGTTACATAAAAACATTTCTTCTACCATGTATGTAATCACCAAAGGAAGGGAGACAGGTGTGAATCTGCAGGGTATATATCCAAGGCGCAAAATCCCACCGCGGACGCACCAGAATAAGAACAAAACTCTCCAAACTTGTCGCCTCTCAAACAAACAGATTGGGGTTTTAAATAATCCAACAGGCTCCCTCTGATGCCAGAGTCTCCGTCAGAAAGGACCTCATCAGTGCCTCTGAAAACTTACACAGCTTTCACTGGCGAAACGCACAACGCGTCATTCATTTACGGGCTGCGCGGCTTTTACGCAACAATTACAGTAAGCAGGAATTTCGTGCGCTTCCACTTTAATTAGCGTATTTCCAAAAGTGAAATAAAAACTATACATCATACAAGATTCAACAGACTGTTAGACTACAATAAATCCAAGGAAATATATTAGAAATGTGTTATATCTCCTGCCGACTGTTAAAACGCATCCAACATTTAGCAAATAATTTGTCACTGTACACCAGAATAAAACGTCCCCGCGGCTGTCACATCCAGTGGTGATAGATAAAAAAAACAGTAGAAGTCAAGATACCGGTACCTCCTCTATAAGAAGTGTGCGTCTGGAGGGAAAACGGGGACACTTGTTCGACCTTCCCGTCGACTTCATGTGGGACAATATTCCTCAGACTGCAGCCTGAGGTGAGTTCATGTCTTTCTGCCACAGGCTGCTGGTTCAGACCTCACTGGGTTGTTTGTCTGCTAAGAATTAAATGATGAGTGTTGATTTAAAATGAGCCTCAGTGGGGTAAGATGAGAGAGCCGTCACTCTTTAATGCATATCAGTTTAATTATCAAAAAGTAAAGAAAGAAAAGGAACATATCGAGGGGTGAGAACCAGAGGGGCGTAAGTGACAAAACAAAAAATGACCATACTTTGTCCTGACTTTGTTTATCAAATTCAATCTTTAATATGAAAACGTTATAAACATGTGGATGACAATACGATATTTTGACATTCATTGAAAAAAATATACTTCTATCTTTTTTTTATTCGGAAGAAAGTCACATGCGCCTTTTTGGAACTAAGATTGTATCTCATATACACTAAGAAAAAGGGCGTATCTGATACAAATAGGAAAAAGGCTTTACTTTTATGAGTTGAAAAGTAACAGTAATCAATTGTTATAATAAAAATATCATATAAAAATATCCTTATAACATATTAGTTAATTGAATGTAATTATATAAAAAAAAAAAACATTAATAACCATTTTGCCAAATAGTTAATTGTTTAGCCATTTCCCCAAATAACCAATTGATTTCACTGAATAACAATACATTACATTAAACCTGGCCTAATAACTGTTTGGCAAATCAAAAAAGACTTTAGAACATTGGGAATGTCAAATATAGCCATATCATTATATAATTATATACAACAACAGCATATTTCATGCAGATCATGTACGTTTCAGATAGATTTGAAACGACATACTAGCCTACTCTTCCTGAATGACTTGCAAAGACTGGTAGAAGTCCACATAGGATTGAGGGATACTCCCATTTGTGTGAGTACATCTTTCTTTTTCACAGCAGTGATCCCAGGTGGACCTGTGTGCATCTTCTTTGGTTCAATTGCATGAGCACCTCTGGTCTCCTGCTTTCCAACTTGCAGCTTGGTCGGACAGCTCATATTTGAACTGAATCCCTTTCGGATCCTCTTTTGTGTAGTGCAGCCATTTCATTTTCTGCCAACAAACTGTTTGTCCCTCTGTGTCTTTGGTTCTGTTTCGGACCGTGTGTTGTGAGAAGGACTTGAAATCCAGAAAGTCACTGTGCCCAAGCTCAATCACCTTGTATGGCCTGTTCCTCCTTGCCATCCTCACAAGAGTGTAGTACCCCTCCGGACTACAGGCACTTTTTTTCTGGCGGTCTCAATGGCTGCATGGACACTGTCACATTCCATCTGGCTGTGACCAGACTCCATGAATGTATGGTCAATAATGAAGATGGGCAAGTTTTTAACTGCATGGAGACCCATGGCACTAAAACCAGCATTCCTGTTCTGCCCACCACATGTGTCAGAGTACAGCTCAGTACCTGAAAGAGTTGACAGATACTGGAACATGCATGTGCTGATCTCTGATGAGTTGAATTCTCTGTTGAAGATGGATCTGTAGAAACTAAGTTTCCTTGTCATTGAATTTGAATCCTGGATTTAATTATCTTCATCAAGCTCTTCTGCATCTTGAATAGAATAGATAGAATCGGAGGGATGAAACCCTCTTTAAATGGTCACACATGCAGAGCACACAGCACACATAGTGACATGTGTTCTCTGCATTTAACCCATCCTAGTAGTGGGAGCAGTGGGCAGCTATTGCACACCGGGGAGTAATGGGAGTGAGGGGGGAAGGGGCACCACGGCAGGGCCCAGGAGGTGAACTGGGACCTCTCCAAGTAGCAGTCCACACTCCTTATTTAGGTCTGTTCGGGGACTTGAACCAGCGACCCTACGGCTTCCAGTCCAAGTCCCTACTGACTGAGCCACTGCCGGACAGTCTCTTCATTTGACCCATCCTAGGAGCAGTGGCTCCCCGGGCCATTATGTACGGCGCCCGGGGAGCAGTGTAGGGAACGGTGCCTTGCTCAGGGACACCTCAGTAGCACTTGGTCTTTCCGGGACTTGAACTGGTGGCCTTCCAGTTGCCAAGCCAAGTCCCTGTGGACTTTGCCACCACCGCCCTATAAGCTTAGTAACACTTCTTCAGCAGTGAAAAGCTTTCTTCTCATGGTTGACCTAACTTGCTTACATGTGGTGTCAGCCATTTGGACTCAAGTGCTATCCAAAGGCTTTACCATAATACATTTCTCAGGGCCAAAAGGACCTAAGTGCAGAAGGAGGGAACCCGAGCCAGCCACACCACGGACCGGAACCAGAGCTCCCCCCCCCAACCAGAAATCAATTATAAACCCTATGGGAAACAAAATAAAGCCGCGAAAACTGGACTACCAGGTCCTCCCGGCTAAACATAAACACATCTGCAAAAATATGGCCTACAGCTCAAAATGGCAAAGAGGTATTCTGAGGAGAGTGTCTCCCGGCGTCAGGATAGGCGAGACATCCTTCTCCTCCAGCTTCTCTTTATATATACACGGCTGAGTGGAATTAGGAACACCTGGGCAGAGGCGGAGCCAGGGGCAGACCAGGTGCACCTGGGCAGAGGCGGAGCCAGGGGCAGACCAGGTGCACCTGGGCAGAGGCGGAGCCAGGGGCAGACCAGGTGCACCTGTGCAGCAGGGAGACAGAAAGAAAACAAGGAGGGGAGCACGTAACACATGTCTACACAGACATCCACTCGAAGTCAACAATTGTTCTGAAGAATGTGCTGACATGGGGCTTTAAATTGCCATGCCTCTTTTTGGCTTTCGAGCCCGTCTCAGGATTAATGCCCAAGCACCTGAAAACAATAAGCCAAGACAACAATTTCAATTTTACATAGATTTATAATTATGTTGCATCGTTTATTTTAAGGCACATGCAGCGGTGCCCCTTTCAATTTAAGTAAAACTTGCACCAAAGAAAGAAATTAGTATTTAAAGCCAAGCAAGAGCGATAAAAGAAAATCACGTAATTTGTTGTGATATCACAGAGGATCAAATCAAATCAAATCAGGTTTTATTTATATAGCACATTTAAAAGCGATTTTTGGTCGAGCCAAAGTGCTGTACATGTAATAAAAACACATTACTACAATCACAATAAACGACAATAAATTACAACAGATATATATAAAAAAATAAAATAAAAATAAAAAACACAAGGAAAAGTCAGGAGTCGTGCTCCGCTCTAACTAGAAAGCCAGAGAGAAGAAGTGTGTTTTTAGTGTAGATTTAAAAACGCCTAGGGTCTGGGCCGACCTCACATGGAGGGGCAGAGTGTTCCAGAGCCTAGGGCCAGGATGGTCTGAATACAGTATTTTACTATGAAATAATACAGTAACATGTTGTGAAATCCTCGTAATAATGTATCCTGTACATTCACAGTAATTAACTGTGCCTGTATTGATTTCACTGTGAAATTCAAAATTACAGTATTATATTGTGAACATTACAGGTAAAGACTGTAAAGTGGTAAAACAGTAATTTATTGTAAAATATTACAGCTAAATATTGTGAAATCATGGTAATATTTGACAGTGTATATATAACTCATTTTTGACCAAAATGTCACTTGCGCCCCTCTGGTTCTCACCCCTCGATATTGTAAATATCCTCAAAATAAAGCCATAGTATAATTTTGAAAACTACTTTAAAAAACAAAAATGTAATGAAACTTAAATATACTAAGCCATATTGATAATTCCAGACACTGCTAAATGTAAATAAAAGAAGGTATATTTATGATATAAATATATTCAGTAATGTTGTTTTCTTCATGTCCCACTTTACTTTTCCCCAAAGAAAAAATGTCAGAAACCATGTCTTGTTCATTGACCGTCCATTGTCATTGTTTAGGTCCAAGAGTTAAAGGGCCCATGTCATGGCCATTTCCACTGATCATAATTACATTGTTGAGGTATACTAAAATAGATTTATACTGTGCAATTTTCCAAACTCACATTGGTTTCGCATACAGCATCTCTGTCAAGCATGTGTATTCAGCAGTATTCACTTTCTCCACTAAACGACTCGTTGGAGCTCTTGCCCCCCCCTCCCTGTGAGCCTAGTGTGCTCCGATTGGTCAGCTCGGCCACTCGTTCTGATTAGTCAACCACCAGAGAGGCTGCGCCCATGTCAGTGCTTTTCCCGGCTGCTCTCAGCGTAACATCAGTCTTATCATGGCGTCGGTACAGCGGTATATTTTATATACATATATATTTTTAACTGTTGTTATAGAAGAGTGTGACGGCCTCAGGGCCTTTGTCTTACGGTGGGGTGGAGCTGAAGAGGGTAATCAGCGCGATCACGGACACCTCCGTAGCCGGTGCTATTAATCCCAGCGGCCCGGAGTCTCTCCAAAGCGGCTGCAGAAGGACGAACTGAGCGACCCTCTCCCCTCGACCACCTGTCTCTGCATTTACCACAATAAATGTGCCGTGGTTTTGTAAACTCGTGTATGTCTCCTTGTCTTTCCGTTGTGGCCTACGAGCTACTCTCATAACAAAGAGTAAGTTATTTTTACCCGTTATAAACTACTACTGTTTGATGAGAAATCAAATCATGGTTTGCTATATATGAATTCAGGGAAGAAAGGATAGGCCTACTAAGTATTTCCATTAAACTTTATTTTTAGAAATGTACAAAATGAACATAAATATACATATATACACGGTATATCATCCATTCCTCCTCCTCGCATCTTGCCTGCGCACAGTCGGTGCGGTGCCTTTTAGCACCCTCAGTAGTAGTAGAATCCCTTCCCCGTCATGGATTGTCCGCCAGGATCTGGCTGGACGAAATCAAATGCAAATCACAAAATATTAGAGAAACTTAGTTGTTTTAGATTCGTTAGTAGTAGTTGTGTAATGAACAGCTTGCCTGCTAATATGCTAACCTAGCTTTGTTTACCTTGGTAGCTAACACGATATGAACGTTAGCTTGGAGGAAAGGCAACTATAATGCAGTGTAATAAAACTACTATGAACAAAAGCTAGTGGTTCATATTAGGCTAGCAATAACGTGTTTATAATTGCAATCGTATACGGGTATTCTGCTACGTTCGGTCATACAATGTAACTTGCATGAATACATTGTTTTGCGCTAGCATACAGCTAGCCTCGTTAGCTACATGCAGTATATGTACGGTCACAATGTACGGTAAATCACAGTACAGTATACTGTATGAGTATTCCGTGTGTGTGACTGCAGACATTCTCCTGCCATGACAAACATGTAAGGCCATCTGCTGACATTGTAGTTGATATATTTAAACGCTAGCAACGTAGCATCACAAAAATGTTTTTCTGACCAAAACTAGCTCTAGCTCCGTGTGTTAGATCGCTACGCCAGCTATAATGTAATTACGTTTCGCGACTGACCGGCAAATCACCCGGAGTATACTGTCAATAGGTATTTTGTGTGTGAATGCAGACATTCTCCTGCTATGAGATACATGTATGCAAGGCCATCTGCTGATATTAGAGTTGATATATGGAAACTCTAGCAACTTAGTTAGCACAGTTAGCACTGTGTCAATGGCTTAGCAGTCCAACACAGTTTACACATTTAAACAGTCTTGTTTGATAAATACACAAATAACAATGCAAACTTACAGGTTGTATACCCAGATCTTCCCCTGTTCCAAACGGTCCAAACAAGCTGTGCATATCCGGCCTCAAACTGGGCAATGTTTTGGAAGCTTTCGTCTGTGAAATGCCGGTTCTTCGAACCTCTGGAGGAGGAACACGATGCTGCTGGTGTGGCCATAGCTCTTCGGGATTGGTCCATTTCGTTCCGGGTACCGCATGACATCAGGCGGTACCCGGAACTAAATGGAAGACTCAAATGGGCAGTGACGTATCTCCAACGAGGCGTTTTGGGGAGGTATTTTCTGTGTTAGAGTTTTACTCGCTACAGGGTGTACTTTGAGGGTTTTGACTCTGCACACCGTTTACATGCATAAAAACCTTCATAACACACAAGGGGACGGGTAATAACCGGAAAAGCATGACATGGGAGCTTTAAGATGAACTTTGTGGAATCGCATTTGCATAGCTACATTTGAGAGAATGGAGATGTATGGACTGTTGCAAGCTTCCAACATACTTTAAATGTTAAACTTAGATAAAAACGTTATTTTTATGATGTTTCATATTTACAACCTTATATTCACTTTCAGAAATGTAGGGGACTGCACATGTGTAAAATAGGGGTTTGGTGCTTCTGTTGTCATCTCAAATCAGAACAACAAACTTGATGTTTGTCATCTAAAGAGAAAGAGAATATTGTTATTTTGGATGGAAAACCACTGGAATACTGTGTGAACACTTGGGTTTTGATCTGAGTGAAGTCAGTTACCTCTTTCGATCCGACGACTTTGTGTTTCTCCCTTCCTTCCCTTTACCCGGGGAGATGAACTAGACTCAATTAAGATCACATCAGCCGTTCAAAGATCGGCTCAGAGGAAATGAATTGGACTCACTGACCCTTAAATCAATCATTGCATCCAGTGAGTCACTGCAGACGCCACCGTGGCCTTCAGAGGTCCAGCTGTCACAACTGAAGAGGACATTTATTAAGATTTTCAGCTTCATCCATCAACAGTCTCAAAGATGGAGCTAAGCTTCTATAGCTTTGTGTGCTCATAGGTTAAATGATAAAATGGGAAAACTATGCAATATAGAGTACATTTAAACAATGTCTCATTCTAAATTATGCTCATATTCACCATCAACCAGGATCACCACAGATGATTGTAATCTGTTCCAATGAGAGAGTAGGTGATCATGATGCCTTTATGTCCCCCAGTGCGGGCAATCTTTTGTTACCTATCAGGGAGGAGTGGGCCGAGACAAACCAACCATGGTATCCCAAATGTCACAGAGCACTTCATAAACGTTGGGGAACTTCAGGCAGGAGAGTGTAAAATAATTGGTCATGCTTGTGGTTGTCTTCCTTTTCACTATGAAACACTACTGTGCAAGCTTAAAAGGGTGCTAAAGGGAAAGTGCTACTTTCAATGCCAATACTCATACTCTGACCCCAGCCTAGCAAAGCTGAAAATATTTTATCCCAACGAAAATGTATAGTCTAATTCAGTGTTTTTCAACAGACACAATCAGAGTCCATTATGTTTATATTACATTAATCAAATAATGTATCAATTGCACGTTTGTACATGTACAAATTACATACAAGAGGTGGTTCCACTCAGAAGAAAAACATCATCTATATTTCCCCATTCTGAGGATGAAAGTTGAAATGGTGGAAAGAGTAAGAAAATATCTGCTGCGAAGGGGCTATAAGAGGCGTTCAGGTGTAATATAAAGGGGGCAGTAGGCCCCCCTCCTAGAACCGCCCATGGTATCGCCAATGATGGTCACAAACTCTAGACACCTTTGACTTTGAAAAAAAAAATGTTTTTATATGTTATAAACAAGAGAGAGAGACAAACTGTAACAGAGTATCCTCTCTATTCCTGTTTTAATCAGCAGGGATTGTGACGGCAGCGGAGGACAAGCGCCTGTGATCGAGTCCTGCTGAATAAAAAAAAGGACTGTGTAGCTCAGGCTTATCTGGCTGCCTGATGAAAATTACCCCTCATACTGGACCCATATACTTTAATCAGATATGACCCGAGCCAGACAAATGCTCAATTCCACCTCCTCTCTCATCCATTCTCTGTATCCTCCAACCCTCCTCCCTCCTCCCTCCTCTCTACGCCTGCTGGCTGAATTAAGCTCTCTTGTGTCACTCGTCGGGCCTCATCCTCAAAGCCAGCGCGGATAAAAAGTCATTTTCTCTCCCTAAAACCATCAAGGTCACCCTCCTCCTCTCTCATGTCAGATCCTGATCCCCAGAAGCCTTTAGGTCTCAGGAAGTGGACTCACTTCCTCTATACCCGCTATGATCCTTATCCTCAACACTTGGCTCTTTTCTGACACATTTTCCATGAATTATGAATCTTAGAACTCCACATTTCATAAAAAACGAATTATTTATAATTAATCAAAAAGGAATCACACAACTCATAAATAAAACCCAGAGTACGCTTCAATGTAGTACCATGAATCGCTGTCAATCAATAGTGGATTTTAAAATAATTGTATTCTTGCACTATAGAGACCATCACAGTTAATTCATTTAAGTGACCTTTGTTAATCTTAATTAAACATCATTATCTGTATCTTTGCACGTGGCAGTGGCTGCCCATTGAAGCTCATTCATCCTGTACAGCAGAGTCCTTGTTTCCTTAAAGAGGCCCTATCATGCTCTTTTGTGTTTTCCTTTTTCCTGTATTGTGTTATATAGGTTTTTGTGCATGTAAATGTTCTGCGAAGGCTGAAATCTAAAAGTTACTCGACATAGTGACCTCACTATGTAACACTCACGCTGCTTCTATGTGAGTGAACGGTGCCGCTCGCCTATGCGGAAGCGCGACCCATAGGCGTCAGACACCTCTCAATTCATCTCAAAGCTATGCTCTCAAACTATTTCAATTTTGACAAAGTTACAGCTGACCTTTCAATTCACAACCTATCAGAAAACAGCGGTGTGTAGCTGCAAGGAGGTAACCATGGAAACAAAACTAACTGTGTTTTCACCGTAATGCTCCCAACCTCGTGGTGAGCAAAGAGAAAATCACTTATTTTCTTAAGTGGTTGACCAATCACAACAGAGCCGGCCAGCTAGGCAGTACGAGAAGGTAAAGCACTTTTTGAACATTAAAGCAGGTAAACAAGAAGATGCACAACATATCATTATTTACCTGTAAGTAAGCATAATAGGGCAACATTTCAATTTATAGATAATTAACCTCAGGATGAGAAACAGAAAACAATAATATGACTTTTTAAGGTGTCCCATGAAGAATTGACAGACATAGAAGTAGTAGAAGGACAGCATTGAAAGACAGGTTACCAGATAGGTCTAAAACCAAAAACACTTCAAAATTGTAGATCTACAGACTGCATTGAAAACAGAATGACCATTTATTATAACCACAAACTACGTAAATAAATACTTTAATACTTTGGATACAGATGAAATGTATGAAGAATCACATTTGCAGAACTAATGTGAGCGATACAAAATAAATGTTGCTGCTTCCTGCAAACAGCACCTGCACAAGGGCAACTGAATCTGTCTTGGTGGATGTGCATCTTCAGACATTTTACAGGATATATAAGATTATAGTCCGAATCAAATACAGTTTGTATTAGATTTTGTCTTTAAAAGCAGCCATGCAGCTTCTGAGTGATGTGGAGGATATCTGTGTAATCATGTCATGAGCAGGTCAACCTCTTTCTACTCTACTTCCCTGGATATTTGGCAGGTAAACAGGACACTGGCATGAATTGATTTTCCACCAATTAAATGAAATTGGTTTGATGTGTGTTGAAAATCCACAGCATCCTCTTCAGGGTCAAAGTGACATCTGTGTAACTGCTCTGTAATTGGAGAACTAAAATGCAAGAGCACACTGAGATAACAGCTGCATAAAACAAAAGTTGGATGATATTGTTATGATTTTTGTGTGTTTTGTTCAGCATGACAGTTCACTGTGAAAGGATTTGTAAGAGTTCACGTCCCCACTGGCTGTCTGCCTGCATGTATACTGGTAGAAGGAAACACAAACAAAAACAGAAATGATACTGAGTGTACTTTGGCCTCAGTCTCAACTCACCCTAGATTGAACAGAGATTATCGGCTTCGAGAAGTTTTAAGACTAGTAAATAATCGCTAGAATATAATGACACTAATCAAGTTTAGATTGGCTGCCTATAAACCTAATTTTGATTGTCTGTGTGGTAATGTCCCAGTAAGAAGTCATTCAAAGGTATAGTGTATGGGTAGAGAATGTATTTTGGGTTATCAATGTGTGACTGTTGGTAATTATGTTTGTGCGTGTGCTGTGTTGAGGTGTGTCTATGTCATGGAGTAATTAAAATAACCAGCGCACCTGCTGAACATTAGTTTTGGTTATTATGGAGAGGGAGAGAATTCAGGGAGCCTTACTTTCTGTTGACAGCAACTTAACAATTTGCTTCGCCCAGTGGTTAATTTAATATACTTTATTCTGATTGACCTTATGTAAGCTTGTGAATATTGACAGTGTGCATGTGGGGTCTACAGGTGACACAAAATCTGAGTTTTACTCTCATGATCATTATCCTCTGCAATGAGGAGCAGCGAATATTTCCGGCGCATTAATCACTTGAAAGAGATCTCCTTTAAATAGGAGATTAATTTCCAAAATGGACATCATTTTTATATTATGATTTCACTATTTCAAATGGAAAATGAAGGCGATACATTTAGGAAGTTAATTCATTTCTCTTTAGAAGAAAACTCTGTCTAGTGGATTGTTTTTTGTTTGTGTTTCATTCAGTTTGCAGCAGTGTGATTCAATGTATTTCAGTGTTTTAATTGTTATGTAGAAGAATAGCGGACAGTCAGTGAAGACTAAGTCCCTGTTTACTTTTGAACTTTTGTATGGCTGCAAACACCATCAACCTCATGCCAGCTGCAGCGGATTCATACTGAGGGATCAGAGCAACAAGTCCTCCAACTCATACGACCAAATAGGTCGATTGTTCAGCAGCTTATTACGACCTACAGTATAGTCAGGTGTGCACATAACTTTTTGAGTGAGTTACTCAGATGAGTACCAGGAGACAGCGTTTGGTACTCACCCCACATGAAGCGTGGTGTTAATAAGTGCAGTCTTCCTCACTGTCCTCCTCAGTGTCTCCTTCACTGTCCTCTATTTACACTTCTTGCATGCTAGATGATGAAGATGATGAAGATGCACCTCCCTGTCTCTTTGTAAGCCTCCGATTTGCTTTCTCCAAAACTTGTTGCCAAAACTGTGAAGTCCTTGCATTTCCTGAGGCCAAGTTGAAGGATCAAATACTAAGACATTATCACATGACTTGAAGTCATATCTGATTTCAGAGGTGGGAAGTAACAAAGTACACTTATTCAAGTACTGTACTTAGGTACAATTTAAGATACTTGTAGTTTACTTGAGTATTTCTATTTTATGCTACTTTGTACTTCTACTCCACTACAGTTCAGAGGTAAATCATGTACTTTTCTTCCACTACATTTATTTAATACCTTTAGTTACTTTACAGATGTGGATGAATGATGTGAAAATATAATCAAGTGTTAAATCAGACTTTAGTTCCACCTGGAGTAAATCCACAAGCTACCCTGCAGTATACAAAGTCATTCAAACTAATTTTTAAACACTTTAATGATCAATAATTATAAAACATATCATATACATTATTATGAAATGGACCAATCTGCAAAATGACTACTTTTACTGTCGCTACTTTAACTAGATTTTGATGATAATACTTTTCTAATTTTACTTGAGTAACACTTCTTCCACCTCTGTCTGATTTCAAACTCTTCCATTAACAGCCTGAGTAAGTTTGCAGCTGTGTGTTTTACTCCACTTTGTTGTAAATAAAACTGCAGCAGCTTGACCACAGAGCGTGAACGTTGTGATCAGCTGATTTTGCGCAGTTCTCCAGTGTGTGCGCGGGGCACAGAATGTGCACAGGGGAGTCTCCCACCGCAGCCAGTTGACGTAGTTTTGGTACAATTCTGTTGTACACACCGACGTTAACAGCAGCTCCGTCTGTGCACACGGCGACCAACTCTGTCGTCCAGTGATCTAAGCCTCTGCCTCCTGTGAAGCTTCACAGGTCCGTCGGTTATGTCCTGCGCAGCACGGCCAGCACCCAGTTCAATCAGTCATAGAAAGTCTGAAGATTTTAGCAGGGAGCGAAACGGCAAAGTGGCTGCTTAATGTCTTTGTTTTTTTTGGACATGTCTAATAATTTACTCCACTGAGTATTGACAAGAAACATGTGTAGGCGAAATATGTGTTTTGTTTTGATGACCTATCAGGTACGCAAAGGCGCGTTGTGACACAAGTGACGTTACGCATTTCAGATTGTTGCCGCGCATGCGTACCTGCGTACCAGTTATGTGCACCCCTGAGTATAGTCACGTTTTAAAGTTTAGCACCTCTAGTGGTCGTGTAAGAAACAACAATTTGCGGCATATGGGCTGATGCTCCCATTGATTGCAAACGCTCCGGAGGGTCGTATATTCACAAATAACCCTCTCTGGAAAATCCTAAATTGTAGAATAGTTTGGCCATTAAAATGCTTTTTGATTAGATTCCTGGCGAGAAGTTTATATTGTACTTTTAGAATCCACGTCCAGTGGATGTGTAGGATCTATAGTTTGATAGATATTACGAAGATGATTTGAGGTCTCGCCAGGAGAACGTGTATGTCTTTCCCCCTATGTAAAGTTAGCGTCAACCCTCACCGGGTGAAAACAGTATTTCCGGTCTCGAAGTTTTCATAATAAAACCGTATTCCCCTCACTGACAAATGATTTAACAGTGATATCTGCCGTACTCATCCACTAAAAAAGATCAGTTTATCCTTCCTTGTTAATTACACAACATTAATTGGTTTAAATTGTGTACACTGCTTTTGTGTTTTTTCCCATGTGCATGGTTAGCAGTTTGTTGATAGCAGCACACAGTTCTTTCATAGCCACTTTAGCATTAGCATCCGGAGGGACATAAACTGCAGCAGCAACAATGCAAGTAAACTCACGTGGTAGGTAGAAGGGCCTGCACTTAATAATCAGGAACTCCAGATCAGCAGAACAGTGGGTATCCATAATCCTCAGCTATCGCTGAAGCTCGGTGATTGGATGTTTTAGCCGCAATGCACGTTGGGATATGGTGTTTATGCGATGTGAAATCCGAAAAACATTTAAAAAAAGAAAATAATACTTTATTCCGAGTGTGCTTGCTTTTCTCTTTGGAAGTCATCACATAACCGTGCATTGTAATACACGGTTGGGCTGCATTAAATATTACACATTTGCCGTAGTTCTTTATTTATAGAGCCCTGATTAGAAGACCTTTTGACAAACTAGAAGAACTGCAGCCGAAACTGAATATGTGACGTGGATCATAAATATATCAGCAATTAAACAACATCTTACATTTCTCTTCACACAATACGTCTCCTTGCAGTATCAACACTAATTCGGCTGACTTTTTTATTACATTACATTACATGTTACTTGTTAGACGCTTTCATCCAAAGCGACTTACATACTCGATACTGTGGCCAATCCCCACAGGAGCAATTTGGGGTGAAGTGTCTTGCCCAGGGACACAACGACATGCTGACTGCAGTGGGGTTTGAACCTGTGACCCCCTGATCCGAACACCTACGGACAACCCACTAGGCCACACGCCCCCATTATATTATTTGATCCAATTGGTAAATAGACTATATTTACACCATAACGGTGCACAGCTTATAGAAAAGGACTTTTCTAAACTGTTTTTAAAGATATTACTGATTTTCTTTGAATTAAAGAATGTAAATACTGAGTTGAGAGAATAGTCAGGGGTTTTGGGTGATGGGAGACACATCTATGGAATCAGAATTTCAATAGCTTACCATTAAATGACGGATATACCTCAGATATTAATGTGTAGAACTACAATATGTGAAATAATATAGCAATATCCTGTAAAATTATGTGAAAACATGAATAAAACTACACATCTTCAGATGTTATACATACATAAGTGTCCTACACTAATAATACAAAGTTATTATGGCATTGTAGGCTGTGTGTTATTTGTGACATCTTCATAAAGTATAATTTATTGTGTTAACACTGTACATTTGACAGTTTTTTAACCCGCACCGCCTAGTGGTTAAAGCACGTTATTGCATTTTCTTATTGAATAATATGTTATATTTGATGAAAACATTTAAATATTAAGAGTAGCCTACATACAAAATAGTGGGAAAGTAGAAGGTCAATGATAGAAATATAGAATAGAAAATATCAAGAAGATACTGTAGTGATCTCTACAATAAAACAGTTTAGTGCAGGACGTCCAAAGATATGAATAGGAGGATGTGCAAAACAGACAAACTAATAAGGCTTTATTTAAACATTAAAGAATACCTTAAGCTAAGGTCTTCTTTTGAGTAAGAAAAGAACTTTGGGGGTATCTAGAGATAAATATTAAGCCTGACAAAGGACTTAACGTCTAATATATTGCATAGTTTATTTATGGCACTTGACAATCACCTTCCCTGAATTTGACTCAGGTGTAACTAAAGTCTGCTTTAAGGGTTGTTTATATTTCACATCATTAATCAGAATCTGCAAAGTAACTAAAATAAATGTAGTGTTGAAAAAAATACCAGGTTGACCTCTGAATTGTAGTGGAGTAGAATACAAACTAACAATACATTGCATGTTGTACATGCTGCTGTAACAAAAACATTTCCCAACTTGGGATCAATAAAGTATATCTTATCTTATCTTATCTTAAGATGGTCGAGCCATATTTGCAAAATTTGCCTCTGAACCTTGACAAGTGCATGTTTCAGGCTTATCAATTAACAACAGGAGGGGTCACAGACATAAGACCAGCTATTAAATAAAGCTCTTCTGACCTTAGCTGTCATGTGGGTATATATTAATGCTGCCCATTATGGACACAAGCAATTTTCACCCATTTATTAATTATATGTTTTAAATTTGAGTGTTTCCTATCCCCTAAACCTCCAGGGGTATACACAGTTTAATACTGGCAACTTCTAATTATGGGAAATACGAAAATGTCTTTTAAAACTACAATTCCCAGTAGAGACGTGCAGTGGCGTTTTTATATGTACAAAAGTGGTGGGGCACGAACACCAGATGTGTATATATAAGCTTCTGTTGCTTTTTAAAACACGTAAACAAATAGCTGTAGGCTATCCATGGTTCCGATAGAGAGAGGGGGGGGGGGTATAAGGAAAACACAGACACTCATCACCGAGGTCACAATATCAATCGATCCAGCAGAGCAATAGCCTATAGGCAAAACACAGAAGATCAACAAAAGATATGACATAAAATGAACTTACCAAAGCTGAAGTAGATGGTCAACTTCATTCATTTTCTTTCCGTTTTACTGATTGTAATCGCTATACGCTGCTCTCTCTCTTCTCCTCTTCACAAACAACTACTATTTTCACGGCACACGTACTTGCAGCCAATCAGCTCTCTGAATTATGAGATGACGTCTAGTAGGTACGTCAGCACAGTGCCCCTATGGTGATTATTTTTTTGCCGCACATATTGAATAGAAAAATACTCTGAGGATGCGCAGTGTAGTTTTTACAGCAACCATTCACTTTGACAGTGAGAGAGAGGGGCTAGATTGGGGCTTGACCCACGTCGCTCAAAACGGCTCAATAGGCACACACTGTAGACACTAATTAGAAGAACACAGACTAAAACAGCAATGTACAGACAAATCAGACGATTAAACATGATCTTAAAATATATTTTAAGATGTATTTCTTTTGCATTTATTTGCATTTTTGTTGAATTATTATTTGAATTACTTTCTGCTGACACTAGGTGGGGCTGTGCCCCTAATGACCAGTCGCCACTGGAGACGTGCCATAGAACATGTTGCGAAACACAATTAGCCAGCATGTGTAGTTTTGGGGGGGGGGGCTGGACCCGTTCGAGTCCAGTTTTGGATAGTCTGCCGTGGTTTCATTCCATTTCAAAGTGCTGTTTGAAGCTCGGCGTAACCTTGGCGCACTGCCACTCCAACATCCAATCACAGAGCTTGAGGAATAATCACGGGGTTTGACAAGCAAAGCGGATGTTGTAGTCCCAAACGATAGCTGAGGATTATGGGTAGTGTAGTGTCTTCGGCCATCCTAAACTCCCCAAAAACTATTTGTTTCTCGGAATCGAAGGTTAAAAACACAAAAGCAGTGTACACAATTTAAACCAATTAATGTTGTGTAATTAACAATGATAAACTGATGTTTTTAGTGGATGAGTATGGCAGATATCACTGCAAAATCATTTCACAGTGAGGGGAATACTTCCGGTTTTATTATGAAAACTTCGAGACCGGAAATACTGTTTTCACCCCGTGAGGGTTGACGCCAACTTTACATGGACGCTGCCGTCAATAGAAATTAATAGAGGAAAGACGTAGTATATACAAGTTCTCCTGGCGAGACCTCAAATAATCTTCGTAATATCTATCAAACTATAGATCCTACACATCCACTGGACGTGGATTCTAAAAGTACAATATAAACTTCTCGCCAGGAATCTAATCAAAAAGCATTTTAATGGCCAAACTATTCTACAATTTAGGATTTTCCAGAGAGGGTTATTAGTGAATATACGACCCTCCGGAGCATTTGCAATTGCCGCAAATTGTTGTTTCTTATACGACCACTAGAGGTGCTAAACTTTAAAAGGTGACTATAGGTCGTAATAAGCTGCTGAACAATCAACCTATTTGGTTGTTTTTTGGAGGAGGACAGGCTGATCAGAGATACACTGGCAACAGAATGAGACCTTTTTCATATTCAAGTTATTGAAACGTTGGCTATATGTAATGTGATATGTGATACATGAGCAAAGATCTATCCAATAGCACAACAAAAGGGGGAAAATCCAATGAAAACTGTAAATAACATCAATGGATTCCAGAACATACCGACTTAGCTGCTTGTTTGCATGTTCTCCTATTTTAACTAACAATGTGAATAACTTTCTGAACTGTCCTGACTCCAAAGTGATGTTTGTTTGCAACAGACATGGTTATATTTAACGTCTGTTTCAAGGAGGAAATCTGCTTTGGGATGCATGAGGACAAAAAACCACAACCCTGTCCTCCTCCAAAAATTGGTAACATTGGTACAAGCAGCATGACTAGTGGCTGTAGTAATTATTACGGGAACAAAGGGTTAAGTCAGGTGACGTTTTTTCAGAGAAGTGTACAATACTTCTAGTGTCTGAAAGGAATTGTTAGAGCAAGTTACATATTAAGTTTCGGGATATATTTTGAATAAACCAAAGATGAACAGCATGACAGAACTAGAGAATGCAATTCCTGAAGAAATTGCTAGTGGGAATGCTTTATGCTGAAAAGCTGACGCTAAACTGCTATGCTGAAATGTAATGTGTAAGAAGAAAGTGAATAATTTAGATTGAAATGATACATGAACACTGGGGGCTTGAATGTATGATGAGAGAAGAAAATAAAGTAAAAAGGCTTGGAAAAGCAGCAGAATATTTGAACTGCAAACTTTTGAACTAACTTGATGGTGAATGATCTGTCGCCATGCCAACTGCATTTGATGACATCCCATAATGCGCTTAGATGCGTTGATGGCTGCATCGTTACCAAACCTGTGAAGTTTTGGGCCATTTGGAGCATTTTCACTGAAGTTATGAGAAAACCGTGTTTCATGGCAGGCATTGTGTTGCCATGGCAATGGCATGTCCCGTAGATGTCTTCACGGCTGGACTGTTAGCACACATGTGAAGTTTGAGCACTTTTTGAACATTTTCATAGGAGTTATAGCGACATCGTCTTTTATGGCTTTTTATTTTTTTCCATGGAAACGGCATATGATGACACCCCATAATTGACATAGAGCTGTTGAGGGCAGGACCATTAAGCATTATCTGAAGTCTGCTGCTCTGAGCATGTCAGTTGGAGTTATGACATCATCGTGTTCCATGACACAGTGTGTTTATATTTGAGCTAACGAGGTGTCCAGAGATCAAAGGTTTCCATTGTTCTGAATGAGAGATAAACCTGTTACATGTGAACGTTTTGTTGAAGAACCATAACAGATATCGGTGAAATTTCAAAGCGTGAAGCATGTCAAGGAACTTGAGCATCTGAAGTATAATTTGTGTGTACTTTCGGGTCAATAATGTGGCCTTTTTGGCAGTTTAACTATAGGTGTTCAGCTGCTGCTGTGAGGAAATATCAGCCTGAAATTACAATGGGCTTTAATGGAGACATGTTGAAGGATTTTGTCACTTCATGCCCTCAAGAGGCATTTTGTTTAATTATTTTGCTTAATTATTTGTCATTTTTCAAGCTACGAGATGTTTTCCTACGTTTGTCATGAAAAATGATGTCTCAGGAATGTAGGGTTTGGGAATTATGGCAGTTTTAAAAAAAAATATGAAGGCACATTTCAAGATTTCCTACACTCTACAGTATGTCACGATCTTGTTGTTATGTCACGGTTTTAGTTTTGTGTGTCTGGTAATGGGTTTTGTTTTGCTGTTCTTTTCTCCCTGTCTCTTGTTTTCCTTCCTGTGTTTTTCCTCCTTTGTCTGATTGTCTAATTGTGTTCACCTGTTGCCCTTGTGTTTCTGCTCTCCCCTGCCCGGCTGTTTCTCGTCTCGTGATTACCCCTCCCTGTATTTAGTCTTGTCTCTTCCTGTGTTCCCCGTCGGTTCATTGTGTGTTTGTTTTTCCTGTCTCCCTCCATGTCAGTCACAGTCAGTCCTTCGGTATGTTTTTTCCTTGTGCTTTCGTTTTGTTTCATGTCATGTTTTTTTGTCATCAGCTTTTGTAATAAAGCTCACTTTTGTTTATAGACCTTTACCCTTTTTGTAGTCTGCATTTGGGTCCTACCTTTTTCCGCAATCATTACAGAGATCTTAAAGCTCCCATGTCATGCTTTTCCGGTTATTACCCGTCCCCTTGTGTGTTATGAAGGTTTTTATGCATGTAAACGGTGTGCAGAGTCAAAACCCTCAAAGTACACCCTGTAGCGAGTAAAACTCTAACACAGAAAATACCTCCCCAAAACGCCTCGTTGGAGATACGTCACTGCCCATTTGAGTCTTCCATTTAGTTCCGGGTACGGCATGATGTCATGCCGTACCCGGAACGAAATGGACCAATCCCGAAGAGCTATGGCCACACCCAGCGGCGCTGGCCGCACCCTCTGCCAGCCTAACATTTACTGTTGGAAGCTCTGGTTCAGTTCACAATCGATCCAGTCATGCCAATGCCAAGGACCTGTTTCCTGAAATGTGAGGAGAAATCTGAGCTGTTTGTCCTACCAACGGAAGAACCACGACGAAGTCAGTGGTTGAAATGTCTTTTTAACACTGTTCCTTCAGAGGTTCGAAGAACCGGCATTTCACAGACGAAAGCTTCCAAAACATTGCCCAGTTTGAGCCCGGATATGCACAGCATTTGAAACTGAAGGACGATGCTATTCCTAGTTTGTTTGGACCGTTTGGAGCAGGGGAAGATTCGGGTACACAACCTGTAAGTTTGCATTGTTATTTGTGTATTTATCAAACAAGGTATCTACCACGACTGTTTAAATGTGTAAACATGTTTCGGACTGCTAAGCCAGTGCTAACTGTGCTAACTAAGTTGCTAGCGTTTCCATATCAACTCTAATATCAGCAGATGGCCTTACATACATGTATCTCATAGCAGGAGAATGTCTGCATTCACACACGAAATACTCAGACAGTATAGGCTACTCCAGGTGATTTACCGTACGGTCAGTCGCGAAACGTAATTACATTATAGCTGGCGTTCCAATCGTGTATGCTACCGAGCTAAACAACAAGGCTACTAAGAGCTAGACATGAGTTTGCTCGGAAAAACATTGTTTTTATGCCAGCTACAATGAATGTAGCAGACTACCCATATAAGATTGCAATTGTAAACATGTGCTTGATAGCCTAATATGAACCACTATCTGTTGTTCATAGTATAGTATAGCATATTGAATAACTGAACAACTAGCAAACGTAGATTAGCATTGTAATCCAGCTGGCAAGCTGACGAACATCAAACAACTACGTTTATTTCACACTTCCAGCAGAGACAATGGGGAAATCCCCTCTCTTTGCCCGCTCACAGACCCCCAAAGGACGGTACATTACAGTTAGCTTTCCTCCGACGCTGATAGCATGTATAGCTAACGAGGCTAGCTATACATGCTAGCGGGAAACATTGTATGACCGAACGTAGCAGACTACCCATATAAGATTGCAATTATAAACACGTTATTGCTAGCCTAATATGAACCACTAGCTTTTGTTCATAGTAGTTTTATTACACTCCATTATAGTTGCCGTTCCTCCGAGCTAACGTTCATATCGTGTTTGCTAAGGTAAACAAGAAAGCTAGGTTAGCATATTAGCTGGCAAGCTTACTGTGTTGATTATATAGATGGATTAGATAGATCCACACTCCTACCACAACTACTACTAACGAATCTAAAACAACTAAGTTTCTCTAATATTTTGTGATTTGCATTTGATTTCGTCCAGCCAGATCCTGGCGGAAAATACATCACGGGGACGGGTGGCCTCGTCCTAAAAAGCCCCGGCTGCGCCCAGGCAAGATGCCGACAACGGGGAGGAATGGATGATATACCGTGTATATATGTATATTTATGTTCATTTTGTACATTTCTAAAAATAAAGTTGGTTGGAAATACTTAGTATCCTTTCTTCCCTGAATTATTTGCTCCTATAACATATCATTCATATATATAGCAAACCATGATTTGATTTCTCATCAAACAGTAGTAGTTTATTACAGGTAAAAATAACTTACTCTTCTATAACAACAGTTGTAGGTACAGTTCGGTTAGTTAGCGTATAAAATATACGGCTGTACCGACGCCATTATAAGACTGATGTTCTGAGAGCGAGCCGAAAAAAGCACTGTTAGACATGGGCGGAGCCTCTCTGGTGGTTGACTAATCAGAACAGAGTGGCCGAGCTGACCAAACGGAGCACACTAGGCTCACAGGGAGGGGGGGGCAAGAGCTCCAACGAGTCGTTTAGTGGAGAGAGTGAATACTGCTGAATACACATACTTTACAGAGATGCTGTATGCGAAACCAATGTGAGTTTGGAAAATTGCACAGTATAAATCTATTTTAGTATACCTCAACAATGTAATTATGATCAGTGGAAATGGCCATGACATGGGCCCTTTAACACTCTAGCTGTGACATCACACACTCTAGTTAATGTTAAAATCTGAAGAAGGCCTCTGTACCAAGGTCTGAACAATGTTTAATATCTCTAAAAGTAAGAATCAGATTTAAAAGTTGTGTTACACGAATAATGTCAGAAAGATGTGTAACATTTTAAAGTTGGAATGAGGTTTCCGAGTGAAAGTATGAATGAACAGTTAGCAGTTGAAGTCTGAAGAATTTCTCCATTGACTTCAATGGTTAAAAATGTGATGAATTATGGGATGTATCTCTGGAATTATGAATGAGAAAAGTAATAGCCATCGATTCCTGACCGAGCTTAAAATGTAATGCTGTTAACAGCATTCCCACTAAATGAAAGAACATTTATATTAAAGAGTCAAACAAACATTGTAGTATTTGTTAGCAGCACCCAAAAAAAAAACGTTATATAAAATCCCTCGTAATATTAAAAAACATGCACAAAACCACTTTCCATAGAGTAGGAGGTCCGATAGTGAACTACTGTTGTGTTCGGGTGCTGCGTCCTGTTCGGACGTGATATTATGGCAGGAACAGCTTTTTACCTCAACATTAATGGGGATTCACCCTTTTATCCTAAGTGAGTTCCCACAGTGTTTTCCAGGAGGACAGAGATTTACTCTCAGTGATGAGCAATAAAGAGTTGCTGTCAGAGTGTGAGTTAATGTTGTGATGTGTGTGTCCCGCAGCTGAACCAGAGGCACAGCACATCTGGCACAGGGACTCCCCCTCAGCACACCTAATGATCCAAACCACTCCTGTTTCATAACTGATCTGTACCAACAACAGTTTGTGTTTCCTCCACCGGGTGAGTGATTGAAGTTTAGGCTCACAGGACATGACAAGCGTGTATGTCTTTCTAGCTTGACAGCACAAATAAAAAAAACAATCCTCTTTAGAACCAGTAAAAAACAATATGTGAAAAAATACAACACAGGGCCAAGATATACTCACAAAGTATTTCAGGTACGACGGAGCCAACAGGATAAACAAGCATTCTTTCTCTACCCAACCCTGTCGTATCCCACAATTTGAAAAACCTGTGTTTAGCTCAATCTACGCATTGCAGCTATGGTAACTTTGCCACAACAACTTTGCTTTATTCTTACCTTCAATTGATGTCTTTTGGATACTATAATTGGGTTTTACCTGTGATGGGACTTACGCCATAGTCACATTGCATGTCGTGCGATGTCATGGAAGGCAAATTAACTCAAACACATCATGAAGATTTTGCTACTTGCTACAAAAGGAAGACTTCACATTTCCCAAGACTCATCTACAAGTCTGTCTGACAACCTAATCGACTATGATTCAGGGGTTCTGGGACACACAGAATGTGTTGCTATGAGTGACATGCCATTGAATGTAAATACCAGGAATAATGTAATTTAAAATAAAAAAAAGAGAAAGGGGCAAGAGAAAAACAATGAAAAGAAAGATTTAATTGGAACCAGGAGTACCACAAGTGTGTGGAGACAATACATTTTTAGACAGGGTTTAAGGGTTTAAGACAATTCTGTGGTAGCAACCCTTCAATCACAAGCATAGACGGCTTCATCGCCTATTTTACTCTGAATTAATTTACAAAATGGATCACATGTATTGAAGAGGACTTGAAACTAGCCATTGGAAACATGAATTAGTAGCTAGATGTATTGTTGGGTAATCAACAAGTAAGAAGTATTGCAATTTTTTCATAGACTTCTACACAATTTGACTTATTTCTGCAAACAGAGGAGTCGCCCCCTGCTGGATGTTAGAGAGTGGAAGGCACATTTTTCAGACCCAGAGGTCTTGGTTGCAAAGAGAATCGCAAAGTCAGTTATATATAAATACTATGACTAAAATGATGATGACCAAAAGCAAGTACTTTTGTATTTTTCTTCACTTAAAGGTCCCATGACATGGCCATTTCTACTGATCATAATTCCATTGTTGAGGTCTACTAGAATAGATTTATATTGTGCAATTTTCCAAACTCACATTGGTTTCTCATACAGCATCTCTGTATAGTATGTGTATTCACTCTCTGTCCTAAACGGCTTGTTGGAGCTCCTGCCCGGCTCGTTGCGAGGCTCGCTGCTGCGAGGAGCGGACAGTGTGAGCTGGTTTACTGGTGTGGTTTCCTGGTTGCTGCGTGGGCTCGGCGAGACAGCGAAACCTAGCCCGAAACCAGCCCGAGCACACACACACACCCGCAGCCTGGCTGTGAGTCTGTGTGTGTGCTCACACACACACACTCACATCTCACTGATAGTAATGTCACTGTGATCAATACTGCATTAATGCATTCCCCTTGTGCTCTCCTTCCAGGGTACCGTCTCGCTCGGTCCAGCAGAATCACTCTGGTTCTGACGCTTCTGTCATGAATCATTAAGCAGGGTATCTCTCAGTCTCATCTGATGCTGCATCCGACACATGTTGGGGGTTTCCCTGACTTCCTCAGGTTACTCCATTTAAAAAAAAAAAAGATTTTCAAAAAATAAGATTTTAAGGTAACCTCTCCCGGTGTTAAATATATTTTAGGCTCTATGTCGACAGGACTGAATCAAATTTAAATCTGAGGTCGAGTTTACTAATTATACAAATTAGAAGAAGCATATAAACTGTAATTAGAATCTGTGAATCTTATGAACCTAAACAATCATAACAAAAAAAAGCTGTCCTTATAAAAGTCGCCATTGTCTTTATTGTATACATCTTTATGCCTTATGCAATTATTTTGGGATTGTCCGTCGCCTCCCTGTGCGCTCCGTCTCAGATGTGATAATGGAAACCTCTGTCAAATGGAATTGTTTTGAATAGCCTCTCCAGGATGTCTTTTCCCTGATGAAACACATTTGTTTCTGCTGCTTTCCCTCCTCAGACGTCTTCCCAGGGAAAATTGTCTTTTTCACAGCTTCCCCTCGATGTGTCAGGGAGATCAAATCTGAACTGCTGAACATTGTAATTATCACAAATGGTGAGCCAGAGGAGCATGGGCTTGCACAGACAGGGCCGCCCTGTTCACTGACAGAGGGAGATTCCACAGGCATCATACCAAACCATCCTCAGTACATCATGGCGGACATTTCCTAACCAGCAGAGCGAGTGTATCAAACAGATGAGCAGCTCTACAGTGGATATAACTGTAGGCTCGCTAAGTGTCTTTCTGTTAGACAGTGCTCGTGTTGTGAATAATCACACGCTTGGATTGCCGAAATTAATTAAATCGGGTGTGAGCTGGGAACCTGAACATTTCCTACTTTCTGTTGACTTTGTATTACATTTCCAGTAAACATCACAATACAACTGTGTTTTCTGTTTAAAAGGCATCTTTTAAATGGTTACGTTTCCAGTCTGATCTTCAGTGCACAGATAGGTAACTGATTTGTTGAAATTACGTAACAGAAGGGCATACACACCACACGTTTACTCGTTTTTAAGTTCTAGGACAATCATAGTGATTGTTGATGAATTTCATTTGACATTTTTAAGAAATAAATGTAGCGTTGTGCTACTCCTGTCATGAAGCGCATTCGGTATGCATAAGGCAGAAATCTGTGGTAGTGCTGATTCTTTTTCAAATATGAATTTGTGTGTTTACTTTACAATCCTAAGTAGAAAGGAAACCTAGAGAACCCTAATGACATTTTGTGATAAGGGTTAGGGTTCTTTGTGACATTTTGTGATTCATGGATGAGGACCCATTGAAGACACCACTAGTGAATTACTATTATGTATTAAATTAACTAGTAACTTTTCAAAAACTTCTTGAGGCGACGGCGAGCCAAAGGAGAGAGCACACGGTAACTTTTCACCGTGATAGAGATAAGGATTTATTTGATGTTGTTTATTGTGCGATCCCAAGCCATTCGCCATAATGACGCCATTCATCAGCGTCTGCAGGATAAGGACAGTCTAGATGTTGTTTGTGTAGCTCTTACGTAACCGTGGCAGTTTAATCCCACAGTAGTTTAGATTTATGTGGATGAACGTCAGACCTTCCTGCGGTCGTCATCATTATTGTCATCGCGTGACATTGAGAGCGGGTTCCCTCGAGGTGAACACTGCGCTCCTCTTCCTCTCCTGCCATTTACCCATCCATCCCTGCAAAAAACAATGGGAGGGACTGAAACAACAGAACAGGATGTCGGGAGAGTCAAAATGATGTTCAGTAACGTGGATTTACTCACAGCAATCACATTGGTTTAATTTAATTACAGTGACCCTGATGGAAAAATCTGACAGCCTGCATGGACATTTCACTGACCTTGTAAACAGGGGTATAACAATAATATTGTTTTACTTTATGCTGGAGCAAGAGCCATATATTGCTACGATATACATCAACACTGATCAACATCTGAATGTGCATTTGGTGTTGAGTGCAGTGTGTCCTATTTTGTAGACTACTTCAGTGTTTGTTTGGTAAAGTTATTTACCAAAAGGAGCAGAGTTCATTATCTGTGAGAAATGATGCCATTACATTTTGTAAATATAAAAGCAGAATGGCAATAACGTTTTTGAAGGCTCCAATATTTCAAGACCAGGAATTCATTCTAATGTTACCTTGAAGTAAAGTACTGAGTTTTTATTTTCCATTCTTTATCAGACTGTTGTTACGAGAATACTACTAACATCACAACATACATTTCAATACATAATTCCATCCACTCTACATTAATGGAATTATTGGGAGTTGATACATCAAGTTAAAATGTGTGTTAATATCACAATTAGATTTATACCAACAAGGACGAGCCTCGGAAAATTCACTGGCTAATATTGATTTAAGTGTTTTGTTTCTGTAAACTGTATGAGAAAAGTTTTATACTATTGCAGAACAAGAGGGCGTAAAAAGGTGATGTCATTTAAAGAGCGTTAGTTGAACCCAAGCGGCGACCTCCAGTGTCAAGCGGTGAAGAAAACTGCAGTTCCTCAAATGACCACCTAAGGCTGTTTCCAAAGGAAAGTACATTTCTGTAGCCCATGTGGTACATTTTCTAATTATACAGAATAAATAAACATGATTACATGATTGTACTTAAATGCTTGGGGTCTCTATAGCCAATTTCACTTTTCATAACAACTGTAAGGGGGTTGCATTTGTTTGATATAATGTAACTCCCCCATTTAAATTAAAGATCACTAATTCTTAGGTGCAGGGTTGCCTTATATGAGAGGTGGGTTCTGTCTCAGGTTACTTTATACACATAAGGTTGAGGTCACATCCTTCAAACACATAGTAACTTATTTACTAAATCTGCTTCCAATCCACCTGCATTTCCTTTTTTAATCAATACATTAACATTTCCAGGCCAGCCAACCATAACGTTTGATTTAGCAAAAATGTTGCCTCTTCCCATTGGATGTTTTATTCAAAGATAAATATGGAAAGAAATGGTATGAAACACACCTATGTCTGTACTGATTTATATATTACACAGCGGTCATCTACCGGATGTTTTGAAGTCTTCATGTTACGAAACATACGAGCCATTTTATGGCATTTTGAAACATATTTGAAACATTTGCTTAATTTTGTGCCCCTCGAGTGAATTCATGTCGTTTGACTTTGTAAAAATGACCTAAAAACCAGCAGTTCCTCTGCTATGTTCTCCACTTCTTCTGGATATTGATAGTGAGGGAGCCAGCCGTCAGGGTTTGGCAGGTTCAGAGAGTCCTATCTCACTCAGACAAGGCCTTAAATGTCTGCATGTACAAAGGTTGTGGTTTCAATTTCCCTCCTTACCAATCCTACAGGGGGGAGAACTCACAGCCGCCACAACTAACACCACAACAGATTCCAATCTAAACTCTAATTAGCTGAGGGACTCTCATCCCTGTCACTGTGTGTGTGTGTGTGTGTGTGTGTGTGTGAGAGCTAGTGGTTCCAGTATGGAAGTGGAACTGGCAAAGGTTTGTCTCAGTAAAGACATGCTATGTTTCAGCAATCATTCTGATGGCTGATGTTTGTTCTTATCCACATGAGACAATCCCAGTGAACGCTGGTGCATTTAAAATAAGTACTTACTTTCTTTTTTTTAGAAAATGTCACAAAATACTCTGTAAATAGACACTATGTTCTGTCAGGCAACATCACTGCTTGAATTGTCCATATTTAAAGTGCAGCTATCCCACACGTTCAGGTTTAAGAGTGTAGATATCAGATAGAAATCAGCAGCTTTAGGAAGTGCTCACCATCAGTTCCTCCAAGAAGGTGCGCAGTCTGCTGATACTGTCAGTGTTGAAGGACAAATGGAGGCTGCCTGGCTCACAGCTCTGGAGTGCAGTAAAAGAGAGTTATAATGTTCTTGAGGACCTCCCCTAATGTGCTTCATTGACTCTCACCTCCAATGCAGGAGTAAAAGTCACTTCAGCTCAGGTAAATGACTAAGTGCAGAGGGCAGACGGGAACAAAGCGTTTTAAATTAAAGCTTTTTATCATGATACCGAAGCCGAAGAACATCAAAACATCAACTTCAGGAAATTGGTTTGAAAAAAGCCATTAAATAAGATATCAAAGCACAAACAAGCAACTTCAAACAAGTTATCACATTATAAATGACAAATAAACCAAAGTAAATATCAACAGGTTCAGCTGAGCATGAACTGAACCCCCTAGTTGCCAAAAGACAGTGCTCTACCTTTTCTTTTTGCAGTTGCTCCAAGTGCTTCTTGTTGAAAATCCCTGAATCTTTCACAAAAGCGCTTGTGACATCACTGTAGCAAATTGAGGAGAAGCTAATTTTGCTGTGTCTTTCCATCCATAATCATAACAAAAACAAAAACAAATTGCTGGAGCGTTGTGCTTTTTTTGAATACCAGTTTGGTAAATGATGGTCCCAAAATAGAAGATAAAGCAGGGTATGCTACCTATTGAACAGCGTTATCCAGTTTTGGTGTTTACTTCTCAAACTGTTCACTGTGTTTTCAGTTCCCAAAAGTTAATTGTATATTTGTAATTTAAATGTTCTGTTGCTCCAACCTCTTGTTTAACTTATGGTTAAAACAAACAAACAAACAAGATGGCTAAGCAAAAACGCCAAACCCAAGGAGATTTTTTCTTCAACTCTGGTTGCACCACATTCTCCTTTCTTTAAAATATTATTTTATGATTTGAGTTTGAAGGTGGGTGCACACTTTTTTATTAACAAATTATGTAAAATAAATTCACTACAAATGTTGACCATAATAAGGTGGGATTTGTGGTTATAATGATAATTAATATGGGTCAACGGCATCATCATAAGATCATAAGTACAGTAATGTGTGTGTGTGTGTGTGTGTGTGTGTGTCTACAACATTGAGCTGTATGAATTGTTTCCAACTCTACACATGGCCTGAATTTTGATAATGAAGATCAGACCTGAGTGTTATTAATCCATTTTTAAACTCACTGGTCCAATTAATAAATACATGACATCAGATCGCTGAAGTGATGAGGCGACTGACACTCAGGTGCACAGATAGCTGACAAAAAACAAGAATGTATGTGGGATAGATGAGGACACAGCATCTGGCCCTTTCACGCCTCATTGGGTTGATGGAATACTAATAAAAGCCATATGACAACAGCATACTAAGTGTGCAATTAATATTCTGAAATATTTCTGCGCTGCATGAGGCAGAGCCCTGTTCAAGGCTCCTTCGCAGGAGAAGTGACGGCGCTGTCTCCCCGGTAAAGAGGAGGTGACCTTATTAACCCTTCTTCCCTGAGCTGTGCCGCTAACAACCAGCAGGCTATGCCGGACACCTCGAGAGCACACAGGCCGCCGTTCGCTGTCCTGTGGTCTCACACCTGTCCTGTCAGCAGATATATAATCTCATACAGCGCTTTTTCGGCTCCGAGCTAACAGCCAGAAGAAGCTAATCAATTTATATGGAAATTAATCAAATACTAAAGTGGTAAAGTGTCATTCCAGAGGTAACAGAAATAAAAATACAACCTGAAAGTCAAGAAGTGTTCCTTATATAAGACAATGTGTTGTTAACCTTAATTATACAATGATGAAGTTAAGTTCAAAGTGGTTTTACTTGCCTAAGCTCCATCTGGAGCATTAATATAGCAAAAAGAAACAATTTGCAAGTAAAGATGCAGTGGAGTGATATCTACATTATCAGAGAGTGAAGTCATTCTACCGTGTTGTAACCCAAACTGTTCCCTGCCCATGTTACCGGCTGGCCACACACATGCAAGTTCCTGTACGTGAGCTCACTGGCTAGCAAATAGAGTGGTGCAGGAATGTGTCCTAAAACCCCAACATGAGTTGCTTTTTACCACTAATTTCCTAGTCTGGCCAACAAAACGTGTAAGTGTCCAAAGATTTTGTTTATTGCAATATTGCTAATTTTTTAGTTTCCATACACAAATACATCACTGCAACACTCTTTGGCTGCTGCTCTGTTTAGCTCATATAGAGCAGTTAACACTGACAAAGTGTTGTTGCGAAACTAAAACGACTTGGTTAAGTTGAGTCAAATATAACAGTAAGGCTTAAATCAGTGAACATTAGCTTTTGGTCTCCTTTGTTAAAGTCTTGTTTGACCCGGCTGAACACGCACCATAACCGGAACTCTTGGGGGAAAAGTGAGGAATTGTTGTATTCTACAACTAGATTTAAGCTTTCCTATATGTTTGTGAGGAGCAAATTGTTTTTTTACAAAGAATCCTCATTGCTGTTCAGTCTTTAGGCGCTTCCATTAAAGAGCATAATCTTATCCTAAAAATCTAAATTGAAAACAATTAGGAAAAATGTATTAATTGGAATGAATGTCTCTTGACTAAAATAGGGGCATTTTTTATGTAATTATGCTTAGCACTCATATCAGTATAAAATGTTAAGATAAAGATCCTACATTGTACAAGAACATGTTGGCGTAGCGTTCATTTGGTGCATTAGAAACATGAGCAAAATACTGGGCCACAGGCTTTTTTTATTTCACTATGTTCCGGTTTTGCTGTCATCATTCCCTTTTTCTATAACTCATCTCTGTGAAATCGGAGGATAGAATATAGAAAGTCTCTGGAGAGAGACACACACACTCAGCACTCACACATGTATCACATGTGTCCGTCTCTTGGCTGTCCTCTGGCAGACAGATAAGAGGCAGGAGAAGAAGCCCAGAAAGGCCCTCTGCTGCAGACGATTGTCAGCTCCAGGAATTCTGAGCAGATTTACGTCAGTCTGCTTTAAACTGCCTTCCTCTGGGCTCACCCCACTGACATGTTGTGTTAGTTTAATATTTTATTTTGCAATCTGCACTGTGTCTATGATAGGAAAGTGGCTTAGTTATTATTGCAGCTACTGGTGAAGAAATGAGTCCGCAGATGTAACGGTGCTCATTATGACAACATTTTTTGTAAGCTTCTAACACTGTTGAGTTATGTTTTTTTTTCCAATTTCACTTTATGTTAAAATGGGAACAGAACACCAGTAATCATACAAACAAAAAAACTAAAAGGTGCAATGCACTTGAAAATACTTTTTAAATGAGTATAAAAACAATCCTTAAAGGATGAAAATGTTTGTTGGTTATGTTTTTTATAACTTAAAGGTTTATTTAAACTGCCCATAGCCTAATCTGACAATTTAAGGGAGAGTTAAGGCATTTAATTATTACCTACACTTTCTTGCCAATAGTTAGATGAGAATATCGAGACAACTGACTTCTGAAGTGTATAAAGCTACAGTCAATAGTGGGCTAACTAAGCCTTCAACAAAGAGTGGAAACACGAGAAAAAGCTAGCCTAGCTCTGTTTAAAGATTAAAAAACAACAACAAAATCAAAGATGAAAATAAAGCATACCCATAGCATAACAACATGCAAATTGATATTTTCCTACTTTTATTAGGATTAAATAATGGTTTTAATTGTTAAGAGGTGCTGATAGGTGGAACTTGTTGCCCTTGTGTCCAGTCTTGTAAACCTTCATATTTACCAAATTATATCAATCTGAAAAACTGCTGGCATCCACATTTTTTCCAAAATGCTGTAACTTTTAGCTTCAAGCAACCTCTAGTGTTTAGTCTACCATTGATGGATTTCACATTTATATATAAAACATGTTTTTATCACTGATAATGTGCTGTTCTTGGGTTAGCATAGCGCTGCAGGGCCTCTCAGCACGTCCACCACAATAAAACTCCTTCACATAAAAAGCTTTATTTACCTGCTTTCATCTTCTGTTTGTGAAAGACTCCTTTATTCCCAGCTTGATTCCACACCATTGATCATCATTTCTGTAAAAGAGTGAAGATTAAATATAATAATTATCATAAAGAAACCTTTGAACACTCATCAATCAATCCATTAACTATAGCTTGGAAAACCTAATGAAGATAACAGAGAGCTCTTTTGAAAAGAAAACATACATTTCTATGATTGACTCACCGCTCATAGCATGAAGAGCGTTCCTTTTGCAATATCAACCAGAAGGAACAAGTCAGCTGACACACCTGAGAGCAATGCAGCCTTGATTAATGAAATGAGTAACACCTGTGTATAGAGGACACAAATGTATGCATTAAAAAAATAGCGTGAGCCCTGATCATTGCTGTCAAACATCCATCACTTT
Organism: Trematomus bernacchii; assembly: GCF_902827165.1. Classification (NCBI taxonomy): domain Eukaryota; kingdom Metazoa; phylum Chordata; class Actinopteri; order Perciformes; family Nototheniidae; genus Trematomus; species Trematomus bernacchii. Next base: position 22,312,690 of record NW_022987739.1, read on the forward strand.
TTCATACATTTGAAGGATTAGCAACAACGTTATTTTGATGCAGTTGAAATAGCAAAACTCCCACTCGTAATACCTAAAATTACTATTATTTTTTTGTGGGTTTATTTATTCAAGTACTGTTAAAAAATACCAAATATGTATTTCTTTATCTAGAATTGTAAGCCTTTGAATGCCAGGTTGATTACACACTGCTACTGCTGTTTTTAGGGGGAAAAATATTGAATATTTTCTGTTCATCCAAAATTAAAATAAACAATGGAAAATAAAATCACTGACACTGCTTTCAAAATGTATGCTACAACGTGATAGAAATAAAACAAAAACCCACAATTGTCATTCATTGTCAAATGCAACAATTTTAGTTACTGACTGACTTTTGTTTCTACACCATTCCTTTGCAGATTTGTAATTCGTAAAGCTAAGAAGTGTGGGGCTATATTCTGGTGTTTTTGTCTGGTTTGCCTGCTGCTCTGTTGCCATGGACGATATTATCTGCTAAGCTGTCTCGCCCTGTCAGCGCCTGCCTGCTGCATCACAGTGTGCGGCCTCTTGAAGCAAAAAGCAGGTCACTTGAAAGCTACAGGCCCTCCTTGTCCAACGCAGAGGGGTCAGGAAAAGCAATTTGCATTTTAACACGGGTAACAGTGAGAGTGGAGTGTCGCCGCTGCTCTCTGAAGGGCGGAGCACAGTCCTCCTTTCATATTTGACACCTCCTTAATAGAGAGGCATGGCCACGCTGCATCCTGCCAAGAAAAAAGCAGATTTATAATCCTGCACACATACATGCCTTTGATTGATTACATTTCATGGGTTATTCTTCTGTTTATTTGCCTGACCACGGGTCCATTCATTCTAGTCAGAGAATCCATTTTTTAGTTATATTTGTATATTTGAGATATATTTTTCCACTTTGACCTCTACCATAGACATCAACGAAAACTCATTTCCTGCTGTATTTAATTCCAGTCTGCCTTTGTTAAAGGTGGGGTAGGTAAGTTTGAGAAACCGGCTCGAGATACACTTGTTATATTCCATGGAATGCTCTTAACATCCCGATAGCAATGAATATCTTAAGTGCTTTGACAAAAAATCCATAAAAAAAAGTCATCTGTGGAAGCTGTAGTACTGTAAAAAGCGCGACCAATCATTTTAGCCGGCCCGGCTAAAATAACTGGATGGCCTACCTGCCTGTCAGCCTTCCATCTGTGCACAAACTTATCTCGTGCCCTCATTGGTCATGTGTGCGTTCGTGTGTGTTGGAGGAGGGGCTCTGTAAGGAAGTGGCAGATTTTTTCCGGCTGTGTATTTTCAAATTCTAGCGATTTCGAGCTGGTTTCTCCAAAATTACCTACCCCACCTTTAAGTGTATGCAAAATGTGTGTTTTCAAGCATTCAAGTGTTTGAATGCATTTCTATATGAACAGTGATGTAAAATGTAAATGTCTGTTATTGGCTTACAGAAGAGCAGAGTATGTTTTGTAAATTTATACAGTTTATTAAGTTAAGTGCGAACCTTTGGCGAAGGTATAACCCATCCTACGCTGCCTCTACTTTGCCCTATTCTGCTTGTGATTGGTTTACCCATATATTTATACCCTAACTCCTAAAACATTTTTTAAAAGTCCTGACCAATCCAATCAATGAAGGCAACTAGTAATAGCCCATTCAGATTGAATCACTGCCAATCAGGCAGTGTCAGGGCTGACACCGATGAATACCGTGACTACTGCAGTAATGTGTTGCTCAGAGGTAAATGGTTCAACTCTGCTTGCCATTATGGGCCATTCAAATGTCATCTGAGTGGGTGATGGTGAAAATGTATTTTTCATCCATCCAAAAAAAATTGTTTTCTGGAGTGTAACGGGCATTACAGCCTTGTAGGTTTCCAAGAAGCGTGGTGGGCGACTTTTTTTGTCCTTGTGACCATTGGACTGTTGAAGGACATTATAATGTCACACATTTCCTGTGCAGGTATGTCCAGTCAGGTGGGGCATTTATAAAAATGTTAAAGGACACTACCATCTGGGCCAGAGGAGGGGCCCGGTGATGGATTGCTGGGAGGGCGGCGGCAGTGTTGGAGAACTTGGACATGACGCTTTGATCAATGTGTCTCTCCACACAGCCGGTCAGGAGATGTAGTGCCTGCCATGCTCTGACCCCATTGTTTAATCCAACACATCATTTGCATGCAGGCGAAGGTTAACGAGACAGAGATAACCCATTAAATGATCAATTTATCATTCTGAAATGCATCTCCAATGTTGGCTTTTTCTTACATGCAACGCTACACAGCAAACATGGAGGGGCAGTCACTGACAAGAACATGTACAACTACAAACACAAACAGTCAAAAGCTTCCGATAAAACCCCTCAAGTGTTCTTTTTTTCATTCCTTGCACTTTCCTGCTTGTGTAATTTGTCCGCTTTATCTCTGCTGAGGGATTGAGCTGGCTTTTGGGGGCATGTTTAGATAGCACGGACATCCATTATCAGTCCGAGGCAAACCCGATTTAGAACCTCAGTAAAAGAATTACTCCGGAGAAGAGGAGAGCGCCGTGATTCTGTCACCTTCTCCTCCAGCCTCGGCCCCTGTCGCTGCTCTTTAATTGGGCTGCTAATCAATTAGGCCTGTGTGCGGAAAGATCGTCTCGGCCAAGTGCATAAATGAGGCTGACAGTCAGAGCTGTGAGACACACAGAGGTGAATTAACAGAACACACTTCAGTGATAACTTCCATATCATCCTGCTCGTCAAGACTTCACTGAACAAACGTGCACAGAAAGTTATTTTGTATCTTAAACTTGTTTCATTTGAGTGGCTTGAGAGTTGTTTATTCAGGCCTAGGTTAATGATTATAAGATCACCACAGTGTCTTCTTCATACTGAGGCTAATGTGTTGGGGAAAAATAAGTGTGAAGAGGCTTTGGTCTTTGTGTAGTTCACAGGTTTAGGTTAATAGCCGCACAAGACTTGTTAGCTTAGTGGTATTTGAAAAGCTAGAGCTACTTTCTAATCTCTTTAACCTTGTGAGAATGCGCCATTATAGAGGAGGAAGTGGAGAGGTGGAGGAGGGCGGGGTTAAGGTACAGGTGAGACTTTACGAGAGCCGTGAGAATCAACATTTAACTGTAAAGTTCAGGGTAGGACCTCAGTAAAGCCAAGAGGAACTTAGGACTTTGTTTACTCGATCCACTTTCATAAAACAATAACAACAAAAGCTTATGAGATGCCAACATACTGCATAACTCTTCATACTACTTACTGATAGGTGTTTCTGTTTGTCTCTGAAAAGCGTAACAAATGAATCTACCATTTGTTTGAGTATGCATATATGATACCAATTGGTTGAACATAGAGCGGAGCGGGGGAAGATAGATTGAGATACACTACACTCAAAGGCTTAGGAAAAGTGAAAGGTAAAAAAAATGCAATGCAACTTTAAACCCCGGGCTGCTAGAGTTCGGTGATGTTGTGAAATAGCTTAGGACAGTGGGACTTTTTGTCCTCACCAACATTGGCATCATTGCAGGCTTCGTCTCCCGATAAGAATATTTTTACTTATTTTACTGGTGCAATTTATCTGCAAAGTTCTTCTTCTTTACAAAATAAACAGACTAGTCGATTAAAGCTAGTAAAATAACAAATAAAAGGCTAACTTATTCTCGGCTATTTTCTCTGAACAACCTGAGATCCAGATGTCGGATGACTAAAACATCCTTATTGTAGAAATATGGCTTAAAACTGCATGGGACTAATGATGACAGCTTCTAGCAGACAACAACCATCACACTGACGCATGTGCTTAGGGGATACATCGCCATTCCAGAAGACCTAGAGGCCATTATCTTGATACAGATTTTAAACATTTGGCATACTTAGTACACAACCTAGATAGCATAACATGTATCTAGTGGAAATGCGAAACTGTTACAAATTATTACTTAAATCCACAACCATAGTTGCAGTAACGGGAAGATTGGCGGGTGTATTGTAAGGTATATTGAAAAACCACTGTACTTACATTTACACCTACGTGTGTTGAACAAATAATGTAATAAGGACTTGATATGTAAGAAAATAGTATTCATTGTATTTCTTAGTGCTCTTGCTTGCCTGGGCTGCTGTTAGTATGACAGAGCGGCATTTTAATGTTAATTTCACAGAATCAGCAGATGGACCTTTGAGGATTCTTCTGTCAGCCTCTTTTCTCACAGCAGCAAACCTCCTACAGCTGTTTTGTTGCTGTTCGTTTGATCAGAAGGATCGAGACGTTATGTGTGACTTTCACACTTGAGCTGCAGCAGGTCATTTTAAAAAGTCTGTGACGTGGAGGGACTGACAATGCCATGAGAAATGAGTGGCCATTTCCAAAGTTATTAAGAGCGTTTAATAACTTAATTCTTGCAAATCAAACGGAGAGTAGCCGAGCTGTGCCTGGCAGTGTGCCAGACCCCGGGCTAAAGCCGTACAATGGTCCACCTCCGGCTTTATTCTATGAAAAGATTAGAGGGCTGCAGAACTTATTGACTCAGATTTCTCCTCCAGGTATAGAGTAATTAATGTAATTAGGCCCTCTATCTCCGCTCAGGCCTCTTATCAAAGCTGTTTCCTTATCGCTCGTGGAAATTTAATTAGAAAAATCTTTCCAATTAATGATTTAGCTAAATTAAAGTTAACTTCAACCCTTGTTCACTGTTGGCTAGAGGCATATAAATGGAAGAAAGCAATAACTGTATGTACATTACCCAAGTGCTGCACTTGGGTAATGGGTTTCGTTAGGGTTCATTTTGCACAATTTAAATAACACTTACATAGCAAAGTTAATCAATTCAATTCAATTCAGGAAGGAAGAAAACCAACTCCGCTTATTTGAAGCCTCCACCTAAATATTGCTGACATTTTGGCAAAGTTTTAAATGTCTATTATGCTTTTTGGGGTTTTCCCTCTCCTGTAGTGTGTTATATAGGTTTTTGTGCATGTAAATGGTCTGCAAAGGCTAAAATCTCAAAGTTGCCTCCAGAGGGAGTTTCTCTCACACACACTCCCACCCCCCCTGCCTGAAACACATCCATTGAACTCCCTTGTTTACTTCCATAACATAATGACATCACTATGTAACACTTGCTCTTCTATTGGGCTAGAGCTCCAACACATTGTACGTTATATGCTAAGGGGCGGGACATCTCTAAGCGGTGGACCAATCACAACAGAGCCGACCAGCTAACCAATCAGAGCAGACTGGGCTCTGGTTTCAGACAGAGGGTGAAAAGAGGTGCTGCAGCACAGGCAGTATGAGAAAAATAAAGAGCTTTTTGAACATTAAAGTAAACATGTGACAGTAGAGGCACAAAATACAAATACAGTTGAGGCCTAAATTATTAGCCCCCCAGGAGTTATGGAACATTTTCCTCAAATTCTTCCCAATGTTTCCAGCATTGATAAACTTGATATAATCAAACATTCACCAGTGCTATTTAGTAGCTTTTGGTACATTTTGGAAAATAAAATAAGTTGTTAGGCTTGCTTTATATCAAATATAGTGAAAAATGGGTTGGTCAAAAATATTAGCCCCCATGTGAATGTTTGCTTTCAAAACACACCTAATCAACCAATCGGCTTTCAAGCCACACCTGAGCATTCGATCAGCATAAAAGGACTCCAAGAAACAGGCACTCTGATACCTTATTGAGAGGGACTATACTACTACTCCTACTCACCATGCCAAAGACAAAGGAAATCAGTCTTGAGCTCAGAAAGAAGATAGTGGAGGCTCATGATAAGGGGGAAGACTATACTGCTATGTCCAAGCGCTTCTCTTCATTTTTTTTTTAAGATGGCTTTTTATTGATTTTAGCCAAAGCTTTTGAAAGTTTCCTTCCTATTTGTTCCTACATTTTGGAGTGTGATATGCCTCCCTGAATATCCTGTTTTAGCCAGTTTAGTTGAATATACCAAATAAGTATTTTCCAGAGAACACAATCACTAAGTGGTGGGACATCTCTAAGCGGTTGACCAATCACAATAGAGCCGGCCAGCTAGCCAATCAGAGCAGACTGGACTCTGATATCAGACAGAGGGTGAAAAGAGGTGCTGCAGCACAGGCAGTATGAGAACAATTAAGCATTTTTTATAGGGCTGCGTTAATAACGCGTTAACGCAAAAAATAATTAACGCCACTAATTATTTTAATGCGATTAACGCATGTGTATTTTTTGTCCTCAGCCGCCCCGTAGTTTCAGAGCGCATCGAGTTTAAAATACCATCTACAAGCTGATGTTGACAGCCCCGCTCCTGCCGCCCGCTTGTGGCAGACCACACTTCCACGCTCACCGGCAGGCCCGGACTGGCCATCGGGAGGACCGGGAGGGTGTGTGTATGTGTGGCGCGACTCGCGAGCGAGGCACATCTTACGTGTTGTTGTTAGCATCTGGTGCTAGCTAGCTGCACTAACGGATATAAGGAGCTGTTTCAATGAAAACAGAGGAGCGACATTTCGCCGACAACTGCGCCGAGCACTTGACTTTATGCAGGTAGCCAGACAGTGGGACATTGTACGAAAAGTCAGCACACTAAGCACGGATAGTGCGCGCAACATGATTGCAGCGTCCAGGCAGCTCCCGTTCGAGCATATATGCCTTGAGCTGCACATAGCTCCAACGATCCATCACAGTACATTCTCTCACACACACACACACACACACACACACACACACACACACACACACACACACACACACACACACACACACACACACACACACACACACACACACACACACACACACACACACACACTTTGTATTGTATTATTGTATGAGAGAGGTTCCAGGTTGAATTGAGGCGAATATTTGTAATGTTCAGAGGTTGTTGTGTTTAATATTCATGAGAATATTTTAATCGACTGACAGCCCTAATGTTTTAACATTAAAGCATGGAAACATGTCTCAGTAGAGGCACACAATACAAATATGAACCTGAAAATGTGCTTAATAGGGACCCTTTTCTTAAAGGTGGGGTAGGTAATTTTGGAGAAACCAGCTCGAGTGCGCTAGAATTTGAAAATACACAGCCGGAAAAAATCTGCCACTTCCTTACAGAGCCCCTCCTCCAACACACACGAACGCGCACATGACCAATGAGGGCACGAGATAAGTTTGTGCACAGATGGAAGGCTGACAGGCAGGTAGGCCATCCAGTTATTTTAGCCGGGCCGGCTAAAATGATTGGTCGTACTTTTTAAAGTACTACGGCTTCCACAGATGACATATTTTTATGGATTTTTTGTCAAAGCATTTAAGATATTCATTGCTATCGGGATGTTAAGAGCATTCCATGGAATATAACAAAAAGTGTATCTCGAGCCGGTTTCTCAAACTTGCCTACCCCACCTTTAAATCTTAAACCCAGCCTTCATCTCAGAGATAAATGAACTTCTCTCTTCAGTCTGTACCACATCTGCAAATACTGTCATACTGGGGGATTTGAACATCCATGTTGACACCCCCTCCCGCCAACCTGCAGCTGACTTCTTGCAACTACTGGATGTTCTCAACCTCAAACAGCATGTTGATGTCCCCACACACACCAGGGGGCACACGCTTGACCTGGTTATCACTGACTCGGCCCCCATCACAAATCTGTTGGTGTACAATCTGGGAGTGTCGGATCACAAGGTTGTTTCAATGGAGTTCAAATTGTCTCACCACATTAAACCCAAACGTCAAATCTATTTCAGAAATCTGAAACACATCGACACAGACATCATGACTTTGGACCTGCAGCAAATCCCCCCCTCTGCAAACTTCACTACAGTCAGTGAATCAGTGGAATACTACAACAAAACCCTGAGTACTGTCCTGGATCTCCACGCCCCACTGAAATCACGAACAGTCAGCTTCTCCCGCTGAGCCCCTTGGTTCACTTCAGAGTTGCGTAGCATGAAGGCAGCTGGGCGTGTACTCGAGCGGCGTCTCGCACGATCTGGACTCACTGTTCACAGATTAGCCTATCAGGAACATCAAAAAACCTACTCAAAGTCACTCAAAAAAGGACGGTCACAATTCTACTCCGACATCATCAGTAAAAATCCTGGAAACTCCAAGCAGCTTTTCTCTACTGTTGATCATCTCCTCAAGCCACAAACTCCCTCACACATCGACACTACAGAAGAGCAGTGCAATAACTTTGTTACTTTCTTCAGGACAAAAGTTGCCACTATTCGCTCTCTTCTCTCCACCCCTTGTGCTGTGTCTGTCCCTACTGTTAACCCACGCTCTGTTGCTTCACGGAGATCTCTCAGCGAGAGGTTGAGGACATCACCTGCAAGATGAAACCCTCCACCTGCACACTAGACCCTCTACCGACAGCCCTTGTCAAATCGAACATCTCGGCTATAAGTCCCATGATCACCTACGCCATCAACAGCTCCCTCAAGGCTGGTTATGTTCCATTGGCTCTTAAAACTGCCGTCATCAGACCCCTTCTCAAAAAACCCACCCTAGACCCAGACATCCTCGCCAACTACAGGCCCATCTCCAACCTCCCATTTCTAGCCAAGGTGCTGGAAAAAGTAGTTGCCGCCCAGCTTCAGGACCATCTACAACTAAACGGCCTCTTTGAAAAATTCCAGTCCGGTTTCCGTTCTGCCCACAGCACTGAAACAGCTCTGGTCAGGGTCACAAACCACCTGCTGATGGCGGCTGATACTGGATCCCCATCTCTCCTCATCCTCCTGGATCTGACTGCAGCATTTGACAGTCGACCATAACATCCTCCTTCAACGCCTCAAACACACCATCGGACTCTCTGACTCCGCCCTGAGCTGGTTCCAGTCCTACCTGTCTGGAAGAACAGAGTACGTCTCCTTGGGAGGTGCGAGGTCCCAGACACACCCTGTCACCTGTGGTGTCCCTCAAGGGTCGGTCCTTGGGCCCACTCTGTTCACCCTGTACACTCTGCCCCTTGGCCGTGTCATCAGCAAGCATGGAATATCATTCCATTGCTACGCTGATGACACGCAGGTATATATAAAGACAGACCCTATCCCGCATGCATCGTCACTGTCACCATCATCGTCACCGTTCCCATCAACATCCCTTAACACCTGCATTGAGGAGATAAAGGCTTGGATGCGAGAAAACTTCCTGCAACTTAATAGCTCCAAAACAGAAGCTATTTTAGTTGGCACACCAAACCAGGTCCAGTCATCCCCCATAACCCACATGACCTTTTCTGGCCAAAACATACCCCTCTCCACAGCAGTTACCAACCTGGGTGTAAGATTTGACAGACATCTGACTTTTGACACCCACATCAAACACCTGTGCAAAACCTCCTTCTACCACCTCAGGAACATTGCTAAACTCCGTCCCACACTCTCCCTGTCAGATACAGAACAACTGGTCCATGCCTTCGTCTCCTCAAGGCTCGATTACTGCAACGCTCTCCTCATTGGGACTCCTAGCGGGAGCCTTCAGAAGCTCCAATATGTACAGAACAGTGCCGCTAGGATCCTGATGAGGGTGAGAAAATACAACCACATAACACCCGTTCTTCATTCCCTCCACTGGCTTCCTGTCTCATTCAGGATCGACTACAAGATCGCACTACTGACCCATCAATGCATCCACGGGAACGCTCCTCCATACCTGAAGGAACTTCTCACATCTCAAACCTCCACACGCAACCTCCGCTCCACAACCAACCATCTGCTTCGCCCCCCCAGGACCAAACTACGCACAATGGGGGATCGGGCTTTCTGTGCAGCTGCTCCTCGCCTGTGGAATTCCCTCCCAGACCACCTGAGGATTCCACAGACCACTGACGCCTTCAAGAAAGCCCTAAAAACCTTTCTTTTAAAAAAAAGCTTTTGATTAAAACTTTTGTTTATTTTGTTTGTTTGTTTGTATTATGCCTCCTGTAGCACCTTGGGATTGCTGCTAGCAATGAAAGGGGCTTTATAAATTGAATTTATTATTATTATTATTATTATTATTATTATTAAATGTCTATTAGTATTCATTTATTATTTAAGAAAAAAAAACGAACTTCTTGAATTGTACTAAAAACCCTTACTTACTCACTAAAATGTAAAACAATATTATAAAAAGTGTTATAATTGGACATGTAAGTAATGTAGCAAAGTGAAGGGAACTCGTTTTTCTCGCTGCAGGTGCCTCACTTTAATGGATTCATTACTTTAATAAAGGTAGGAGCCCCTCTGCAGTGTGATTGATGCCTCTCCCGCTCTCTGTCTCTCTGACTCGTCCTCCAGGGAATCCCTATCACATCACACGCTGCATGGCTCAGAAAAACACGTCGGCAGCAAATTCAATCCCCGGCCTTGTTGTCAAGATCACACGCAGCAAACAAGTCAAGCGGTTTATTGAGAGGCCTCAGGAGTGAGAATAATAACAAGGCTGGTTTATTTATTGGCTCCCAAAATGTCATAAACTGCAATTAAGACATTTAAGTGATGCCTGCATACAGTACGTTTTTTTTCATCGCCTGCTTTGCCTTTTTTCTCCCATGTGTCGATATTCTTTCTCTGAGGCTTTTTTTGTACCTAAAAAACGAACTCTTCCTCCTGTGTTATTCCATTGTGTCTTTATTAATATAATTACTATTATTAGGAAGTGCAGGCGTTAAGCTTTAAAATACTTTATTTGAGCATCTCATAGGGCAAGTTAACCCTTTAGGAAACTAACACGAATATGTTCAGTGACATCACTTTCAACGGCTTTTGGTTTTTAACATGTATTTTTCAGAGATTACCTGCAGCGTAAAATAATAATACGTGATCTTATACTTGTCACAGAATTGTTCTTATTTGGTGTGTATTCTGTTTATCGTGTCATTTTGAAGCCCTTTGAGGTTTTAACAGGGATTATGGGATGCACACATGGAGTTGACTTGAATTTGGTTGAGTCAAAGTGTTGTCAGTGATGATTTTGAGCAACGAAAAACAATATGGGATAGTTCATGTCTCCAGATAAAATATATCACATATAAAAGTAAGTAAAATATAAATACGAGATAAATTCACTTCAACATCTATAATAAATACTCACATAGAAAGGTGTTTATTTTATATATTTAGAGGCACAAGAATTGAAATGTACCTAAAATAAAATATTTGTATTATAGTTTTTTTTTTTTCCTCTTTCGGGGAGTTTTTACACTTTTGTAAGAAGGGAGTGAAGAAGAGAAGACAAGAAAAATAAAGAAAAAGTTTCACGGAATAAAAAACGAATGCAGTCCCTCAAAAAAGGGACACAAATGTGCCACAAACTCAAAAATGTCACTACATGAGCAGAGCATCCATAAATAATACTTTGACACCAAAAAATCTCATAATTTACATGTTATATATATGAAGTTAATAATCTTAGCTTTGCTTGTTTTAGGTCACTTCAGGTGAGTTTGAGTTTAACCACAGAAACATGGAGGCTTTACTTCCCTGGTGTTAATTGCGTCAGGCTGTGTGTGATCGCGCCCTCTGGTGATCGCTCCAGGTCCTACATTCCCCCAAAGACTCCACAGCTCTGATCCCAGCTCTGGTAACAACAGAACAAGTTATCATTTAAATGTAACCTTAAAAGACAGCTCTCAATGACACTTTATCACTGTAAATTACTCGTGGCTTTAGAACACAGAACAAACATGCAGATTCTGACTTTTCTGAAGGTCATTCAGCAGGTGAGGCACAGCTGTTAGATCTCTATTTGTCTTTACTGCAAACAATAAAAGCCCTGTATATATAAAACACATTTGTTTGAGTGTTAACCAAATGCCAGAAACAATGATCAGCCAACATTGAAAAATACATGCAAGTCCTTAATATAAAATTAGGCTTCTCTGAATCTTTACATTTGATCTCAGGTTGCCTTTTATTTACAATATTAGGGAACATATGGCTTTAAATGAACCTCTTTAAATGTAGAGCTTACTGATTTGCTTTGGTCTGTTAAGGATTCATTTCAATTTAAGTTTCTAATTTGAAGGAAATCCAATCATAATGAAGCGTTTAAGGTTTAAGATTAAAGTGCATCTTCCACCTCTATGATCCACATCACAGATTCATTGTTAAAGTGCATCACATGTACCACAACTGAAGATAAACCCCCACATCTTCTTCCATAAGATGTGTCTGAGGACAGAGATAAGGCTGTCAGAGAGGAGCTGTCTGCTCTCCTCTGAGAGAGAAACTGTGGCAGCTCCTCATCACACCTTCATCGATTAGAGACCACTCACCCATATCGGGACAAAAGGTGTATTACTGATACAACCAACTTTTTCTCAGCTTCTGGGAGTCTTCTAATAATACAACAAATCAAATCAAGGTAAGGTAGAAATGAAAGTAAGACTACACAGATAAAAAAAGTTTTCTTTGTTCAGTCTTGAGAGTTGGGGTCCTAAAAATGTCCATTATGACGAATTAAAGCTTAATATCGTGGCAACTATTAGAAACATTGACATTTATTTTTGATACAGACTCTTAACACTGCAGTTTATTATGAAACATTTGTAAATGTGATTCATCCTGGACAGCTTTCAGATGGAAACATGGCATAATTCATAAAATAAGAAAAAAATAAGTATTAAGATGTAAGTTAAACAAAATACAACAGAGAGAAGTGTCTTGAATGAAACAAACGTGTGTAAAATCAAAGATGGCGCTGGATTTCTTGCTCACTGACTTGAGTGCTCCTGAGCAGCAGTGAGGACTGTACTGCCACTGGTGGCCAAAAGCTGGATTGCAACAGATTCATATCGTTAACTGTATGTAAGGTAATGTACTTCCGTAATAACAAAAAGTTAACTTACCTGGATGAGACTCTGAGCAGAACCACTGCTCCGTCGCGTAGAAAGAAGCCAGTTGAGGTGGTTCAGGCCCCTGGTAAGGATGCAACCTGGCCCCAAGGGAGGGGTTCCAGTCAATACCAGCTGTTAGGAGACCGAGGGGCAGACCCAGGACCAGGTGGAGGGGTTACATCTCCACGCTGGCCTGGGAGCGCCTTGGAATCCCCCAGTCAGATCTGGTTGATGCAGTCTGCTCAAACTCATCCCCCTGTGAACTGACTATAGATAAGCAGTGGAAAATAAACTTAACCCAAAAAGTAAGGCAATTTGTGTTTGGTAGATGATTTCTATGTTGTAACAATGCTTTTTGGCAATACATCTTATACCGTTGGAAAGCCTGTTTTCTTACCTTTCCAATGGTACCACATTTGTGAGGAACAAGCATTTGTGGGATGAGCAGCAGAGCTGAGTATGTGGGGTGCGCCCATGAAAAATGTGACAGATCTCCTCTGCCAATGCCAAACAGCAGCCACTCTCCGGTCTCGTACGATTGCCAGAAGCCGGCCATGACTGCCCTTCACCATCAGGCCCACTTAAACAGGAACCTCAACATGTGGAGGAACATTATGTTCAGAGCACTGGAACCTCAACATGTGGAGGATCATTGTGTTCAGAGCACTGGAACCTCAACATGTGGAGGAACATTATGTTCAGAGCACTGGAACCTCAACATGTGGAGGATCATTATGTTCAGAGCACTGGAACCTCAACATGTGGAGGATCATTATGTTCAGCCATGAGTCCAGATTATGCCTATGGCACTTGGATCGTAGGGTCACAGTGTGGAGAAGACGCAGAGAACGCTTTGCTGCACGATAGAGTGGGAGTGGAGAAGATGGAATGAACTGCTTGCAGTCTTGACCTCAACCCCATTGAACACTTGTGGGATCAGCTTGGGCTGCTGTCCGTGCCAGAGTGACCAACACAACCACGTTGGCTGACGGACAAATGCTGGTTGAAGAATGGGATGCCATCCCACAGCTGAGTGTGAGCAGGCTGGTGACAGCATGAGGAGAGGCTGTTGTGTCTGTGTATGGTTCTTCCACACGCTACTGAGGCTGCTTGTTAAATGAAACAATTGTTAAATCAATAAATTGTTGCCAATATGTCTTTATTTATCAGACTTCAATCATCCAATCCACCAAACTAGATTTGTCACATTTTTCATGGGCGCACCCCACATACTCAGCTCTGCTGCTCATCCCACAAATGCTTGTTCCTCACAAATGTAGTACCATTGGAAAGGTAAGAAAATAGGCTTTCCAACAGTATAAGATGTATTGCCAAAAAGCATTGTTATAACATAGAAATCATCTACCAAACACAAATTGCCTTACTTTTTATGTTAAGTTCATATGGATGGACTTACAAGCTTTTCCCAGAGCTTTTAATCAAGTCTTCCTCAGCAGATGGAATTTTCCAAGTTATAATCACGCAACCTATGTAACATTTGGTTGGTCACCAAAAAAAAATGTACCCCAAAAAACTGAATACAATAAATCAAAGCCAAGTGCCAACACATTTCGTTTTTGATGGTTTTATATGTCCTTGATTACACTTACCTACTTTGTGCAAGTAGGTACGCTCTGTATTCTCTGAGGAACTCCACGAGGAAAGTGCAGTAAATCCAGATTATAAGGTGCATGATGAAACCAACATTTCAGATGCTGTATCTGCTCTATGCAAATGAGCTTATGATGCAATTTGTTCTCTTTTTTACCCCTCCGCAGTTTCAGTTAAGCTGAATAAGGACTCATTCACAGTGTTAACATCATGAATCTTAGGCGACATGCAACAAGGTTGTTACAATGGCAGATTTTCAAGATCACAACTATTAGAAATAACCTGCTAATCTACAATTGTATAACCATGATCATAATTGTTGAAGTCTTTTAATAGCATGTCAGACTATGTGCGCACATAACGTAGCCATGTAATGGCGCATTTCCACCACACGGTCGGCCTCGGCCTCGCTCGGTACTGCTAGGCCGCGTTGGGCCTTGTTAGGGCCGGCTCACTTCATGCTGCGCTTCCATTACAGTTTAGGAACTGGGGTAGTTACTATAGTAACGCAGTGTAGGCGGAGCCGTGACGTCATCTTCAATGAGAACCCCAGAAAAACAACACAGCCGTTAGCTGTTAGCACTCAGAGCTCACAGCTCCTTATATATGTTCAGAAACTCGACAAAAGTTAAACAAGTACAAACCACAGACTGCCTGTGTCATGGTGAATACAGTCGCTGCTTTATTTATGTCTGTATAGGCCGTTGTTGTGAGTGTGGATGGTCGGAGCATATACTGCGTTAGCTTAGCCAATCTCCATTCAGAAAACACGCATTTTAAAAGGTTTTTCGCCTGCCGTCTGTCTGCAGACTTGTCAAAGCATTAATTCATGGTTTTTACTAACCGGTATCAGTATGTTGTTACTTCGGCATCATTTTGAAACGTGTATTACAATTAAATCACGGTCAAATATGTCCATCTTGTTGTAGTTGTAGCCTCCTTGCCAGCGATTCTCTCTCTAGTTTAGCATACTCAGCCCGACTCAGCCCTGTTTGTTGGCCCCGATAGAACCACGATTTTGTCGGGCCAGAAAAGAGGTGAAAAAGTACCCCCGGGCCGGAACTAGGCCTAGTGGAAGCGCAACCAAAAACGGGCCCGGCACGACACGGCACGCTTAAACCGCGCCATGGTGGAAATGCCCTATAAGTGTAGGTTATATGCATCTGAAACATTACATAGAAACACAACAATGAAGAAATGAACACACAACACACAACACAAAATAGTCGTTTGCTTTTTTCTTTATTTTTTTTGTAGGTTTTTTTTTTGTATTTAAGATGTTTTCCCTTTTTTCTTGCTATCCCTGCTTTTGGCACTACATACTTAGGGTGACACGTTAAGATTGTTTTTAAAACAAACGTCTATTCAAAGCCTTCATATTGCAAGCAAAGTATGAATACAGCTAATAAAAATAAAGGTTTATATTTTTCCTCCTTACTTTACACATAAAATAAAAACACTTTTTTGGACCCCCTCAAAAATGGGGGTATTAAAATATTTGACATTTGTATCACAAATCAATGTAATGAGACAGGAAATAAAAACTGTACAAAAATGAGAAAAAATCTATTTCTTTTTAAAAATCCGTCTGATCAAATGATGGGATGGGTCCATAATTTGTCTTTGTTTTGTTACCGACCATAAAACTAATTAAAAAAGGAAACCCAAGATTACTTCTTTTGTTGGAGGAAGTTCAGATTGACTGGATGTCGAACGTGGGGGACCATTGGGAAGTTTGGATTTGGAAGCACCATGGACCCTGTAGAAAGAAGGTAAGACAACAGAAATCAGAACCAAAAGATAACTCGGGGAATAAATATATTTATGCAAGCCACAGTAAAATAAATGTGTATCATGTCTGACCTTGGCCGAAGGGTTTCCCGGGCTGGAAGCCTCCGTTGCCCTGCTGGATGAAGTTCTGGGGCATCCTGTAGGGCCAGGATGGGGACAGGGCGTACTGCGGAGTTTTATTGTGCTCCCATATCCGAGGGCCCGGGTTCATACCCACAAACTGTCCGGGGTGGCCTGACTCTGTAGGGACAAGATCAAAGCACATTATGAGGACAGATTTCACCTTCAGCAGGCAAACCAGCAATTCAGCATTAATACCATTACTCCACTGTACATCCTGTAATATACGTTAAATATAGCAGTTAAACGTGCCAGATTCTACTTCAACTTTGAATGTTGAAGTAGAATTCCAGTTATGTTTATACAGTTGCATTAATTTTATTTTTTGGTGCACATTCTTACTATTACTTTCTATAACATTTATTTATTTCATTCTTAAAATGGAGAAACTGTCAAACCCATTTTCCCACTGGGAATGTATCTAGCAAAAAAAAACAATGTTCATTTAAATAAAACCTATTTCGTTTTGGTAACATCCCAGTTTGAGTAAACCCAATAGTGTCCCATCACTAGTGGTGTATTAAACCCTCATCCCCAAACAACTGCTACTTACCTCTTTAAAGCTCTATCTGTGTGCTGAATTCATTTTGAATAGCTCCACACTTTCTTTTGCTGTTTTTTGTAGAATTGCAATACGGCTTGGCAGAGGACTATCCTAACATTTCTGTTAGTGGACTTAAAGCGCAAGAGCCTTCTTATCTTGAGGCAATAGATGCAGTACAAATGAAGACTAAAGAGCTGAACAACCAAAAACTCCCTGCGACTTATAGAAATTGATGCTACCCAACAACTTCTGAAAACTGTCCAACCCTGGATGCATTTCAGTTACTTTTTTTATATTTCAGGTTAATTTTAATCAACATATCTACAGCAGTGCTGCAAAGGCTCTGCGTTCACTCACAAGTATCTGTGACCTACCATCAGGTTTAATCCCTATTTTACAACTGCAATCTAGATTAATGTTGCTACAAGGTCCATTTATAAGCTGATCTGAAGTACACTTAGAAGATATAGTTGGCACAATGTTATGCGAATTCTAAATGTTAAAGGTGGGGTAGGTAAGTTTGAGAAACCGGCTCGAGATACACTTTTTGTTATATTCCATGGAATGCTCTTAACATCCCAATAGCAATGAATATCTTAAGTGCTTTGACAAAAAATCCATAAAAAAATGTAATCTGTGGAAGCCGTAGTACTGTAAAAAGTACGACCAATCATTTTACCGACCGGCTAAAATGACTGGATGGCCTACCTGCCTGTCAGCCTTCCATCTGTGCACAAACTTATCGCGTGCACTCATTGGTCATGTGCGCGTTCGTGTGTGTTGGAGGAGGGGCTCTGTAAGGAAGTGGCAGATTTTTTCCGGTTGTGTATTTTCAAATTCTAGCGCACTCAAGCTGGTTTCTCAAATTACCTACCCCACCTTTAATATTAATATGTTTGGGAAAAAACATTTGATTAAAGGTTGATTGGCAACTTGAAGGCAACGATCTACTTGTTTAAATTAATATTACAGGCTGGGACCAAAATATTTTGAGAGTGTAATAAAACAAATTGACATATAATATACAAAAAAAATCTGCTTTTAAAGATAGAGAAACAGGAAGACACAAAGACAGAGTCACACACAGACAGTGCCCCCCACAGACCACCCGGTGAATACCTGACTTGACCACAGTGCCGTTGCCCATGAGTGCCCCTGCCTGTGCCAGATGGTTGTGCCAGTGCCCCTCCCGGCCCGGCCCCATGCCCAGCTGCCTCACCGCCGGCTGGGCGAATATGATGCTGGGGTCGTTCAGGTTCAATGGGCCGGCGTTGCCCCCTGAGCCTGTGGGACTCCCGTTCCCTGACGCCGAACGCAGGGCGAATTTGAGGCCGGGCGGGGAGGGGCCGCTGGGAGAGGACGTGGAGAGGACCGGACCGTGTATGGGCCAGGAGGGGGAAGAGAGGTGGACAGGGTGGTGAGGCTGCCCCTGGGACTGGTGCGAGGGAAGGAGCCCCAGGGCGGTGAGCGCCGCCGGGTGGAACTGGCCTGGGTGGGAGGGGGGGAAGCCAAACAGAGAGAGAGGGGGAACAGAGAGAGGGGGGGCTCCGGGCTGCTTCTGGGGACCAGCAGGAATGCTCTTCATGTGGGAGGGCTGCGGGGAGCAGGAGGAACTCTGAGGGACAGCGGTGGGCTGAGGGGAGTAGGGCGGGGTCTGACGACTATCAGACTGTAGAGAGAAGAAAGAAAGGATTAGAAATCATTCAAATATATTAGAACATATTCAAATAGTGGTCATTTCAAAAAGGCATTGATGTAATATTTCCAAATTGAAACATTCTTGCATCAAGAATCAACTGAGATTTAAAAGCGCCAGCTCAGCCAAACTTGATTTGAATCTGATGCCATGATTACAAGACACATTTAAAAGAAGTATTGGCATTATCAGGGCATGGTATCAGAATCAGTATCATAAAAGCAATGCCGTCAGATACATTCTTTGTCATCTTGTTTTTTTCGCGCCTTCTTTGCCAAATGGATTGCACTTTTTTGCTTTAAGGTATTTTTTCCCTCATACTGCAGCACCTCTTTCCACCCTCCGTCTGAAACCAGAGCCCAGTCTGCTCTGATTGGTTAGCTGCAGCTCTGTTGAGATTTGTCAACACATCTTTAACACTACAGGAAAGGGAAAACCCCAATTAGCATAATAGGGCCCCAATAAGAAGCACAAAATAACATTTAAATGACGTCTTAGGCCTCTATCGGGTGATGATGACGTTCTGAGAAATGGAACATCTTCAGTTTCTTGATGGACATTTAAAAAAATAAAATCTAATTTGGGTATAAACTAATCTTTCACTTTCAGAGGCCCAAAAAATGTAATGTCATTCACCTCCTTCGTCTTTAGGTGGAGACATTCATCTTTATGGGTAAGGGTGAGAAATATTTTCACATATGTATTTTTGTATCTGGTTGATCTGACCCTAGTGCACTCCGTGATTGTACTCACACATTCAGAGGGCGGTCTGGTCCTCCCGGCACAGTCTGCAGCCGTCTTCGGGATGGGGATGGACTGGGAGCTCACCACACTTCGTACCATGTGAGGCGCTGGGGAGGAAGAAGAAGAAGAGGAAGAAGAAGAAGAAGCCATAAAAACGGTCATATTTGATAAAGCTTTGAAGATGAGCCGTGTATTATTCTAAGTGTCAGGAAAGTTAACCTTGGATTACAAAGCTGTTGTGGTTACCTGGCGCTCCACCGGTCCTCTGTTTGAGGTGGCGGTACTCAGGACAGTCCCTCCGTACGTGACCCATGTCCCCGCACTGGAAGCAACGTCTGTCCTTTGGCTCACGCTCCTCATCTTTCACGTCGTCGTCTTTTTCATTTTCCTTCTTCTTCATCCTGTCAAAGAAAGAAAAAAGGTCAGAAAAGGGAAGAATATATGACAACCACGCAGGCTCTCCTTGATATCACCGATTCTACCAGAACATTCTAGCAACAAACAAGGTTGTGATTTGAATGAAATACACAGAGTTAAGCTACTCCTTTAAGGTTTGAAACATGTCTGTACCTCGAGCTATCATCTTTGCCAGAGAGATAAATAAAAGACAGAAAGCATCCGCCAATTGAACAGTTTAACCTTACTATGTTGGCCTCTACTTGTTTCTGAAGCCTTTTCCTCTCAATCGCACTTTTGTCTCTGGGATTAACTCTTCTGTCATGTGCTCCCAGGACCCTCGATGATAATGACATCGAGTCAATTACAAAAACAAAGAAGAGGAAAAACAAAAAAAAGACATATATTAAAAGTAAAAGAGGAATTACCATTATACAATTAAATGTGATAAGAACATTTCACTTAGGGAAAGATAATTGGAGAAGAAACAGTTGTGTAAAAAGAGCTCGAAGTTATATCATTTGATTATTTAATTTAAATATTCAGAATTCTGTTTTGTTTTTAAGGTTTCCTTCTTATATATTTGAGGTATTGCTGATATCTAAAGCCTATGTGTGTGTGTCTCTGATGTTGATGGTCTTATGTTTGGACTAATAATGTCAACAATTTAAAATAAAAAAACATAAAATGTTCTCATAGCCGATGTAACTGTGGAACAATGTATAAACTTAAATGACAAAAGTTCACTTTCTATATATAAAAGCTATAACAGCTTGGTTACATTTAAGAAAGTTACATATGCGTAGTTATAACCATCACTAACTGTATGATGGAAAAGACAACACACAATTAGAAAGAAAATTACCTTGGTGCTGAAAATATTTTTTGGAAAGCTACAATGACGCAGTATACTTTAATTACGAGATGAATTAAGTAAGTATTATATGCGAGTGAACCTACTCTTTAGAAAGGAGGCTTCCATCTGATCATAACTGATATTTCTGGACATCAAAATGTCCAATACGTTTTATTTTATTTTTATAAAACAGTAGTTCTGTGGACAGCTATGCTTCTAAAAAATCTTCATATACATTATAAATATACACCAAGTAGAAGTGATATGAATTCATAACATATTTATTACTTCTCAGTAGTTTCCATATATTTTTCTTGGAATTCTAGCGGCACGAGAGAGATATTTCCATGAACGAACAGGGGACAACCTGCGTCTCTTAGGACAGTCCTTCATGTAGTGGCCGATCTTCCCGCAGATCCTGCAGCACCTGTCGTTGGGCGCCAACTCGCCGTCCGTCAACACCTTCGAGTCAAAGAAGTAGTCCTGCGGCAGAACACAAAGGTTTGCTCAGGACACAGAACACACAGCTTACACATTACTATGTCCATTTAGTAATGAGTGACGTACCACTTCAGTGCCAGGGATAGGTAAGAATGGAGTCCCAAACAACTTCCTCCCGTTGATAAAGGCCTTCATGATGAAATTAGTCACTAGAGGAAGCAAAAAAAGGAACATGTTCACAGAGATCACTCTTCCAGAACCCAAGTGCACAGAATCAAACAGCATAATAAAATGTCCTCAAATTGGTTATTGGTGAACAGGATTAATCGCAGAAACTAAGGACATTCAGAACAAGACCATTTGTCGATATTAGGCATATTATTTTGAAAATCTCCTCATGCTGAGTATTTTTTTTTAAGATAATACAGCTGCGCAGAGCATGTTTCGCGTAGATAAAGTTATTAAAATCAATCCACGGAATTACGCTAGATAATTCAATAGCTCTCTCAATGCATTGAGAAAAACTATCTCTGCATCAAAACAGCTTTTTCACAATAATAAAGTATGCTATAAAATCAAAGGGCCTTTTTCTTTTGTTTTTATTTCTCCCTGCCATGAACTGCATTTCGTGTTGAAAGGGGCCCTATTATACACATTTTCAGGTTCATATTTGTAACTGTTCCTCTACTGTGACATGTCTCCATGCTTTAGTGTTCAAAAAGCTCTTTATTGTTCTCATTCTGCCTGTGCTGCAGCACCTCTTTTCACCCTCTGTCTGAAACCAGAGCCCAGTCTGCTCTGATTGGTTAGCTGGCCGGCTCTGTTGTGATTGGTCAATCGCTTAGAGATGGTCCCGCCCCTTAGCCTATCACATCCAATGTGTTGGAGCGGTAGCCAGTAGAAGCTTGAGTATTACGTAGGGATGTCACTATGGTACTGAGCTAAACAAAGGACTCCAATGGAGGCATTTCAGGGAGAGAGAAAGTCTCTCTGGAGGGAACTTTGGGATTTTAGCCTTTGCTGACCATTTACATGCACAATAACCTATATAAAACACTACAAGTAAGGGAAGACCTGAAAAAACATAATAGGGCCCCTTAAAATAGTACTTAATACCAGAAATATCTGAATCATCACTTACTTTTGCGAGAAACTCCAGCACCGAGATTGTGGTTCAAATCAAAGGGATCTGAGGAGAAGAACAGAAGAGTAAGTACAAAAGAAGACCAAGCGTGTTACGCTGATAAGCAGGTGAAGACGGAGGGATCAGTGTGAGCACCTTCGATAGCGATGCATTTACTGGTCCACTGTTTCTCAAAGGTCGTGAGGCGTTTTCTTTGGCGGATGCTGATGACATGCTCTTTGAAGTCAAACTCTTCAGTGTAAAAGCGCAGGAGTCCCAGCCACAGCTC
The DNA here is from genome assembly GCF_902827165.1 of Trematomus bernacchii. Taxonomy (NCBI): domain Eukaryota; kingdom Metazoa; phylum Chordata; class Actinopteri; order Perciformes; family Nototheniidae; genus Trematomus; species Trematomus bernacchii. The sequence continues at coordinate 22,335,114 of NW_022987739.1, forward strand.
TCCGACAGACTCTGTGTTTGGCTGCGGAAGCCGGCGCTGTGACGGAAGAAACACACTTAATACATTTTCCAGATTGAGGCTGATATAGTTGAACATATATGAAAGCAGACTGATTAAATATAGATAATGTCAGAAATGCAATACTGAACCAAAGGACACCCTTGTCATGCCCTTTTCAACTCACCAAATCCTCCGGGTCATCACAGAAAAAAGCATTCCAGCCATCCACCATGCGCTGAGGGACAGTGTTCCCATCAAAGATCTAAAGAGACATCGGACTGATATATTTATTTCATTTTATTTACAGATGGCCTATTTTGCTTATTTTCAGGTTCATCTACTGTGACATGTCTCCATGCTTTAATGTTCAAAAAGCTCTTTATTTTTCTCATACTGCCTGTGCTGCAGCACCTCTTTTCACTCTCTGTCAGAAACCAGAACCCACTCGGTTCTGATTGGTTTGATGGCTGGCTCTGTTGTGATTGGTCAACCGATTAGAGATGTCCCGCCCCTTAGCGGACAATGTGTTGGAGCATTAGCCAATTTATTTTGTTTGTAATTGTCATGTGTTATTGCACATTGAATTGCCTTTGTGTCCGATATGTGCGTATAAATAAACAAACCTTAGCCAGTAAAAGATCTAATGTTACATTGTGATGTCACTATGTTACAAACGTAAATAAAAGGAGTCCAATGGAGGTGTTTCATGGCAGGAGAAGAGTGTGTGGGAGAGAAACTCCCTTGGAAGGGAACTTCATGATATTAGCCTACATAGACAATTTACATGCACAAAACCTATATAACACACTAGAGGAAAGGGAAGACCCCAAAAAGCATCATAGGGCCTGTTTTTTGTGTGCTGTCCCTGTTAAAAAAAAGTGTAATTTCTTCTGAGTTTAAAAGGGTTTGGTAATAAACTGGTACCTCCTGCAGGACGGGAATGACGGGCGGCTGCCTCTGCTGCAGGAAGTAAAGCACCATCAGGATGTAAGCGTAAGACGAGAGGCTTCCTCTGGACGCATCCCCGATGTCACAGCGCTGTGAGTGCAGAGGGAGGTTAGCAACACAGCAGGGGACAAAAGATGTACCTTTGAAGAAGATTCAAATTATAATTGACAAGGGCTGGCTGTTACAAATGAATATACTGGCTTAACGATGGAGTTTTAATGTAGCACACATAAAAAGTGAACCACTAGTTGGAAGAACAGGAACTTTACAATCGTCTAACAAATGACATGTAATGTTTACACATACATTTAGTAAAGAATTTACAAATTGCTGATGCAACTCTATCCAGATATCTCAATATAATCTATGTCAGGATGATGTAGTTATCAGACATTTCCAGGCTCCTAAATATCCTTTAAATGAAGACAGACACCTTTCTGTTGGGGAAGAACTCACACAGACAACTGCAAACAGAACTGTTCCTTTCTCAGTTTGTTCACTTTCACATACCTTTGCAAAGACCTTCATCGTGTATCCGAGGAATTGCACGCGTAGATCAAGGGCTGCATACGCAGCCAGCATCCTGGTGTTGTGTTGAGCCTACAGGGACGATTGCGCAGGTCATTAATACATACAGCACTTTCAATAAATAAAAAGCTTGTCAAAGCATGTTCTATAGCACCGTAGGAAGGTTCTTATGCACTCACAAGCGTGTTATATAGGCTAATATCTCCCTCCAAACCACTCTGTCGGTGTTCAAACTTCACAATAGGCACTTTAGCTGTTGTGATAGGCAAGATGTTCCTCAAACCTGTGATATTGGGTAAATGGGAGATAAAAACCAGTCTGTTTGTGGCACAAAAAGAACAATTATTAAAGACATAATCAATAAAACATTAAGTCACCTGTATGCTTTTTAAGCACTTTCGCAAGTCCTTCAATGATCTCTTTGCAGTTCAGCATCTGTTTGGACAGATCAAAATGGATTTTTAACGGAAAGAACGTAAGGGTCACATATCTCATCCCATTACGGATACGTGAGTTGCATTACATGGCAGTGTGTGTTTGTTTAGTGGGCCTACCTCTGCAGTGTCATGGCCCTCCAGAGTCATGCAGATGTCAAGGTCGCTGTCACGGAAGCCGAAGCCGTTCTTAGAGGAGCCAAACAAGCAGAGCTGAGCTTTATCTGAGGATACAGACACAGGGAGAGGTTCTTATTTCTATCCAATTAACAAACACGCATTCTCCGTCATGATTGGAAATCCTTTTAATGAGAATCAAATATTCTGTCAACAAATTCTGCAAACGTTCTGCACCTCGGCATTTCCCAGGAGGTGAACCATCAGCTCTTCAGCTACAAATAAAATCTGTACACGGTCCGATCAGGACTTGAACTGGTGACCCTTTACAGACGGCTGCACCTTTTCTATTTACTTTTTTAATGAACGATTGCATTAGAAATAAAAGGCCCAATTCTCTTTTTATAGGAGGAACATGCACAAAGGCTTTGGTCCATATTTGAGCAGTTTCCAACTCCGAAGCCACTGAGGATGAAATCTACCATATTGTACCAAAAAGGAGGTGTGACCAAATGATGGGCTGGTTTGACCCACTGAAAAGAAAAAGGCATGTACTTAATGCTCACCGTTGTACTCCTTCCTTATAAACCTCTCCAGGCTGCAGAGGATCTGCTCCCTCTTCTGCTGCTCAGCGTGTGAGGGAGACAATTCAACTGCAAATAAGAACATAAAAGATCAATCACACAGAGGTATGGAAATTGATTGATTTGAATGTAGGCAGAAAATGTGTCTTTGTCTTTCATGCCAGCTGTTCAAAATGTGTAAGTGAACACACATCTCAGAATAAAAAGGAAATTGATAGAGAAGTCAGAGATGCATTTTGATGACGTACAGAAGCACAATCTGCAGAGCCCATCGAGGATCTCTCTGAAGCGCTCGTTCATCGGAGGCAGGGGCTTCAGCTCGATCTTCTTGAAGTCTTCAGGACACTCGTCCTTCAGGTGGCCGTCCCGCTTGCAGATGCTGCACACGACAGTTGGAGGCTGAGGGGAAAAAGTTTGAAGAGCATGAACGACATGATTACACAAGACGGCTTTTAAAAAGTAAGAGCAAAATAGTGGCATCATTACAAAATGTTTTTAACAATCCTGCATGTGTTACTGCAGTGTTTCCCCTACCATTGTCTTGGGGGGGCGCCGCCAGTATATATACTAAACTTTTCACATTGAACATGTGCTCTTTTATTAAATAAACTAAACGCTTATGTTATTTATCCAATGTATGTGCATGTTTCAGTGTCCACTGCATCGCTTTGCACATTCTCTCCTCCACTCTGTTTCTGAAGGACACAAGGACACACACACACACACACACACACACACACACACACACACACACACACACACACACACACACACACACACACACACACACACACACACACACACACACACACACACACACACACACACCACACACACACACACACACACACACACACACACCACACACACACACACACACACACACACACACACACACACACCACACACACACACACACACACACACACACCACACACACACACACACACACACACACACCACACACACACCACACACACACCACACACACACACACACACACACACACACACACACACACACACACACACACACACACACACACACACACACACACACACACACACACACACACACACACACACACACACACACACACACACACACACACACACATCACACACACACACACACACACAATAGCCCCGAGCTCTGCTGTTGGTCATGCAAGTCCTGGGCGTAATTTCCACATGTCCCCCCCCCCCCACTGTTCAAAATCCCGTTTGTGTCCCCCCCCCTACTTTCAAATTAAATTATTATTATTTTTTTAACCTCAAGCCGTCATCGTCACGGAGGAGCACACAGCCTCTGTGTGTGTGGCACGAGCACATGTTGTGTGAGCGAGACAGAGACACAGAGAGAGAGACAGAGAGAGAGAGAGCACCGGTTGTTATTAGAGTGATTGGATAGTTCACTTTAGTCTAAGTTATCTCAGTGAGTCTCAAATTGTTTGGTCATCTATGTAAACAAATATTTCCAATGCACACCGTTATCTATTTAATATAGATGTAAAAAATAAAGTAATAAATCATTCCAAAGTGTAAGCTACTATAGGACAGTAAAAAAAAAAGAGTTTAAAAGGGGAGTGATTAGTAAAATATGCATAAATAAAAAGAAAGAATGCTAACTAGGTAACATAAGATAAGAGAGAGGAGTTTATAAAATAAACAAGTTTAAATGATTTGTAATTGGTTGTGATCATATTCTAAAGATGTTTGGATTATTGAAATATATACAGTTCTGTTTCATGAGTGTTGAGAGCTGTACCCATCAATCTCTTCATCTTGCGCTCGAAGTGCACCAGATTGATGCATTTAACTTCAACATTTAAAAATAAATCTTCCCGGGGAGCGTGCCCCCGGACCCCCCTAGAGGAGGTGAGGTCCACTCACAAATAAAGCACGTTCACATGGAGAGGATACTAGATAAGTTTGCCAGGCATTACACACTACACATTTTCTTGGATTGCACCGTAGTCCTAACAAATATTTTGTTAGAAAGGCAGGAAAAGGGATTCAAATCAAGAACTAATTCCATTGCGAAGGGCCCACAGACCCCCTGTTTTGTCCCCCCCCCCCCCCCACTTCTCAAACCAAAGTAACTGCTAGCTTCTCTGTCTGCACTCAACATAACGTGATTTGACATAAAAACAGTAGCAATTTACCATATAAAGTGTATGGTTTGTACACATACATTTATAAACATCGATTTGTGTCTGGTCTTTGTTTAAGTATGAGGTATTGTAGACCTCTGGGTGCTGATGATAAGTATAAATGTTTAATATATTCATATCTGTAAACAATCCTTAATTTGTATTTATACGGTTCCTCATACTTTGAACTCTTCTTTCTTATTATCCTTGTGCTTACCTTTCCTATCCTGCGTCTCAGTCTTACTGCTGCTGCTCTGAATTTCTGTACGAGGATTAATAAAGGTGTATCTTATCTTAAATGACCTCTATCACAAACAGTTCAAGGTTAGCAGTTCAAAACCGCATCATCACTACGGGTGAATGGAGATTATCATAATTACCTTTCCACCGGTGAAAATCATCTTATCAAACACATAGTGAAGATCCTCAGGTAGAACAGGCCCTTCTTTATCTGAAACACTTATTTCCTCCTCCTCCTCTTCCTCCTCCTCTTCTTCTTCCTCTCCCTCATTGTCACTGTCCAGCAGGCCGTTGGGGCAGAGGGAGGGTTTGCCCCCCTCATTTAAAACCATGTCTGTGAGCCTGGCGTCTAAAGTCTTCTCCCTGGACGGATCGGATCCATCTGCATCGTCACTGTCAGGCCCCTCGTCTTCCTTAAACACTTTCTCATCTTCTTGCTTCTTGTCAACCTCCTCTAACTTTGCTCCATGCCTGCCTCCCTTCTTGCCTCTCTGGCGCCCCCCGCAGCCCCTTCTTTGAGGGCAAGCGAAGTACTTGTAAGCCGTACGGAAGCGCTCCTGGAGGTACTCAAACACCATTTGGCTGTTCAAGCTTCGTGCGACGTTCCTCTTCAAGGCAAAAGGATCTAAAAACACATTTCAAAAGTGTGAATTTCTGATATCTCTCATGACTTGTTAGATGACTTTTCCAACAGAGTGTTCTCTTACCTTCAATAGCGAGCCTGCGGCGAGGCCAGTTCTTCCCCTCCCTAGAGAGGAGCTCCTTCAAGCGGATGCTGATGATGTGTTCTTCAAGAGCAAACTCCAGTGTGTAAAAACGAAGGAGGTCCAACCACAGCTGACCCAGCGTCACATCTTTACCCATGTCCAAGGTGAGGCGCGTCTTTGAAAAGGGACGGTAATGGAGAGTTAGTTAAAAGCAGGGTGCCAACAAACACATGCCTTGAAATCTGAATCAAATATCAATAGTGAGACTCACCAAGCCTTCTGAGAAATGAGAGTCATCGATTTTTTTCTGCTCTGGTTTGGGTCTGCCTTCTCCTCGGTTGTCGTTTCGGTTGTCCGTGGAGCTCGGAGGTCTGCGCTCCCACCGGACAAACGAGTCCAGCAAAATTCCAGTTAGGTGATACTCGTCCACACGTTTCACATCGAAGCCTTCAATCTAAGAGGGAAATTCATTTTAAAATAATATGGGAAAAAACTAGCGCTACACAAAGAGGTGACACTCTTACGGACCGTCTCCACAGCAGCGTTAAAAAAATCTTGGAGGTGGGCGTATCTGAAGCTTGAGGATTTTTTGCGAGCAAGCAATCACATGAATCTCCCGCTCGCGACATACGAAGCAAAAAAGCTTTTTACGAGGCAAGTAAGAATTACAAATTAAACTAAATTAAAAACATCTCTTTCAGTAAGTATGGAGAATGTTAAGGACCTGAAATAGCCAAAAGTTTACCTACCCAGCGGCCCAGGTAGACAGGGAGGATGGGCTGTTTCCTCTGCTGCAGGAAGAAGATGACCATGAGGGCGAAGGAGTACGAGGGGAGGCCTCCTTCAGACTGACAGTCAACGTGACACAGCTGCAGAGATGAATAGGCAGGGGGGAAAAATGCTTTTGATCAGTTTGCATTCTAGGATTAATCAAAAAGTCCTATTCCTAGCAGTTAGACATATATGTCGTATAGCTGGGTGTAGTATTATTTATAGTTGTTTGTGCAGAAATAGAGATGTTCCTTTAAGAAAATATTGCAATGAATGTCTGTTGGTCATTAGTAAAACAAGTAGGGTTTGTAGAGAGGTGCAGTGATGACTTCTTTTTGTAGGCCGACAAGGAAATTGGCATCCCAAAGGGTCCCTCGACCAACAACAAAAAGCGCTCTGTGGCAACACACATTAGTGATACGTTTGTTCAGCAGGATCAGTGAAGTTTTGGACATGCACAAGTGGGATCAATAGTGATGTATTATATGTTGTAAATCAAAGCATCAACATCTCTAAAGCTTTGGTTAACCACAGATCTTATTTCAGGCATCTAAAGTGAAACACATTCAAGAAACCATTGACCATCAGACTAGGGAAACAAAAGTGATAAAATGGTTACTCAGTTCCTGGTTTAAGCACTCATTCCTGCCCAACTCTATAAGTGGTTGTTATACTCCGACCTGCAGATACCCGACTATTATGTTTATTATGAAACACGGTTGAGCTGCTTTTTTATCTTTTTGCATTTCAGCTGTGGAGTAAGTGTCAGTCGCAGCCTTACCCTCGCCCAGTAGCGGAAGGCCATCACCAGAGGGATCAACCTGGGTTCCAGTCTAGACAGGACAGCCATGTGATTGGTGGTGAGCCAGGCCACTTCGTTACCGGCACTCACTTTACACATCAGGCCGCTGCACAGGAACACAAGTTAGGGAAGACCCAAATGAAAAGTTGGATCAAAGTCTTAAAGATAAATCCATAAAACATGAAAATATGCATCAATGATGTATTCTAATTTTGATCTGGCTGTAAAAGAGTCAGTTCTGTAAGTTACTGAGAACTACATGCTATCACTAAAGTAACTACCGTATTTTATACACATGAATTACAAATAATTTAAACAATTAGAGTGAACTGACTAAGGGTTAGGGGTTTTAAAGCCACTCACCTGCTAACATCTCGACAGAACACAGCAGGAACTTTGGCATGAAAATCTGATTCGACCTCAGAAAACTCCGCTAGAGAGGAGAAAGAAAAAAACAGTTAATGAGCTTGAGTTTAAAAAACACACAATAATTGTGAGAAGGGCTGACCATACGATACAATACGATCGTTATTACATAACAAAAAAGGAAGAGAAACATGCTCAGGACCCTTTAACGTACATCTGACCTGGCTATAAACTCTGTATGTAATTTAAAGATTGGCTAGTCCTGTAAAGTGGATTTATTGACCATATGGTAAAGACAACTACTAAAAGAACTGGTACATTACAGAATATTTCAGAATTTAACAGCTGTAATGTATCCTCTTTAAAACTAGCTAACTAAAATCTAGTGTCATATCAGGATATTGATTTAATATCTGTATATTGTTCATAAAAACACTTGGGTGTAATGATAGACCATCTCCTGTCATAGAATCTATCTGTGAAAGGACAAAACTAATTATTTATTTTCTCTAGTAGACAAATTCTTCTTCTGTTTTTGACATAAGTCTTAAGTGTTCCACAGTGACTAATTATCTGAATTTAAATTGTGTTAATACTTTTAACCCCTACAATATCATCACAATATTGATAAGATACTCTTTGGTCAAAATATTGAGGAATTAGATTGTCTTCATGTTGCCCAGGCCTAATGGGGCTGTTGCTAACAGACAAATAACATCAAGATAGATACAATAATCCAGAGAAACAAAAAGACAGATTCACAAATGTAAGTAGAAATTAATCGTATGTAAGCCTGCGGAGAATATAAAATGCACTGAGCAAAACTTACAGCTTTTCTTGAGGATTTCCAGCACTTGAATCAAGACCTCAGGTTGTGTCATCTGAACAGATTAAAAGTGAAATGAAAAAGTGAGTCATCAAATATAAGACTTAATGTCACGGCTGATTTAGAAAGTCCTCTTTTATAGAGAAGTAATATCACCATTCTGTGTAATAGCAGACTTACTGAGGAGGGGTGGGTGACATCGATGTTGATATCACTCGTCTTGAAGGCAAATCGGGTAAGACATGAACCATAAAGACGGAGAGCACAAGCTGGAAAATCAAAGAAAATATATTTTAGTGTTTCAACAGTTTGGGTTTTAAATTGATAATTTGGGGGATTTTCTTCTTTTTTTCACAATTGTTTTTGTTTTAAATCCGTGAATGGTTGTTACGTTATCATACTTTCATGTCTGTTTAAGTGTATCTGTTGCCTGTTTTAATAAAAAATGAAATAAAAAGTAAAGAGAATATATTGCAAAATATATACATTTAAGTTTCCAAAAATCAGTAATGACTAGCGTGGTCTGATCTCCGCAGCACTTCAAGCTGGGTAAGCTATATGTTTTGGGCTAGACTAGAAACAAGCCTTCTTCACCTGCTCTTGTCAGAAAATGTTCCTATTGGCTGTTTCACAAATTCAGTTGCGTCTTCACATCCCGTCTGTGAAAGCCTGAGACAGTCATTGATAACAACTGCATCGTTTCAAAGTAACCCAAAAAATGAAGGATTGTGAAAAAGTTAGAGTCTGACAATACCAGCAAAGCAATTCAGAGATGTAACATTGCTAAAAATGTTGTTAAATTAATAATGTTATCGCACAGCTAAATTACTGTTGCCAAGGCTTAGTAGGTAGCAGAAGTCTAAACGATGAGCAACAATTCCTCTCCAGCTCTGGAACACTTTGGAGGTATTGCAGGGAGCCTTAAAAATTGCAGTATTTCATCCCCAAAAAAACATTTTAAGTCACCTCTATGTGCATGATATCAGGCATTTGGATAACAATTACGATTATCTATGAAATAATGATTCAAACAGGTTACTTTATGAAGTGCATGCTTGTCTGGTGGTAGGGGCTGAGGACAGAGAGGGGAACGCAACATCCCCTGGGGGACAACTTAACATACATTATGCTAAAAAGTTATAGGAATGTTTTCCCTACAAAGCCACACATAAAGTGCCCCCTCCAGCTTTAAAATTAAACTTTCCTAAGCGTTTCCTCCCTTTACATCCCTAGCTGCAGGCAACATAGACAAGACTGAGTGACATCACAGCAAACAACCTGAGAGGTGCTTCTTTATGATCTCTTCCATCTTGATGACCAAGGCCTTCCGAACCTCGAAGTCCTCCTCTGAGATGCCATACTGTGTAGCTGTTTCCAGGACTGCTGCGTCCAAGGCCCTCATCTGGGCAGCAGAGGGGGGGGGGAGGGAACGCAGCTCATTCTCCTCCTGTTTCTCCTGACACGCCAGAAAGAGAAAATGTTAAATACGTGGTGTCTATTTGAAATAAAGCACGTGAATGACGGGATGAGGGACAACACACACTTGGAGGCTCTCATACCATGATGTTCTTCTTGTGTCTCTTCTCCTTGATGTGTTTGTGTGCTCCTTGAATGTTCTCGATGTGCACCGAACAGAGCTTGCATAAGTATTGATAGTTTGGGTACTCGATGGACTTCTGTGAAAACAACGAGAGGCAAAAAGTAATTAGTTTATGCATGTTCTCTTTACATTTTTGGATTTGTCACTGACATATTTATTGATCCAACCTGCTCCTGCAAGGTGGAGATAAAACAAACAAATCCATAGTTCTGGAAAAACAAAGGCTGGTGATGATGAAATTAGACAAATTAGATTGGAAACAATGGAAGGGCTACTTTTCCATTATTTACCTTTTTAACAAAAAGAGCAAGACTTCTTTAGACTCCATCTTTACATTTTCTAGTTCCACCGATTAAGTTCTCCATCTTTTATTTAGTCTCAAGATATAACAGCTGTACCAGAACTTTGGATTAAAAAATAAAAGGCATTTAACATCTCAGATGTTGTTTTTTAAGTAACAAAGCATAACTATGAAGCACTAATGCAGTACATGACATGAGCTGTGTCATGTGATATGTTTCCTGTATATCACATGACATGAGCTGTGTCATGTGATATGTTTCCTGTATATCAGGCTTGACTACATTGTTTCCTCACTTTCAGCAGGCGATGGATGTAGTCTCTGTAGAGGCGCTCCTCTGCCTGTCGGAGGCCCAGCTGTTGCTCTGTCAGGGGCCCTTCTTCAACAGTCGGCCTCACCTCTTCAACAGGCTGATGCATCAACGCAGCAGCTTTCCCCCCTACAAACAACAGAGACAACGTTTAATTCACTAGTATTTAATAAAGAAGGATTCATCCTCTAAGAAAATTAACTGTGAGAACCTACCATAGGACTTTTCCTTTGCTGGAGTTGCACTTGAGCTTCTGGCCTGCTCTGTGAAGTCTTTTTTACGTGTGCCAGGCCCTACAGGAAAGCTGGTTTCTCTGTTTGCCAAGGGGCTGTTGTCTGCAGATAAAGACACATTGGAGTCTGGAGCGTGTGCCACCAGCTTCTGTTGCGAGCCTGGAGCTTTGCCTTTCCCCCTCTCCCCTGAACTTGTTCTTCCAGTCAGTCTCGTTGTCCTGGGGGGCCGTCCTCTCCTCTTGTCCTGGGGAATGTCTGTGAAGGTCTTGCCTGGCCCGCGGCTTCCCTGACTGCCTATATTATGTTCATCCTTTGTAGCAGTGAGGTTTTCTTTGCTGCGGGTTGCAGACTTGGGAGCCTCTTTAATAGACTTCTCAGCAGACGAAGCTTTGGGTCCCCTCGGTTGAGACAGTTTTGTTTTTACTGGACTTTTGGACTCGTCCATCCCTCCTGTCCTGCTGGTGGAGTTAACACCACGCTGAGGACGACGACAGAGGCAGGTCGGCTAAAGCCTTGGTAAGAAAAAGAGAGGAAATTATAGCTATAAGTCTAATTAGCATGAATATATTTGGACAGCATGGCTTGTTTACCAATTCAGGTGATGCTAACGGACCAAATACATGAGTTGATTTAGATTTCACGTGTCTTACTGTGGTTTGTATACATTTGCCTATTATGCCAACAGAAATGAATATAAAAAGAAGAAGAAACGCTCAAATGAAAATTAGGAAAGTATAGGTCTTACAATAAAGATAATATGGCCAACCAAAATGTAAAAAGTTGTGATTGTGTGTTTTGTACAAATGTTTCACAAAGTATTTCTGCATCTACTAAATTGTTATTATTCAAATGGGGGAACAATTGCTTGGAATTTGATTAAATAGTTAGATAATACTGGTATGTTCAATAATAAACCATTGAATTAAAAATCACATACTATTGAATTACATGGTGTGGTTACAATATAACAAAACATGGAAAAATGTAAGTGTTGGTGTCGTCTTTTAATCAGAAGTAATTTCGTGGTTGACAAATATGGAAAAGTTACACCTCACTAACATGACCAACTGTATTTGTGAAAAGCAGTGGGATCTTGGTTAAATAAAATGTTTACAATGTATCTCGTCTATGTGGTTTCTTAAAGTCAGGAAAGCAACGAGTATTAATAATTAAGTTGCACGTTTTATTTATTTTCTATATTAAACATACTTTAAAAAAGTGTTTAGCATAACATTTCTCGCGTTTAACTGACTTTATATCATTAAAGAAGAGCGGCTTTTATCAAAGTAAAACGGCAGAGAGCCATGAACAGAACACATCTCTTTAGCAGACAGGTAATGTTACAGATGTTGTGTTCAAGACAGTTTCCCCTAACTTAGTGTATTCCGTACCAAAACCTTACATGGTCGGTGTTTTAGAGATAAATCCAGGGAAATATTGGGTTATGGTTAGGCTTCTCAAACGTGACTGTTTGGAAAATGGCTAATGTTTATTTCAGGTAGTTCAGGCGAAACGAAACTGATGGGGAGACTGACTTAGATGAACGACGTGACCTAACGTTAGCTGCACTACCAAAACAGAAACGAAAGAGGCGTTCACCACGAAAGCAGCCATTACCGACTAAAAGTAATGCTCACCATTAAAACCAAAAGGCATTTCCTCTGTTATAGGAACGATTCACGGTGACTTCCAGCGGACCCTTTAGCTGTCTTCGTTAAGCTACCGTTAGCTGCCCCCGGTCGTCCGGCTGAGCTAGCTAACGTTAACGGCAGATAAATAACACTGGCACCCAGCTGCCACACAGCAGCGAGTAACTAAACACAGAAAACACCCCCTCGACAAGAACAACACACAGGAGCACGTATTGACTTACTTTCAGGCTCTTAAGTTGATTTTGGATTATTGTTTAGCTGCCTCCATGGTTCTGTTAGACATAATGTTTTTCAAATCCCACGGCCCTGCTCAAAATAGCAACCATTGACGCCATGTTAATACATCACCCCGCTGCATTGTGGGAATGCCAGTAATGATGAAGAGGGGCGTGCTGGGTTCAAATACCGCTCAGAAACTAACAGTAAATACAGCATTTACTTTTCTTGACTTTTTATTTTCTTCCAAATATAAAAATAGGGACAGAAAAATCGTAATTTTTTCCAAATTAGTTGTGGTCCGAGAGCAGCACATTTTGAATGTAGCCTGAATAGAGAATGACACAGGATAACCCAATCATGTCATTTTTATAAAACAACATAGCCTAACTGATCTAAGGTGAATATTATCAGCCTGTTTTCTTTGTTATGGAAATGTGGATTGGACATTGGACTGCCATTTCGTAGTAGTGCTTACTTAGTATACCAGTCTTTAGAAAACAAACTATGTCTTTCTCATTATGTCTTTTCTTTTTACAAACTACAACTATTGCATAATTACTTTCTGCAATTAAAATTGCATGTTTGGAAATGTTGCAGACTTGTTTGTGTTGAAACAAGTATTACATTGTATTGTTCACCACTTCATTCTATGCATCAGTCCTAGTCGATGCATGAACACACAGCTAGTGGTTGAGATTAGGTTTTGTTTCGTATTTTTGGCTTGTGTCCATTTGTTTCATCCCTGAAGAAAAAGTAGGCCATGGCATGCATGCCTTCATTTGCCTAATGAGCTGCGAGTGAAAAGTTGTTGTTAGAGTTCCAGCTCTCTCTATTCAGCACTCCTTCTAAATAAGAGTTCAAAAGAATTATGCAATGATCAGTTTATAATGTTGAGACACTTTGCCAAAAGTAAAAAGTGTACTTTTTCACAATATACAGGGACACTTCAAAAACAAAGTAACACCAATTATTGTTTTTTTGACAAAAAAATGCACATTTAAAGTATTAATTCAATATTTAAATTGTTGTAATTCACACAAACAAAAAATCACTGGAAAAAATCTATGTGGAGTGCATACTTTATTTACAAAAATTCCACCTTACATTGTAATGATATTTGTCATGATATTTGATAAAATGTTAGACTTTTTCTGACTTAAACAACAACAATTCTTTTTACAGTGTTACTGTACGGTTACGGCTGTTACTTCCTTGTGTAAACGATCCAATAAAAATCCTTCAACGAGTCTTTTATTTTGAAAGTCAGCCGGAAGCAGAGCAGGACGTGTTGTACTTCCGGTCTGTAACTTGACCACGGTCCCCAGCAGACAGACCCCTGCAACAGGAGTTTGGAGAAGTTGTTGTGTTGGCACTGCAGTTTGACTAAAATATGCTTCCCGGAGCGCTCGCCGTGCTGCTGACTCTTTTCAGCCTCACTGAGAGCAAACATAAAGACTTTTATACATTTAAAGTAGTCAACAGCAGGGGGAAGTTTGTCTCCCTGGAAAAATACCGGGGTTTGGTAAGTCTTGCTCTGAAAAGATCAATATTATATCGGTACTGTGTAAAGTCTTTGCTCTAATGCTCTCTCTGCATGTCAACCGGTTGCGTTAATGAATGTTGCATGGGAATGTTTTCTTTATTTTTCCCACTAAGCATTTCTTTATTAGATACTAACACACTGCTTCAGCGGATCAGTCTGACTATCCTGCTCGGGATGTCCCATCATGTAGCCCCGCTAGCCTACGTGGCAACAGGCCTGCAGAGCACCTGCAGCTGCAGAGCTCCACACAGCTTTCATTCACTCCAGGTACGGATTAGTACACCGGATCATCTCTAATGATCTCCCTACAATGAAGTGATGTATTACACTGCCTGTCACTACTGTGGATTTTTTAATTTAGACTGTCTGATTCATCAAATGATACAAAACATACGGGGTACACAAATGAGAGCAAATAAATCATACAAATATTGACATAATAATTTGTGGGAAGCATAGTATTTACATCTCTTATAACTAAGGATCAATAAATGTTTGTCTTATCTAATTGTATAGGAAATTACTATATCTTCTATCTGAGTTTATTTTAAACTCATATGAAAAACTTCTAAATGAAAAATTGTACATGAATGAAAATGAAAACATATACTAGAGGGTGATGAACAATGTGTCAACAAATAGTGAAAGTATACTTTGCATATTATTCCCAAACTAATGTGACACAAAATTCTGCCCCTGGGTGCAAACGTGCTACAAGGGCCAAAAACATTTCCATTTGGAGTAACGCACTGCAGCTTCAGAAACGATGCAAATATAAAAACACAAACATCAAGATAAGATGAGGTAAAATAGATCTTTATTAATCCCCTTGGTGAAATGCAGGAGTTTAAAGCAGCAACAGAGTGAAAAACAGGACACTACAGATTCACAGGAGGTTAAAAAAAGGTAATACAAAAATGAAAAATACATTATATAGTAACAGTTAAAACAAGATATCAAAACAAGGTAAAACGTTGATGATTTCAACGAACATATATACACATTTCGGAGTTCGTATTGTTAGATATATTTACATGTAAGTATGCAGATATGACTGCAGGTCAAAGTCATTTGTCATCAAGCGTTGAGGACACTAAATGCACTCTACAAACGAAACACTGCAAATCAAATAACGCTGCATGGGGCTCTTTGCACCTGTCGGCCACCATACTTATTAATATAAAGAATTATTTCATAATACATCAATGAATACAAAATAAATAAATAAAACAGGAGGGAAGAAGATTAACGGTGAAAAACTTGAAGGTTTACCCTGCCCAATGTCCCCAGTTAAATTAACTGATACTTACAGATTCTCACAATTACCATACCTAGGAACTTATACTGTATTTCAAATAATAGCAGTGGTGGAAGAAGTACTCAGATTTTATACCAAAACAAAAGAAGAACATTCAAAAAATTACACTCTTACAAGTATGAGTCCTGCATTTAAAAATCCTATTAAGAAAGTAAAAGTACAAAAGTATTGGCATCAAAATATACTCAAGAATAGTATCAAAAGTGAAAGTACACAGTCAGATATATTTAATTACTCTTATTGATACACTATTGTGTCTATCACAGGTGAATCTAATTTTAAGTACTTTATATACTGCTACTGCATATCTATACCGATACTGATATGTCAATGTGTACTTATTTGTTTATTTTTATTTTTGTATTAGGTAGTTATCTGAACCTGTAAGGTGACAAGATAAATGTAGTGGAGTAAAAAATACAATATTGGCTTCCAAAATGTAGTGGAATAGAAGTATAAGGTAGCATTAAAAGGAAAATAATCAGAGTAAGTACCTCAAAATTATACTTATACGTAAGAACAATACTTGAGTAAATGAACCTAATTAAATTCCAACACAGATACATAGTGTCAGTGGCGTTTTTATATGTACAAAACTGGTGAGGCACGAACAACTTAGATGTGTATAAGCTTCTGGTGCTTTTTTATACACGTAAACAAATAGCTGTAGGCTATCCATGGTTCCGATAGAGGGGGCGAGAAGCCGTGAATGAAGAACACGGAGCAACACTGTCAGCGCATACATTTACGTACACAGCGTGGGGATGTCATATTGTAATGCACCTTAGTACATGGAGTAAAGGGCACCATCACAAAGCAATACTTAACAATAACAACAAGCGTAATGCTTCAGCATTAAAACACCATAGACTGTAAATATAAGATAAACACAGACACTCATCACCGAGGTCACAATATCAATCGATCCAGCCTATAGGCAAAACACAGAAGATCAACAAAAGATATGACATAAAATGAACTTACCAAAGCTGAAGTAGATGGTCAACTTCATTCATTTTCTTTCCGTTTTACTGATTTGAATCGCTATACGCTGCTCTCTCTCGTCTCCTCTTCACAACTAACCTTTTCGCGGACACGTACTTACAGCCAATCAGCTCTGAATTATGAGATGACGTTTTGGTGGGGTTGCCAGCACTTTTCCCCACTGGTGATTATTTTTTTGCCGCACACATTGAATACAAAAAGACTCTGAGTATGTGCAGTGTAGTTTTTACAGCACCCATTCATTTTGACAGCAGAGAGAGGGGCTAGATCAGAGCTTGCCCCACATCGCTCAACACGGCTCAATACGGCTCAATACGGCTCAATAGGCACACTGTAGACACTAATAAGAAGATCGCAGACTAAAACAGCAATGTACAGACAAATCAGATGACTAAACATGATCTTAAAATATATTTTAAGATATATTTTCTTTGCATATTTTTGGAATTATTATTTTAATTACTTTCTGCTGACACTAGGTGGGGCTGTGCCTTCCCCTAATGACGAGTCACCACTGCATAGTGTGTACTTTTGTTGTTTTTGTTGATAGTTTTGGTTGTGTATATTATATTCTGTGTAATGCACATAACTTCATGAGGATATTCATGATAACACTAGATGTCAGCACTAGATGATGGGATGATCAAACTGTCAGTCTGTAGTCCAAATAAAATAATGCATGTGCTTGCTTTTACAGATCGGAGCTGCTCTTGTGATTGACTGTAAGCTGAAGCATGGAGCTGAAACATGTGACACTTATTAACCTGCACTAACACACTCAACTGTTTCTATACTGTGTGCACAGGTCCACTCATGACACTTCACTGTTAAGCCCCTGTGACAGATATATTATCAGAATCTGCTTTTGTGTAAATGGGCTTACATAGACAAAGAAAGATGAATATGTTTTATAAAATAAGCAAAAAATAGTGCTATTATGAAAACAATTTTTAAGACTATTTAAAAAAAAAAAAAAAAAGACAATATTTACACAAAATATAAATATACAAAAACGTAGCAGTAAAATAATAAAATGTAAATATGACCATACTATATTCCAAATTGGAAAGCTACAGACCATAAAAGAGGTTGTGTTGAGCAGAAATGTTTGCATGATTGATGGTAAGGGAAATTCGCAACAAGCACAATAGGGCCAGTCTAATAATATATGAATATTGTAGACTATAAAAAGAGTGCGTGTGTAACATGTACGTGATGATACTTTATAGCGCTCAGGAGTCTAACATTTCTTATGGCATGTTGGAAAAAACTAAATTATACAGTCTTGGTCCGCACAAAGCAGTTTGATATAAAATAGAATATATACTTTGTATTTCTTTGCACTTATGTGACATAAACACAAGCTAACAAAACTAACACATGATGTGAGCATGTTCTGCACACCTGAGGCCTGTACTATGAAGCCGGATTTTCGCTTAGCCGGCTGACTTCAGGGAAAACTCGGGCTTTCCGGTCCTACGACGCTGGTTCTCTTTTTTAGCGGGCTAGATCTCCATGGTAACTTATGCTGAGCGGCTAACCTCCTCGGGAGGAGGTTAGGTTGCAGGCTAAGAGATCAACTCAGTGAAAAGCACCGCCTGCTGACCAATCAGAGCTCCGTGTGCGGAGTTTAAAGCTATCAAGTCATATTACAGGATAGAGGAAATACAGAAAAACTGCCGTTGCAGGAAAGACGGCCGGCAAAAATCAACTGACTGTGTGAACGTGAAAATTAATAGAATATCCCCTCCCATCTTCAGAGCAATCTGACTATTATAACATTAGCGTTAAGAAAGCTTACTTAAATATGTGCCACAACATAAGTAACCGGATCAAAGTAACATTACGTACAGTCCGCGGCACTGTGAGTGCAGACGTCGATGTGTCCCATTATCATTCATATCATATCACATCATAATGTATCATATATTTCCTTATCTGAGTCAGCTTCTTGAGCCGTATCTGGCCGTGCAACACTCACAGTGTCACATACTGTATGCAGAAGTATTATTTTAAGCAACACATTAAGTTGACGAAACACTCGAGTCAAATGTAATTAAAGTCAGATCCACTCGTGTCTTAGACGGGGCAGTGATTTCATAAACCTGTTAATGTACGCATTCAAACACTTTTTCTTTTACCAGCTGTATTCACCTTGCAGGTGCAGCTATGTGGCTTTTATCTTGGATAAAGTGTTTAAGTCATGGATGTTTAAAGTTTAACTTCTTCATATTTGACTAATATTAAAGTTCACTTTTCATTCAGGAAGTATGACGCTGCGCTGTCAGTACGCTTGTCCATGTTTGAGATTGGTGGAATGCTCCAGATACCACCCCTTTCATGTGAACGCGCACCTAACTAGATAGGACACGGCTGGCTTGAGCGATCCACTTGATAACCAGCGTCGTAGTACAGCTTAGCCAGAGCGCGTATGTTTTGGATTGGGCCAACCGGCTAACTCAAACATATCCAGGTTAGGTTAAACCAGCTTCGTAGTACAGGCCTCTGCTCTCTTTTAAGTTTGTAATCAGCTGTATGTTTGTTATTTTGTGACAAGACTGTTACTGTTTCTTGTTACTGTGGCGTTAGGTGTCCCTGGTGGTGAATGTAGCCAGTGAATGTGGCTTCACTGAGGAACACTACAAAGACCTGCAGCAGATCCAGAGGGACTATGGGCCGTATCACTTCAATGTTCTGGCCTTCCCCTGCAACCAGTTTGGGCAGCAGGAGCCCGGGAGCGACAAGGACATTGACAGCTTCGTGCGCAGAGTCTACGGAGTCTCCTTCCCCTTGTTCAGTAAGATAGCTGTTGTCGGAACCGGAGCCAACAATGTCTACAAATATCTCGTCGGTGAGTGAGATGTGCTGTGAGTTTGTTCTTGCATCACATGTATATATTTTCTTTACTTAGCAGCTGAGCCTGAAAGAAAACCAGGTTTATAATAACAGTGGAACCCAGGGCCGGACTGGGACAATAAGTCAGGCCGGGAATTATACACCCAGCCAGGCCACTACCAGTTTTTTTGTGCCATTTTGCTGGATTTATTTGTGAATATTTACAGCGTTGCTGCCCATAGTGATAGTAGTTTGTTGCAGGTCTCCCTTGAAAAAGAGATCAATGATCTCAATGGGATACAACCTGGATAAATAAAGGTTTGAAATGAAATGAAATTAGTTTAAATCTACTACCCAATAAGGGCATGCCCCGGTAAGATATTTTTTTTAAAGTTTGGAGTGCAATTTTGAGGGGGAAATAAAGAGACTAGATCTATGGAAACACCCATATGAAACAGAACTGTATACATTTAAATTATCATAAAATCATAAGAACATGGCCATAACCAATAACATACCATATCCAATATAAATCTTTTTAAAAAAGTTGTTTATTTATTTGTTTTTGGTTCATTTATAGGCTAGTTGTGAGTGTGTCTGGGATCCTGAACCAGCCTCACCTGTCTCCCTTCTCTCCCCCCTGCTCCTTTCCCCCCTGCTCCTCTTTGAGGCAGCAGCAAAGACTAGTTTTAGTTCTCAACAAGTTTTAAAAGTGTTACCTTTTTTCACCTATTTAACATTTGTTTCTTTTTATTCATGCATATTTTACTAATCACTCCCCCCTCAAATGGAAATATGTGTTTACATAAATGGTGACCAAACCGTTTGAGACCCACTGAGATAACTTAGACTAAGTTAACTATCTAAACACTCAGAGAGTCCTTTACCTCACCTGAGCTGTAGTTATCAGTCTCTCAGTCTGACAGCAGAGGACTCTCCCTCCACCTTGTTGTTGAAACAGCTCCTTATATCTGTTAGAGCAGCTAGCTAACCAGATGCTAACAACAAAAATACAAGTAACCGGTGCGCTCTCTCTCTCTCTCTCTCTCTCTCTCTCTCTCTCTCTCTCTCTCTCTCTCTCTCTCTCTCTCTCTCTCTCTCGCTCGCTCGTGCCATACATACACACACCCTCCCGAGCTTGAATGACACACAGAGACCAATCGAGGGCTTTGATTTATGATCGGTATGAAAGTGGCCATGTCGGCAGGCCACATCATAGACAGACAGTCACCCTGTGTGAAGCAGACCCACATTTGCGCAGCATTGCGTTCACAATACATACAAAAATAATAATAATCGCCAGGCCAGCAGGCCAGTTAAAGGTGGGGTAGGTAAGTTTGAGAAACCGGCTCGAGATACACTTTTTGTTATATTCCATGGAATGCTCTTAACATCCCGATAACAATGAATATCTTGCTTTGACAAAAAATCCATAAAAAAACGTCATCTGTGGAAGCCGTAATACTGTAAAAAGGTCTACCTGCCTGTCAGCCTTCCATCTGTGCACAAACTTATCTCGTGCCCTCATTGGTCATGTGCGCGTTCGTGTGTGTTGGAGGAGGGGCTCTATAAGGAAGTGGCAGATTTTCTCCGGTTGTGTATTTTCAAATTATAGCGATCTCGAGCCGGTTTCTCAAACTTACCTACCACACCTTTAAAGGTCCCATGTCATGGCCATTTCTACTGATCATAATTCCATTGTTGAGGTATACTAAAATACATTTAGATTCAATTTTCAATTTTCAACATTCAATTTTCCAAACTCACATTGGTTTCTCATACAGCATCTCTGTATAGTATGTGTATTCACTCTCTGTCCTAAACGGTTTGTTGGAGCTCCTGCCCCCCCCCCCCCCTCCCTGTGAGCCCAGTGGCCGTCTGCCAGACAGCGAGACACAGCGAAACCCAGCCTGAAACACACACACATCCGCAGCCTGGCTGGGAGTTTGTGTGTGTGCCCAGGCTGAGTTCCGCGGTGTCTCGCTGTCTCGCTGACCCCACACCAGTGAGCCAGCTCACAGTGTCCCACTCCTCGCAGCAGCGAGCCTCGCAACGTCCTGCCGAGTGTGTGTGTGTGTGTGAGGAAGTCCGCGGATTGGTCCAAACGTAACGGCTCAGCATTTTTAAAAAGATATTACACAAGTTTTGCAATGTTTACCACAGGAGAGGGTTTTATTTGTCCGACCTGGAAAATAACGATCAACGAGAGGAATCACATGTATGACACAGCATTAAAAGTACTAAGATAGAGAGAACTAAGTAATATAGACAGGTGCAGGAATGAGTCCTAAAACCCAGAAATGATTTAGCATTTTACAACTTCTGGTTCCCTCTTCTCGAAGTGAACGTCTTTTTGAATGTGTTCATGGCTTAGAGGCCTGAAATAAGGTCTGTGGTTAACACAAGCTTAACAACATAAAGTACTGGAGTTATAGCCCACTCATGAATGTACATATGTGTCACAAAAACTATAACTGCTTACAAGTGACTAAATAAACTGATGAAACGTGGATGTATAGCGTTGGAGGTGACCGTGACGTGGAGCTTATCTTGCTGATCGAAACTTGTGATGTATCATAAACGTGTGTTAGCCACATAGCTTATTATCCTTGCTATGCTAACTTTCGGGTCAGCATTACAAATACATCATCACTGCACCACTCTATATAAGCAAAGAATAACAGGGAGGAAAGAAGACAAACAAAACATGTCAGACAGAAAAAGAGACAGGAAGTAAAACAATTATAATTAGAGGAGATTAAGAAGAGGAAGAAATAAGTACATCAAAATAAAAGGAAGTGGTCAAATCTGCCAATAGAAGCTTTGTTGAAATGTGTAAAAAAGGACAAGAGAAATCTGTTAAAATTGTGAATGCTTTTATTCATTGCAGAGTCTTCTGAAATGGAGCCTGACTGGAATTTCTGGAAGTATCTTATTGATGTCGACGGCAAAGTGGTGGATGCATGGGGACCAAAAGTTTCCGTACGAGAAATCCGACCTAAAATAGCTGAAATGGTGCGACAGATAATCCTAAAGAAGAAGGAAGAGCTTTAGCCATCTGTCACATGACCCTTTAGTGTGTGGGTTAGATTTACATGCGTTGGTACATGAACCAAAGAGATATTTTGCTGGTAGATTTGGACCTTCTTTGAATATTCCATTATATCCAAGTAACATAGCCAAAGCAAATTGTACATGCCTTCTGAAGGCACTGCTGAAACACCACTATGTTTTTATATTTAATGTCAAATTTCATATCAGATGGATGATATTTAAAGCTGCAGCCTTAAGCCAAATCACTTCTATCCTTTCTGTTAGACATGTTGATAATGTTTTAGATTTTGTATTCATTCTGATTTGTTGAATAAACTTAAACTGTGATGAGTGAAACCTTGCTATTGTCACTATGTTATATTGAACGGAAATGTTCAAAACACAAATATTTGGCACTTTTCTTAATGAAAAACAGACCTCTTAGAGAAGAAGCCAAATGCAGAGTCTGAGGCAGGATGGTTTTATACAAATACTTTATTAAACCTATTATATGAACCATGCAAAACAGGATTTTTTCAAGGTTCAAGGTTCAAGGTTCTTTATTGTCAATCTGACATAGCTACAGAGTAATTATGCAGTTGAAAATCTTATGTCACAGGCTTCTCCAACAATGCAACATAATAACATAACATAATAACAATAAGAGCAAGAGCAATACAAAAATAATAATAGTTATAAAAATGAAATAAAGTTATGATGTGGAATAGTGCAGTATGAGTCTATATACAAGTTATTGGAATGATATATATATATTAGGTATTAGATACATACTACTGAGTAGCAGTTGAATGTTTGAAGTTGTTTCAACAGTTCAATTTTTTAACAGTCTCACTGCCCGCGGGAAGAAACTGTCTCCGAATCTTCTTGTCCTTGCCAGGATGCTGCGGTAACGTCTGCCAGACGGCAACAGAAAGAACAGTTTGTGGCTGGGGTGATGGGGGTCTTTGATAATCCGTAGTGATTTCTTCCTGAGCCGCTGGGAGTAAAGGTCCTCCATGGATGGCAGCTCCGTCCTGGTGATGTGCTGTGCAGTTTTCACCACCCTCTGTAAAGCCTTACGATCGAGGTCGGTGCAGCTGCCGTACCAGGCCGTCATGCTGCCAGTGAGGATACTCTCTATCGTGCACCTGTAGAAGTTGCAGAGTATCCTGGAATCCATTTTGAACCTCCTCAACCTGCGGAGGAAGAAGAGCCGCTGTCGAGCTTTCTTAGTGATGGTGGTGGTGTGAAGAGACCATGTCAGGTCCTCAGTGATGTGGACCCCAAGGAACCTGAAGCTTTTGACTCTCTCCACCGTAGTCCCATTGATGGCGATGGGGGCGTGTCCCTCTCCCTGCTGCTTCCTGTAGTCCACAATCAGCTCCTTTGTTTTGCTGATGTTGAGATGGAGGTTGTTCTCCTGGCACCAAGATGTCAGGTTTTCGACCTCCTCTCTGTACGCCGTCTCGTCATCGTCTGTGATCTGGCCGATGACGGTCGTGTCATCAGCAAACTTCACGATGGTGTTGGAGCTGTGTGTGGCCACGCAGTCGTGGGTGAACAGGGAGTAGAGGAGAGGGCTGAGCACGCAGCCTTGAGGGGCACCGGTGTTGAGAATCAGGGTGGAGGATGTGATATTTCCCACCCGCACTGCCTGGGGTCTGCCCGTCAGGAAGTTCAGGATCCAGTCGCAGAGGGCGCTGTTGAGTCCGAGGTCTCTGAGCTTGATGGCCAGCTTGGAGGGCACAATGGTGTTGAATGCTGAACTGTAGTCAATGAACAGCATTCTCACATATGTGTTCCTCTTCTTCGGGTCCAGGTGTGAGAGGGCAGTGTGGAGGGTGAGGGCTATGGCGTCGTCTGTGGACCTGTTTGCTCTGTAGGCAAACTGCAGGGGGTCCAGAGATTCAGGGAGGGAGGAGGTGATGAATAATTTGACTAACCGCTCAAAGCACTTCATTATGATGGAGGTGAGTGCTACTGGGCGGTAGTCGTTGGGGCAGGTGATGATTGTCTTTTTGGGGACAGGAATGATGGTGGAGTGTTTAAGACATGTGGGGACTACAGACTGCAGCAGGGACCTGTTGAAGATGTCTGTGAACACCTCTGCCAGCTGAACTGCACACACCCTGAGAACACGGCCAGGGATGCCATCAGGTCCAGGAGCCTTGTGTGGGTTAACCCTTTTAAAGGATTTACACACATCTGCCCTATTTAAAACAAAAGGGCAGTGTAGCTCCTGGTCCCTCTGTACCTCCACAGCCTGGCTGCTCTCAAAGCGTGCAAAAAAACTGTTTAGCTCATCTGGGAGAGATGCGCACGCAGACACTCCCGCAGCACCCCCCGCTGCTCCTTTGTAGTCAGTCATTGTCCTTAGTCCCGCCCACATATTCCTAGTGTTACAGCCTTTGAAGTCAGATTCCACCTTCTCTTTGTACTGTCTCTTTGCATTTTTTATTGCTCTCCGGAGATCATACCTAGACTTCCTGTACTCCTCCAAATCTCCCGCTTCATGTCATTCATTCAGTCTCTGTTCAGTTTGATCCAGTCGTCACGTTTGAGTTAATCATACATATCCCAGTCTGCATGAACTCATCACCTCTGTTCAAACTTTAAACCTAATTTATAAATCCCAAAGGTATTACTGTTTCCTCAAAGCACTGGCCAACCAGAAGAAAGTGTGAGGTGTTCAATTATAGACTAAGGGGACAGGATGGTTTAGTAATAATTATTGTACTACACTGATATGCAGTTATACTTGGAGTAACGCATGGATACTCACTGTATACAGTTCTGGCACGGACGCTCACCATACCAGAGACAATAATGAATGTATACTCACTAGTAAACACAGGAAAGGAATCGTCATCAAGTGGTAAAAGCTGTGGCAAATATTTACTGAGAATTAGGATGTGGTTTATCTGCTACCTGTTCTTCCTTTAAGAAAGAGTGAGAGTTCCTCTTTTTAGACTTTTAAGTTGGGGATGACAGTCGCCACAATTAAACTGCTTGAAGCATAGAGCCACTTTTTACTTAGAACCAAAATAAACTTTGGCTGTGTAGATTTTTTGTATAAAGACCTTATACATATGTGGCCTATGGTGGTATATGGCATTGGTTAAAGTTTCAGACATACACATAAAACTCATCTTTGACTTAATGTTTTCTTTTAAGTAGACCCTGATACTGTATATTTATTTCCTTTCTGAAATACGTACATTCATTTTATTTTATGTAAAATAACCACACTGCTTTATTTGTGCAGTCCACACAGGCTACATTATGTCAAAACTATTTTTGAATTCATGCAAAAGTATGAGGAACTTCATATGAGTCACAGTAAAATAAGCTCCTGGGAACTCAGTTGATGTTAGGGGCTCGCACACGATTTTGCTGTCAAAGACAAACGTTGAAAGTGCATTGTGAAAGACATGCTAGATTCAGGTTAAAACATTCCCAAAAATAATTTATATTATTAACAGAATGTGAAGAGGAATCAGTGTTTGTTGTTAGGTCAAAGATATTTATATTTTATGTTGTAGTTATATCTACTGAAATTAGCATGTTTAATGACTAGTTGCGGCCCTTTGACGCGTTAGCAAGGGGCTGCCGTGGGGCCGTGACAAAGTTTGTTTTGTTTTGTTTCTGTGACTTTGGATTTAGTCAAAAACACTAAACCAACATACCTTTCCACGGAGTATAGCCCTCGGTTAACGTTAATGCCACAGTAATTTCACTTAGAGTAGTAATCTAAAGCTAAGTAAAAACACTATGGCTTGTAAAATTATCCAAACGGACACACTATAGACGTTAGCCAGCAACATTAAAGGGGCCCTATTGTGCTAATTCTCAGGTTCACATTTCATTTTTTTTTGTGCCTCTACTGTGACATGTTTACATGCTTTTATTTTCAAAAAGGTGTTTATTTTTCTCATAAACATAAAAACATATTACACAGTTCAGAACAGGCAAAACCCAATAAAGCACAAAAGGACACCTATAAGGCTAAACACCCTTAACAAAACAATGCAGAAGAGCTTGTGTGATTCTCTTTATTTTAAAATGATATTGTTGGGAAAACGTTTTTTCAGTGCTCATCAAATAGAGAAGTTATCCCCATTTTTCAAATCTTACTTTTAAAAGGGAAAAATAGATATTGGTATATTGAGGTAGATATGGTATTTAGTTAACCTCTTAAGCACGGCGATCCCCCCATTGGACCCCTCCCACTGTTTTTTTTTTAGACAATGTCTCAGGGCTTCTTAACATTTATGAAACTATTAATGTGTAGCACCAGATTAACGGAAAGAATCTCAGCTAACTGAAGATATGAACCATTTTTAGCTAAAAGAAACACAAGAGTAATACCAAGCCTTTGAATTAGCATTTTGCGAAAAAATGCTAACTAATGCTAACGGACTTTTGCACAGCACTCACTCTCAAAACGCCCTTATCGTAACTGCATAAACAAGATATCCGATTAAAGCTGAGACTCCACAGATTCCATACATGTAGTATCATCACTGTACGACCCCGAATTTGCGGAGCTTTCAGCCAGAAAAGAGAAAGTAAACAACATCCTGTTTAAAAAATATTACAATAATTACATCTTACCTTTTTTGATTTGTGATCAAAAGTTGTGTTCAACGGAATAAAAACGCCGCTCAAGCTTAATCCAATGTCTCTGTGTCACGTAGAATTTTTTACTGATAATCCATCATCATATTTATGGCAATAAACTGGGTATAAAGTTTTGCAGTCAAGGCTTGTACTTTCAGATATGCTTCGTTTGCTTCTCTATTACCTCCGCAATGGTAATGTTTACGTGGATTTGGGAACTGCCCATCGGATTCTATTGGATCTAATGGTTAAGAAAAAGGTGTAAATCACTCAAATCGACCAATGGGTTCCATAGATATGGTCCTGCGTAAAGTATAAAGTATGACAGCCAGCAGCAGACCCATTACGCAGCAGACTCTACGCCATGTTTAGTACGTAAACAACAGGAATTGCAGCAGGACCCAG
Organism: Trematomus bernacchii; assembly: GCF_902827165.1. Classification (NCBI taxonomy): domain Eukaryota; kingdom Metazoa; phylum Chordata; class Actinopteri; order Perciformes; family Nototheniidae; genus Trematomus; species Trematomus bernacchii. The sequence goes on from NW_022987739.1 coordinate 22,362,663, forward strand.
AGCGCACAGAGCGGACAGCAGATAACGGAGCAGATTACAAGATTGGCGTTTAGGACTTTTTCTATACTTTGACTTTTGTCAAATAATGGCTTGCAGGAAAGAGATGCTTACTACTTTACAGGCAATGGAAATGGTGACTAATGCTGACAGCGATGCAGATATGTTACCCGTTGATTCTGAGTCAGATGACGAGGATCTCCTGCAGCCAGAACGGCACCCGGAGCGTTGAACTTGTGACTCTGATGATGAAATTCCACCACGGGAAAGGTATGTAATCTCTCTGTTTTTATCTATTACTTATTTATTTGGTGTACGATTATTCATATAGTAAATAAAAGCGTCTGCTAAATGTAATGTAATGTAATGTACGCTCAAAATGGCATGTTTGGCAGGAAGAGGGATTATTTACAAAAATAGTGTTTCTTGTCTGTTACATTTACTAAAAGTATAGGCCAGTGTTCATCTATAGTCACTAAATGTATTGCATTCACACACTCAAAATGGCATGTTTACTGCCTAGGAAACAGGAATTACAGGAATTAATCTAAACTCTTTGTTTTTCCACATTTGTTTTCATAGTGATGGAGATGAGGATGAAATGGCTTCAACATTGTCTACTTTCACCCAGCCCACACCTGCCTCACCCTCACATTCCTCAACTTATTATAATTTTCTCAGGCCTCGTCACCGTTCACAACCGATGGGACTACTGGAGGAAGAAATGGCCATATAACTTCCAGGCTGGTGTGTGGCAGACTAAGACTGTTCCCGTTCCTGACGCTGTGTTGGACTACAACCGAAACATGGGCGGCGTGGATGTGTCTGACGCTTTGATCGGGTACTACAGCGTTCTCCACAAAACGATGAAATGGTACAAGACTTTTTTTTTACCATTTTATGGACATTGCAGTTGTGAACAGATTCCTTCTCCACAAGGAGCTGTACAAGATGAAGAGTGACCCCAGCAGGACAAAGCCACACACACAGAAGAATTTCAGGGAGCAGCTTGCTGCAGAAATGTTGGAATATGTTGAAGGCTCTGCACCTCCACCACCCCCCCCCCCCCCACCACTCACATGCGGGCCCATGTTTTATGGGAAAGATGTCCATATCAGGAAGTACTGCAGGAACTGCCATGATGCTGGCAAAAAGAGGGTGAAGACACCTTGGCACTGCGTGAAGTGCCAGGTCCCTCTGTGCTTGAATATCAAAAATAATTGTTACCAGGAGTGGCATGCCAAAATATTGTAACATTCAGGAGGTAAGTATAAAGTTTTACATTCAGGAGGTAAGTATAAAGTCTACCTATCTAGAGTGTGGTTTTATTGTATAGTATGTTTGTAAAATGTTTGAAATAAATCTGTAAAATGTTTGAAATAAATCTGCTCCAATTGGAGTCAAACTTCATTTTGTATGTTTTTTTTTACAACAGTTGTATTCGGATGGAATGAATACCTATAGTGATAATTCAAAGTAATAAAATGATTTTTACAGTGAAAAAGGTCAAATGGAACTGATGGTTCCCAAATTACCCAGAGGTGAGTCCACCTGGACTTTATTTTTCTAAACCTCTCTAAAAAGGTCAAATGTCACTTTCCTAAAGCTTTTAGTCTACTAACCCATCATTCAAGGGTGGTTTTCACTATAAGTAATGGGTTTTTTTTAGGCGGAGATAGAATTTACATGTTTTTACTATGTTCCATATAAATTTACTTTAAAGACTTTAAAGATCTATATTGATTCTGACACTTCTACATCCAACTCACAGATGTAACCTTGCTTTGAGAAAAAAGATGATTAATTTACCCCTTTTAGAAGTGAAGATATAGTCTTTGTTGTGTTAGTGGCATTTTCGAGCCTGAAACCTGAAAAACAGGCTCAGGGCTTAACAGGTTAAGACCTGTCCCATTGCTGAGCTCCGTGACAACTGTGTGTTTCCAGCTGTCTTCTGTCACTCAGAATAAGATGCTTGAATGCCTTTTGACAAATATACAAGATGTTCAACTGTTGACTATAATTAGACAAATAACTGTCAGTGAGAGACGCCCCGGTGAGAGCGTGTTGTGTTTGGTTTTCTCTGTGACCTAACACATTGTAAAATGCACGTATGGAGTTCACCGTTACCCAAACAGACTCACATAAAAAGGAAGTAGAGAAGGGGACCATGTGAAACTGACCAATGCAAATTATTAATTGTTTCCCTACTTTGAAATTCAAAGTAATGCATACAGTTCCTGTTCCTCCTTCTTGTGCACGGTGTAGTAACTTCCTCTTTTTAAACACAGGTTTGTATATAAGATGTGATTCCACAGTCAAAAGAGCAATGCAACATTTTCACATCACGATGAAGCTGATTCTGTCCCTCACTGTCATCTGGATGCTCTCCAGCTCAGGTAACTCACTCTTTAACTGAGTTTATTCAGGTAATTTTTAAAGATACAAAATGCTATATGGAATGAAGTTCTGAATTTAATTAAAAATATTTTAGGGAAATAACTTTTCGTAAACATGACCATGAGGCTAACTTTACCAGTCACAGAAATGCCTTTAATCCAGATAGCATGTCAGTGACCTATAGGTAAAGTCAGAAGGAAACATTTAAATATGGAACTGTTAGTGAGGCTGATGGAGAACAGGACAGTACAGGTGTCATCATAGACTTTAGTAAAACTGCAGCTATATAAATTAACGAGTTGCCTTTAAATACCAGTAAGTAAGTTCAGGTATTTAAAATAGTAAATCAGTGATTTTATGGTAAAATATGCTTATTGTTCAGCTTCCCTTCATCATTTGACTGAATATTCTCTGGTGCAGCTGGAGCTCTTATGTGTAAAAATGATACTGCAACCAGTGTGACCTGTGAATCCAATGAACAGTGTGCAACAGCTGCTATACAAGGTAAGTGTACAAATATTTAAAATAAATGTGTTGTTTCCTCATGTCAGTGTTTTTTTTAAACAATATTTCATAATAAAGATCTTTTCACATTTGTTTTTTACAATTTACAAATTGCAAATATATTTAACAGGCCCGTCAGGACAGAAAAAATCATGTGTGTCATCCTCCGTCTGCGAACCCAACAATCAGACATTTTCATTCACCTTTGGTCACGCTCAACTCACTGCATTTGTTCACTGCTGCAAGACAGATAACTGCAACAGTGTTAATGTGTCTGGTAAGTGAAAATAAGTAATACAATTAAGGAAAGGAACTGCCATTTATATATCAGAATACATACAAAAATGACTACTACAGTGAGATGTTTTGGCCTTTTTTGACGTGTCTCCTGTTCTGTTTCAGCCCCTGAAGATCAGTCGGAAAACAAACTGATGTGTTACATGTGTGATGGTGGTCAAAGTACTGTCTGTAACGAAACAGTAAAGTGTAAGGGAAACCAGGACCGCTGCGTTAAAGGGACTGGTGAGCTCTCATTCTGCATATTCAGCAAATTCCTTAGCATTTGTAACTACCAGTGGTGGAAGAAACACTCAGAAATACTATAGTATGAGTGAATCATGTGGTTTTATATGAACCAAGTAGTGGAGTAAAATGTACAATATTTGCCTTCAAAATGTAGTGGAGTAGACATATAATGTGGCATAACATTGAAACACTAAAGAAAAGTACAAATATGTTAAAAGAGTACTTAAGAACAATACTTTAGTTAATGTACCTTGCTTCATTTCACCACTGGTTACCGCTGCCTTCAACTATTCCTCCATGTGTGTGGTTTCAGAGATCTGTAAAAACTGTGGTCTACTATAACAGTGATTCTGTCATCCACAGCTGATGATGGAAAGGACTCAAAGAAATTCTCTGGCTGTGCCTCTAAAAACACGTGTGGAGCTGCTTCTCAGCTGGGCTTCCTGACTGGCGCTCTGAAATTCGACGATGGACCACACTGCTGTGACACCAAGCTCTGTAATTCAGCCTGGACCGTCAAACTGAGTGTTGTTCCCTTTTGGGTTGGGCTCCTTCTGTTTGTTGCCCTTTAGAGCAAAAAGCAGCTGATACAAATATCACAACGTACCAATTATTATTAATTTTTGTTAGTGATGTGTTTATTATTATTTATCAAAAAAATTAATAATATTAGTCAATATAATATCTCCTTTTGATCAGTGATGTTACAGTCATACACATTCTAACCAATAATGTCTACTTCCAAAGTTTTTACACAGATTGAAATGATAAAATGACTGATTATTGATTGAAATACTCAAATGAATACAGAACCTGCCATTTACAAAAAATAAATCTAAATAAATATACAAAGTCAAATTCTTGCATTGTACTTGTAAGCAATTTCCTTTCTATCGTGGCCACAATTATTCATCATAAGGGTATTATTGTAATAGCCAAAGACATTTAGAAAAACAAATGATACCAAACCAATGATATGTCAAATGAATATTTAACTATGTTTCTTGTTCTGCTTTTTTTGCAAATGAATTAGGGAGATGGAGAAAGAATATGTATGTATAAGCAATGATTTAATAGGAGCTTTCATTATTTACCAGATATAATCACATGTGCATTTTGGACATATCAACATTCTTTTAAATTCACATTTATGTTACATGATGAGTAAGTTGAAAATGTACTCTTCTTTTTGTGCTGGTTTCCACTTTCTGGATATGAATATGTATCCATAAAGTGTAAGTGTAAAATCATGTTATATCCATACCATGAATCAGCTGTTTAGATATAGAAATTATCGATTTAACTTTCTTGTTATTTGTGTGCAGTTATCTCTGGCATATATATGAATACCTGCTGTAATAAGTACTCACCAAATAAAGCTTCAACTACATGTTATTTTTAAATGGTTCCTGGTCTATCTTTGTTGCTAAGAGAAATCCTCAGACCACAATCGCACACTGTGCTAGAAAAAGGTAACAATGACTTTAAAGCTTTGTTGAGCTGCTGTGCTGGTGATAACACTCTGTTGGTTTATTGCTAGCAATCCCTTTAACATCCTATATAATCATTTGATTCACGGTTAATAAGAAATAGTGATTGGTGTAGTTTTGGGATCCCTGGAAAAGTAAAATATTCTTAAGTTATCTCATCTATCAGGTAGTCCTACCACATCTAGTAGCAAAAAGAATTCCCCACTGAGCTATATGGCTTTAGCAATTGAGCTATACGGATCTACCAATGTAACCATACGGCTACATTAGATTTTTTATATATTATATGTGATAAGAATAAAATAAAATAAAATATTATAAACTTTAATCACATTCTTTTTTTACATTTTCTGATACAGAATTGTTTTGATGTTGTGATCTTTGATATTGCACACATACCACTGCATAAGCCTAATATGTCCGATTAACTAAGCAAAGTCAGACCAGCAAAGGTTTGTTTCCATCTCAGAAATAAAAATATAAATAAAAAGACCACCTTGCGATATTTTGTTACTCATGTTAAAGCTCAAGTAAGGGGCTACTGTGCATATCAACTTTAATATATCTCCAAAACGTGCATACATTTCCAATATTAATACGTTAGAATACTTTGAAATGGTTAACAGGGTTAACGACAGTATTTTATCCATTAATGGCCCAGCTCCAGCTCGGAGAAAGTCTGAAGGATGGACATTTGTAATCAGCTGTAGGAAGGAATAATGTTATCATTCAGTCCAGGAAACCATGGGTTTCGGGTCATTTTGACTGCGGTATGGAAATCAACATGTTCAAACAATCGAAGGTCTTTGATAGCAAAAAAGTCATTACAAAAACAAATTCAAATACATTGACCTACACAAAAGCAGTGGGAAAGTTTATCAGTCCGAGAATCCACAAGTAGACTAATAACAAGGTTGTTGTAGAAAACTAATCTAGAAAAGTAGCTGTAAAGACATGAGGCAGTATGTCACATCGTAAACATTGGCATTTTTTAACTTCCAATTCTAGCTCTTCTTATGCAAAATCACAAAATCTGAAAAAAAAAAGACAATAAAAAAATGTGCGGATGCTCAATTCACTGTGGCTCGATTCCCAGCCCTTGCTTTTGACATGTTTAGGTGTCTTGGGCAAGATGGACGGTCCATGTACGATATCCACCTGACAAATATGGAACCAATTACCTCTCCTTTTGGTTCTCCTTCAACTCCTGTATATCTTATCTCTTGTGGAAAAGTGTTGGGGGGATCCCAAGAGAAGCTGGAAGACCTGTCCAGGCCTGGGTTATCTTGCATTGACTGCTACCACCATGAATAGGAGTCCAACTTAGAAGCTCTCAGTCTTGTATGTTTTTCAGAAACTCATCTATTTCTCTGCACATTCTGTTTCTGCCCCTTACTCTGATCTTCTCCAGAGTTCTGAGGCTGTTCTCACGATAGCAAGATTGTTGCGTTATTGCTGCTGCCCTTATGTGATATTCTATCGACTTGTAGCTCTCCTTTCGAAAGCGGTGTACATATTGTGCGTAGTTGTTGTAAAGCATCTGTGCCCCTTCTGCATCCAAGTCACTTCCCAGCAGTTCCTCGTATATCTCATCAGCTTTTCCTTGGTCATTGGACTCGGCATAGATGTTAGCAAGAGATATTTTCCTTGTAAGTGAAGAAAAAGGGTAAAGAGTGATCACTTCTTTATGGAGACTGATTGCTCGATCGATCATACCGTTCTCCAAGGGATTGTCCCTATGCAGAAAGATCTTCTTCTTGTAGCAGATTGCAGCACATCTCTTGAGGTAACGCTCATGTGGATGTCTTTCCAGAACCTCCTCTGCCAAGTCAATGGCCTCATCCATGGATACATAGATTCTGTACAGCCTTAGTAACGGTTTTAAACCACTGTAGCTGCTGATGGGCTTTCTTAAAACTCTTCTAGCCAACTCCCGTGCTTCAGTTTCCATTTTTTTCCCTCTCTTGGCACATGCCTCAAAGTACAGCGCAGTGAGGTACAAATTATCTGGATCATGTTTCTTGGCGATTTTCAATTTATCAAAGATATCAGCCCCCATGTTTTCTTCTCTGTGCCTAAGAGCATTTTCCAACCCTATGACGTGGCTGGTGTGCCAGTCCACCATGTCCGGCTGCATCCTGATGGCTCTCTGGAAGTTATCCGCAGCAAGCAGCATTTTGTCTGCGCTGAACTTCATCAGGGTCCAGGCTTTTTCAGCACAGATCTCTGGATGGAGCTCCTCCTGGGATGGAGATGGATATTCATTCATCAGGAACTTGACTTTAGACAGGTGAGCCTCACTCTCTGCTTGTTCTCCCTCATGGTAGTGCAGCCAAGCCAGGTTCCCGTGGTTCACCACCAACCAAGGACCCTCATCTGAGACAGTGTTTTTAATCTGACGGAAGGCCTCTGCAGCCCTGCTGAAGAAACGGTAGGCGTCATCGGTGAAGCCCAGCTGGTAGTGGATGAACCCCTGCAGGTTGTAAATGTGACCCAGCCAGCTGTATCCCTCCTCTGTGCCGATGTCTTCTAGCTTGTCCCTGAGACAGAAAAGCTTGGAACTGCTCGGGTCCAGATCCCAGGTGAAGTGGCACTGCAGGGCCTCTAGTTGGGCCTCCAGCCCTGTTTGACTCTGAGCAGCACTGGAAGAGATACAAAATAAAAAGTGTCAGAGCTCTTGTGCTGTACAGTAATATAAAGTGCTCTGCGTGCTGCGGAATGTAAGCATGATCACAGTTATTATCATAATCTGAAAGAATGAAGGAAGATGAAACATTGAATCAACAGGAAGGAAGGAGTGTCCGAGGGAATAATAGTGTACTCAGTAGAGTGCAGATCCCCACCCGGTGTTTCTTCAACGACCACTGCTGTTTTGTTTGTTTGATTGAATGAAAACAACAGAAAAGAAGGACCGAAAGACAACAGAAAAGTAAATAATGAATGAAATGAGAGGAGAGGAATAAGGAAGGAGTGATGAAGGAAAGCAAAGTTGTGAAAATAAGAAGATTGACATGGAAATAAAGTTAAAAAAGGACAAGTTTCAATGGTAGAGAGGAAGTAAAAAGGAGAGAGGAAAAGTAGGGAAAGAAAAATAAATAAGAAAGACAAGTTAACAAAGGAAGGAAACCATAAATCGCAAAGAATGGATAAAACTAAGAAGGAAATTATAGAAGGAAAAGAGATGACAGCACAGTAGAGAAATTGATGTAGGGAAAGACATAAGAGGTGTAAAACTAAATAAAGAAAATTACAAAATAAACTTTAAACAAGCAAATACTAAACACAGAATAAGATTTGAACAATTTGTAACATATGATATGATGTATAATATATGATAACGTATAGTATATCGTGAAAGGTAAAAATATTATACAACATAATATCAAGTAAACAGCAATATAATATAGGATATACAACAGAGTATCAAATATATATATTAGATATAATGTATCAGTGTTATAATGAATGATATTATATAGCCTAATACAAATATGTAAAACACATAACTATAAAACAGAATAAATCTACGTTTTTGTATAGACAGGTATCTAAAATCTCGAGCCGAGAGACAATGGAGGACTAAATCAGATCAGTGACTATGGATCCAAAATGTTATACATATTCAAATTGTGACTGATTTCAGAAATGACATTCAAAGTCAGAAACTCACCTCATCATCCAGCTGCAGTCTGCTTAATCTTAGAAGTCTATTTCTGCTCTTTACACTTTGTACACTGCTGCTTTGGGTGCGGCACCATAAAATCAGTAATGTTCAACTTATGTGTGAACGTAATGTACAAGTGTTGCAAAAGACGTACTTTTCCCAGGCACATTTTTCATGACTGAACAGATTTGTATGGAGCTCAGATCTATTTTTTCTTGAAATTCAAGTTTTGGCTTTCAAGGCAAGAACAACATCGATTTTTCAAATCACGTCTCAAAACACATCTTTTCACACTTGCATATCCACCTTGATCACATCACACGTCCTCTGTTTTTATTGATTATAGTTTATATATAACAACTTCAAGTCCCAGTTATTCCACACCATTTTCCAAATTAATCCAGAGGGACATTTGCAGAAAAATGGAAGTCAGCCAGGAAAACCACGCTGGTATTGTTTTTTGCCTTGTGATTCTGTGTGTTTCATTCTGCAAACATGTGATCCTGAAGCTTCTGGCAAACACAACATTTTCCCAGTACAATGTAAACTCTGGCAAATATGATTAATCACAGATATTCAAAGGCTAACCATTTTTGTGTGGCAAGAAACATGCCAAATAAGTGTATAACGGTTTGTGAATATTCATTGGTTGGAAGTTGGTGGCTTTTTTTATTATTATATTTTTCTGCATGTATTGATTGGCAGACAGTGTAATATTTAGATATCATTTTAAAAGACTTGTCTTTAACCTTTATCAATAAGGTTACTAAAGGTTAACGTTCTTTATTTTTAGGCATGCATGGTTCTTAGATTTACCTTTCAAAAAGAAGATATTGACATCATTAACTCAATTTGCACTACTTTCTCATTTATGGCCATCAAACATTGGATTATGATTCAAGCTGATCTTGAAACCTCAGATTTTCACATTTTTTCCCATAATGCAAAAAGAAAATGGATATAGGGCAACCAGTCTAGCCAACATTAATTTGACTTTAATTTGAGATGTTCATTTAAATGAATTGTAAAATTATATTTATATTGACACATGTATTAGTATTTATATTTTATATATCTGTATTTTGATCTATTTTAATTGTTAGTGTGATAGGTACTTGGACATGTTTTAATGTTGTTGATTGTTATACAGTATGTGTGTACCTGCCCAGGGACTGCATGGAAATTAGCTACACTCTGGCATGTAGCAACTCTTCTCTTTTTGAGATTAATGTATTTTTATGCATGGTCATTGTTCAATAAAGATATATAAAACAATAATGATAATACATTACATGAGAGTCACGAACTGGATATATAAAAATAAACTGAATCTTCACTGAGGTTAAAACATGGGTTTCCTGCTGAGGGCAGTATCACAGCTGTTTTTAAAGGCGAAGAAGAAGAAGAAGAAGAAACGCGGTGACGTAGTTTGCTCTGCGACACAAACACCGTTATTTTCAATACATCCCTGTTAGCATGTAGCAGCTGTACAAGCGACTTTTCTGAATTGTTTTACTGTCTACGATATTTAAACGATAATGAGAGGTTTACCGACGACCCAGTGAGTGGTACCTATTTTATTTCTGCAGAGGGGAGACGTTTAGAGAGTGTCATACTTAGCTAATGTACTAAAAGTTTCTAGTTACTCTGCTTGTGTAGAAATATTCAGCTATAGCTACCGTTAGCTATACTTGGTGATGAGCTAACTTAACTTCTGACCACTGGGGTACTTTACTCGTGTGTTTCAGATGATGATGTGACACACCAGCCTCGTCTCAGTCGGTGGTGTTGTGGAGCAGTGCATGCCCAGGCCGCAGGAGGTGGAGCAGGGCAGGTGGAGGGTCTGAGCTCTGTTGTCCGGGATGGACGCCTGGACCCCCAATCCCCGAGCCAAGCCTTTCATCCCCCGCCAGCAAAGAAGCTTGTACCTCACCTGGAAATACAAGCTGACCAACAAGAGGGCGGTTCGTCGGTTCTGTCAGGTAAGTTAGAAACAACTGTCTGTCCACATGGAGGTGTGTCAAAGATGGTCTTGGTTTGTGTTGCAGGCAGCCTAGAACAAAATGCACACTCTTTGATACAAACACATTAAATACCTAAATACTGGTGGAAGAAGTACTCCTTTTGTGTACTTAAGTAAAAGTAGAAATACCAAAGTGTAGGGAAGGGATACTCTGTTACAAGTAAAAGTAAAAGTCCTGCATTGCAAATGTTACTTAAGTAAAGGTAGAAAAGTATGAGCAACAAAACATACTACCAAAAGTAAAAGTACTCATTATGCAGAATGGCACATTCCAAAATAATATTTGTTATATGTTTTGATTATAATTATTGATGCATTCATAGGTTTATTAAAGCTGGGATAGGTGGAGCTACTTTGAATTACTTTGCATACTGCAGGGAAGCTTGTAGATTTTACTCCTGGTGTAACTCAAGTCTTAAGATTGTACTTGATTACAGTAATTGAGTACATTTACTTAGTTGCTTTACAAGGATGAAAACATCTCAAATAGGATAGTTACTGTATGCTTCTTCACAAAAATACACTTGCTTACTCTTTTAATGGCTCAACTGTGTCTATAATGTTTGAATTTCTAAGTTCCTTTTGTCATTTATTCAGCTGGCAATGACAGTCTAACATCTCATCCTCTCACAACAATGCACCCCTTACATTTGCATGATTATATAAAAAGATATCATGAAAGTTACAAATCAGAATCAGAGACACAGGATAGTGAGGTAGGGATCAAATGTTATGCAATTAAAATGATACGTGTGGTGGACAGTTATTGCAAAAATGTTTCAAAGTTAATAAAAGTATGTGCATAATTAGACCAACTACATGCCTATAAATAGAGAAACAGTATATTAAAGTAGACAATATAAAGGTTTAAAAAAATGGAAGCTCTCCTCAGGAAATGTTGCTTTATCTTTTTAAAGTAAAAGTTGTTTCGAGACCGGCTACGAAATATGAAAAGAGAGCTTGTTGAGTGTTTTGTGCTTAATTAAAAAAAACAAAGAGCATCAACAGGGTGTACTCTTTCTCTCTCCTCGCGGAATGAGTGTATTCTTATAATAATGGGAACACCGGGCCCAGGTATTCGCAGTAAACAACCACACCTACTGGCATCTGCATCACAAAACACAAAGACAAGCAGCCAGAGCAGCAGCCAGCAAAGGGCGAGGTCACCACAGTTGCAGAACTCATGCCAACTTCTCATTCATCAATATTGGTTTATCTTACATTTCTTGAGGACTTTACAAAAAGTCAGTTAGAAAAAAAAAATCACAACATTTGGTAATCCTTTTTCAAGAGGATAAGGTGGAGAAAGACTATGAGAGAGATGCAATAATCAGATTTTCAGCTGTGGTCCTAAGAAAGCCTTGACTAGAAAATACATGTATTTTTCCCCCTTTCACAGGCTGGTGCTGTGCTGTTTCTGCTAATTACTGTCATAGTCAACATTAAACTCATCTTGGACACCAGAAGAGTCGCCAGTGAAGATGCAGCAGCTCAAGAATATGGTGAGAATCATGTCCAGTGCTTATTCTGTTTCCATCTGGGTTTGTTTCTATTTAACACAAGCACTGTAGCCTAAAATAGGAATGTGGCACTCATTATAGTCATGAGAACACAAGTGTAAGGACAATCGGCTAATGCATTTTTATTTGATCAGTCCATCAGCTTTTCTTTCCAAAGTTTTACATACTTAAATGTCCAATTATTTAAATAGGCTCCCATTGATAGTAGACATCTGTGTCCTGTACTCTATAGGCCTGTTTCTAGAAATATAGTCTCACCCCTCAAGATTCGGTCTGATGATAAGTTCTAGTCTTTTTCTGAATATTTTCAATCTTTGAAAACTAAAGGATGTCCACCTTAATGTGCTCTCTAGAAGTTCAGAGTTTGAACAGTGAGGTGTCTTAATATGAGGCTGCAAAGGTGGAGTTATGTGTGTGTTGATCTTTTGAGTAAAGGATAATAGAGGGTTCAATTTAAAATTCTTACCTGCTCTCTGTACATTATCCTGCCTCCATTAAATAACTGTGTCCATAGTAACAGTCTGTTATTCATAGCAGTGGTCTGCTTTAAAAAAATAACAGGTGGTTGAATGCTGTAATTAACCAATCAGAATTGAGTATTCTACAAACCTTTTTCTGGTTTTCAAAGTCTGTTATTGAGGGCAAAACTTCGAGCCTCCTTGCTGGTGTGAGACATCAACGTGTAGCTTTTTGAAGCACTGCTTTCTACAGTTGAGGCCTAAATTATTAGCCCCCCAGGAGTTATGGAAAATGTTCATAAAATTCTTTCCAATGTTTCCAGCAATGATAAAACTTGATATAATCAAACATTCACCAGTGCTATTTAGTAGCTTTTGGTACATTTTGGAACGTAAAATAAGTTGTTAGGCTTGCTTTATATCAAATATAGTGAAAAATGGGTTGGTCAAAAATATTAGCCCCCATGTGAATTGTTGCTTTCAAAACACACCTAATCAATCAATCAGCTTTCAAGTCACACCTGAGCATTCAATCAGCATAAAAGGACTCCAAGAAACAGGCACTCTGATACCTTATTGAGAGGGACTATACTACTACTCCTACTCACCATGCCAAAGACAAAGGAAATCAGTCTTGAGCTCAGAAAGAAGATAGTGGAGGCTCATGATAAGGGGGAAGGCTATACTGCTATGTCCAAGCGCTTCACAGTGTCTAGAACTGCTGTACGTTGCATCATTGCGAAGTACAAGGAGACAAATTCTGTAAGAAACAAACCTAGGCGTGGTCGAAAGCGCAAGATTTCAAGAACTCTGGAGAGGAAAATAGTCAGAGATGTCAGCAAGAATCCCCGGACATCTGCCAAGATGATTGTTGCTGACCTGGCCTCTTCTGGAGTTGATGTTTCAAGGAACACAGTTGTGAGGGCTCTTCATCGTGGTGGGCTTCAGGGCCATCGTCACAGAAGAACCCCTTTACTCAAAGAGTGGCACATCAGAGCCAGACTGAGGTTTGCCCGTGAACATTTGAAAGGTAAAGATGAGTTTTGTAAGTCTGTGCTTTGGTCTGATGAGACTAAACTGGAACTGTTTGGGCACATGGATGTTGCTTATGTTTGGCGAAGAAAGGGAGAGGCCTTCAACCCTAAGAACACATCATGCTGTGGGGCTGTTTTGCAGCCTCAGGCACAGGGAGCCTTGTTCGGGTGCAAGGCATCATGAAAAATTAAAATGATGTTGACATTTTGAGGGATAATATGAAAAAATCTGCTCTTAGTCTTCGTTTAGGTCGTCGCTGGGTCTTCCAACAAGACAATGACCCAAAGCACACATCAAAATTGGTCCAACAGTTCCTAAAGGACACCAAAACCAAGGTGCTGGAGTGGCCCGCACATAGCCCAGATCTTAATCCTATTGAGAATCTGTGGCGGGTGCTCAAAGTGAATGTCCATGCTCGGAAACCACGCAATTTGGACCAGCTGGAACAATTTGCAATGGAAGAATGGGCCAAAATCCCTCAAGAGACCTGTGCCAACCTAGTAAAGAACTACTCTAAGAGCTTGTTGTCAGTTGTGGCTCAGAAAGGGTACACTATTGACTATTAATGGCCTGGGGGCTAATATCTTTGACCAACCCATTTTTCACTATATTTGATATAAAGCAAGCCTAAAAACGTATTTTATTTTCCAAAATGTACCAAAAGCTACTAAATAGCACTGGTGAATGTTTGATTATATCAAGTTTTATCAATGCTGGAAACATTGGGAAGAATTTTAGGAAAATGTTCCATAACTCCTGGGGGGCTAATAATTTAGGCCTCAACTGTATGTATCGCATTTCAGCATGGCAACATTGTAGACAAACTAACCCTAGTCTTATGCTCCTTTTTTAGAGGACATTGTTCCCAACATGGAGACGCCACGCAGGCCGGCTAGTGGACGCAAAATCCTGGACATTGAAGTGTACTCCAGCCGCTCCAAGGTCTACGTGGCAGTGGACGGCACCACAGTGAGTTCAAATGAAATAAAGTATTTTCATGACAAAAATACATAACTGAAAAGATGTCCGACAGATAATATATCTATATTTTGCTCTTCTCCTGCAGGTGTTGGAGGATGATATGCGGGAGCAGGGCAGAGGCATCCATGTGATAGTTCTCAACCAGGCAACTGTAAGCACTGAGTTTGTTTACTCTTAATGTTTAATTCACGCTCCTTCCATTTTAATCCAAATTATGTAAAAATATCTACGCAAATGGGGCATTGTGGTGGACTCAACAATAAATCCTTGTTTGGGAGATTCTCTTAAAAAATTCAAACATAATGATTTAAATAAAACTTTTAAGTACATTTAAAACAATATTTCAAAAAAATATTTTCTTTTCCTATTGGCTAATCATGCCACAATTGCAAAATCGTCAACTTCTCCTTTCCCATTTCTCACTTTATTTGACAATGTGCTCTACGATCGAAAATCAGGCACTGAATTAAACAATATTATGCATTCTGTTGCAAATAAAGGGAATTGTTTTCCCTAATATAAGGAATTACAGCCAAATAAGTAATTATTTTTTATGTAATGTCAAAGGTCAAATCGGAAAGATCAGAAAAGTCCATCACTGTGTTTTTGTCTCAGGGCCATGTGATGGCCAAGAGGATATTCGACACCTACTCCCCCCACGAGGATGATGCCATGATCCTCTTCCTCAACATGGTGACCCGGGGCCGAGTCCTCATCTTCACCATAAAGGTCAGTCACTGTCCATGATCAGATATCAGTTATTCCTGTGATGTTCATACAGGCATGTCTCAACTGGTTTTTGTCTGCAGGATGAAGGCACGTTCCACCTGAAGGATGCTGCTAAGAACCTGCTGAAGACTCTGGGCAGCCAGGTGTCCCTCAACCTCAGCTGGAGGGACATGTGGACACTGGTGGTGAAGAAAGGAGGTAGAGGAGCACACTTTCGCTTTACATGTAGAACTAACTCAGGGGTTTCAAAACGTTTTCACTTGGGCCTCATACATAAAATATACGAAAGGCTGGGCCACTCACTAGAGGTGAGATATATTGCCTCATAAATTCAGTTACAAGATAGCAAAATAAATACAATGTAGGTAAACATATGCTTGATACTTGAATATGCTTTAAGAAAATAGAACAGCCTAGATCACAGCTTTTCATAGGGTTTTCATTATTTTATATAAGTTATTGGGCTTTTTTTTTAATGAACTAGGATTTGTTAGAAAAAACTTCAACTTGAATTGACTGAATTTATTTGAAGCGTGGGCTTATTAACACATGAATCCTACTGTGTAATATATTTGTACATATATATTTAAGATGTACGATATAAGACAAGCACACGTTTCAGGTGTGGGCTATATTCCAATATACTTTTAGAATTTGCTGAGGGCCAATCAAAAATGGACAACGGGCCGCAGTTGGCCCCCAGGCCGTAGTTTGGACACCCCTGACCTAACTCTTTCTAATGCCGTATAATTACCCCAAAACATTTTTGGGGCAGGTTGACATCCATTTTTTTCTTAGTTTTTCATAAAATCACTCGTGTTGAATGGATTGTCTATGTGGTGATTTGTTATGTTGTTTATTCTGTACACACGACATCTATTGGACGTTTGCATGTACGGGGAGAGTGATCCCTCCCCCTTTGGGAGTGTTTCCTTGTGCACTGCAAGTATCTAAAGACAGATGGTGTCGTAAGCTGTGCAGTCTGAAAAGCACCCAGAGACAAATTCTATCTTCAGTTTTGAAATATTAGGCTCTAAAAATACATTTCGATTAATTCATTGTTGACAAACTGAATGTTTGTCCATAAATTCCAGACTTCACTGAAGTACTTCTTTGAATCCAAAGCTGATATAAATAAGAGCTGAGTTAGGGTGTTGGTTGTTTTCAGATGCTGTGCTGATGCATGAGTAAACCAGGGTTGGTTTTAATTGCCCTGAATGCATCGTTTTATTTAAATAATGTCCAGAAAACAATATAATGTTTTATATTTTTTCTAAAAACAATGCATCAAGAAGAGACATTTTGAGATTCCCTTTAGATTCTTTCAGTTTATTTTAGTTTTGGTTCTGATATTTGTCTTACTACAGTTGAGCTTCAGTGTTTCAGTTAAGCTTTAATGTTGTTTTATTTGACATAATTGAACATTATATTCCATGATTAATCGCTCCGGTTTGCTACGACACTTTACATTGGTGTCTGTTTCATTTTTCATATTTACTCAAGAGTAAAAAAATAAATAATTGGTGAACACTGCTTCTCAATGTCACAGAAGGATTGCTTAGCTTGTTAAACTAGTTTGACGCATACGCTCAACCACAACAAAGTGATCAACTTCTTCACAAAATCAGCAGCTTGTGTATGGCTGCACGCTCCAAAACTGTGCCAATAACTGCCACCTGTCCTGGTTAGCTCACTTACCTAACCAGTTGCACAAAATATACCACCCAGTGTTAAGAAAAAGAACAATATCAACATATACTTATGAAAAACGATGCAACATAGAACAACAACTCGGGGTTAAGGGGACGGGATGACTATTTAGTTAGATTTTAAAATGCATTTAATTATCACATTTTGTTATGATTTTACACGTTCTGACCTCCTTACTGTGTTGGCCGTTCCAGGTCAGGTGTATGGAGAGAAGCACTCAAAGTCTCCAGCTCTGTCCACCTGGGGGGACCCGGTGCTGCTGAAGACTGAGGTGCAGCTCACCGCCTCTGAAGGTAACACACAGTTCTAGTCTGACCATGTCTTGTTAATGCAAAGCTTCTTTAAGGCCAAAACCTGACCAAACCAAAAAGACCCAGACTAGTGATGACTAAGTGACTGTAATCCCCCGTCCTTGCAGAGGCAGAGTGCCACTGGGCCGACACGGAGCTGAACAGGAGGAGGAAGCTCTTCTGCAGCAAAGTGGAAGGATACGGCAGCATCTGCAGCTGCAAAGACCCGGCGCCCATCGAGTTCAGCCCTGACCCCGTAAGACACACACTGGACTCTTTACTTTTCTGTGTTGCATGTTTTTTTCATTGTTCTGCACTTAATTAAGAAGAGCTGAAGAGTTCAAAAAGTAAGCAGTGTTGAGACTATTGGTTAACATAATTTCATAAAAAGCATATTTTAGGAATAGTTATCTTAAAGTGGACCTATCATGCTATATTTGAATAATATATTGTATGACCATACCTACTGTATATAAGGTATATTTATAAGTTTTCTTTTTCAAAATACCAAACAGATCATGCATTTTAGCCATGCCTCATTTCGCTCTATTTTGCTGTCCTCCACCCTGTCTTTGCATGCGCTGCAGCTGACCACGCCCCCCTGCAAAGGAGGGGGCCGAGTTACGAGCGTCGTGTTACCATGCTGTTACCATGCCACGACAACCTCTCATTCCCCTTATAGGTCAGCTCCTCCGTCCTGACGTCAGAGGAATGTTCAAATCTGGATCAGTTTTTATCAGATCCGTTGCAGCCCCTTTTTTAGAGATTTGGGTATGGAGGAAAATAGAGAGGGTTGTGTTTTCTGACACTTGGTGAGTTCCCTGGAACACCGGGGACACATATTCATGTATAAAAGACGTACAAAAGTGCATTTTGCATTATAGGTCCCCTTTAAATGTATTTACTTTTTGGCTATATATAGGCTTCAGGGGGGGCAGATGAGTGAGTATTATTACTATTTCACAGAGCTTCTCTTCCTTTTTTCTCTCTTCCTGGTGAACGTAATATCAATCTTATCATTTAACTTTCTGCAGGGAAGCCAATTGGCATATTTTCACAAAATATAGAGCTATTGCTTGCAATTCAATTAATGTGAATCATTGTAAAATCGCTGCGTGTAAACATGGATGTTTAAACGGTATATACGGGTTAGTGCGCTGATCTTCGGATCAAGGGAGCACAGGTTCAAACCCCACTGCAGTCAGCATGTCGTTGTGTCCCTGGGCAAGACACTTCACCCCAAATTGCTCCTGAGGAGATTGCCCACAGTATTGAGTGTATTTAAGTTGCTTTGGGTAAAAGCGTCTAACAAGTGACATGTAATGTTAAAACATTTTACAAAAGTATCAGTGGTTGCGTTTCAGGGTCGTAAAAATTCAGTCAAAGCCAATCATTTTGTGAAAGTTCAGCACACATGAGCACATATTACAGTTTAAAAGAGCAAAATACAATCTGAGCTAACAGAAAATGCCCCAGTTTAGTTTAATACATACAGTTAACACACACTATTGTATGCACATATAGGTTCACCTACTGAATTCCAAGGAAAGTTACAAACTATAAATAGGAATAGATTCACACTTAAAGTATTAGCCTACAGAACAGTTCAGCTTCCAAAGAGGAAATCAAATCTGATCTCTTTGCATCAAACACAATATGCTGTTTTTTTTCTTTTTTAGTGACAGTGTAATCTCGTTGGTAATCCTCAATTTTCTGATATCTACCAGTAATCTGATTGTCTTGTTATTTTTAACCATAAGGGAATACAGTTAATTGTTTTCTATCCTGATTGCATAATCGCATTTGATACTCCACAAGGTGAGGTGTTGTAGAGATTTTTCCCTGAAGCTGAGTCAATTTGGGGGGGGGGGGGGGGGCTCAGGATGTTTATTTAATAGACCTCTCTCAGGTAGGAATAAGCCTCATTTAGCTCTCCTTTCAGCGATCCTCCCACAGCAGAAAGATAAGTGTGTCTCCTCATTAAGAGGGATGCTGCAGGCATTTCCACACGGACACATCTCACTGAATATTTATATCTCGTTCTTTTCTCATGTGTTTTCATAAATGACATGTAAGGGAGCTCTATTCATTAATTTGTCATGACACAACCGTCACTGCATCCTGTCACTATGTCAGTGCAGTGACTGCGTCCAAAAAAAAAACGAGTTTTAGCAGACTCCTCTTATGCGCTTCACTTGCCACCAACTCCCTGAAGACGCTAATGACTTCACTGTTACTGGTCTTTGTGAATTGGATAGATTTTTGCAAAGAGGCTCATTTGCATAGAAAGGGGCCAATTTCCCTACAAATGAATGCGTATCACCTAATTTAAAGAGGTGCATATTGCGCAGGGGAAGAATAGCGCAGTTACTGTATGAATGCATTTCACCCTTTGCTGGTGCTTTGAGAATTACAACGTTTTTTTTGGTCTTATTGTTGTTACAGGTTTAGTGGACGTAAAAGTCGCACAATCCTTTTGTGAATTCTCTGTGTTCTAATCTGTCGAAATGACAGGCAGCTTTTAAATCTTTCCATAAGAAACTACTAATTTTGTCTAATAAACAGGCCCTATTATGCTTTTTGGGGGTTTCCCTTTCCTCTACTGTGTTATATAGGTTTTTTGTGCATGTAAATGGTCTGCAAAGGCTAAAATCCCCAAATTCACACTAGAGTTTTTCTCTCACACACACTCCTTTGTTTACTTCAGTGACATAGTTACATCATTATGTAACACTCGCGCTTCTATTGGCTAGGGCTCCAACATATTGTAAGTGAAAGGCTAAGGGGCCTGACATCTCTAAGCGGTTGACCAATCACAACAGAGCCGGCCAGCTAACCAATCAGAGCAGACTGGGCTCTGGTTTCAGACAGAGGGTGAAAAGAGGTGCTGCAGCACAGGCAGTATGAGAACAATAAAGACATTTTTGAACATTAAAGCATGGAAACATGTCACAGAAGAGACAGAAAATACAAATATTAAACCTAAAAATCAGCATAATAGAGCCCTTTTTTAAAGTAAAACAGGGAAATGACCATCGTCTCCCCTAAGATTATATAAAATACCTTAACATATAAAGCGCTTATGTTTTATGTATCGTCTATATGTCTTTCCACAACACAGCTAAGTCTTCATACTTAGCTGTGTAGTAGATGTGTATTATACAATTTGAAGTCACAGTTATTTCACTCTACACGCTATTGTCAGAATAATACTCATCGTGAGGGCTTCACAGTGTCCCACATTATTTCACTCCCTATCATTTTCTGTCTCCAGCTGTCCAACAATAACGTCTTCAGTGTCCCAGTGGCCGTCATAGCAGGGAACAGACCCAACTACCTCTACAGGTAAGATCTGAAAAATAACCATGTAACCAATTGAAAAGTATTATAATGCTGTTTCCTGTTCTATGAAATGCAGCAGAAACAGCTAATTGCTCCAAAAGAGTTAATATTTATTATTTAGATTTTCAAACAAACAGAATATTTAGGATTTTTGATGTTTACCTGTCATCAAAAAAGGATAACAATTTTTTTTTGGTATTTCATTAATAAACTGCATTTCAGCAACTCTGAGTTTTCCATGAAGATAAACGAGTCCTGCAGACGGTGAGCATTCCGAGATGTAAATGACTCGGTGCTCTAGTTGGCATTTTTAATTTATTTTACACAATATAACCCCAGTTTAAAACAGAGTAATGGCTGCAATAAGCCTCTTTTGTGGAGGCACAATGAAGAACGATGGCAGCTCCTCCCTCAGAAATACATTTGGCATTAATAAAAGGGGAAATTACAATCAAGCTGTCCTCCCTTTGTCAAATTGGTACAAATCACGTTGTCTTACCAAAAGTAAATTGCACCCATTTGTCCCTTGTGCCTTAAACAAAGTTACTAGAGCTAATTATCGTTTGTTTTCAGGATGCTGAGGTCGCTGCTTTCAGCTCACGGCGTCAACCCGCTGATGATAACGGTCTTCATCGATGGATATTATGAGGTACCAGGTTTTTGTTTCCTCTTTTTTTTTCTAACATCATAACCTACGGTATTGATACTGGTCATAACACAGTATAAATGCAAATATTATGGTACTTTTAGTGAACATTTTAAACACTTGGTGTTATACTGTAGGCAATATTAAACATATATAAAAGTGTTGATACAATAATGTGAGTTTCGGTACTGATACATAAATTATGCTTGATTTGACAACTTACTTTTAGAATTAAGTTAAGTTTGAACTTAAAAAGGTCAAAAACGGGAAAAATGTTAATTCAAATCAGGAAATCAAATCAACTTTTTAGTATACGACTAT
The DNA here is from genome assembly GCF_902827165.1 of Trematomus bernacchii. NCBI lineage: Eukaryota > Metazoa > Chordata > Actinopteri > Perciformes > Nototheniidae > Trematomus > Trematomus bernacchii. Next base: position 22,384,295 of record NW_022987739.1, read on the forward strand.
GTTTGAGACTCTGAAGTATAGTCTTATTTCTATTTCCACCATATATTGGTTCATTAGCCAGTAGCAGCCATTCAGGGTTTGTCCAGGTGCTAGAAATCCTTGACAAACAATGTATTGTGACGTTTAAAAGGTTTGAAAAGTGCTTGGATTTTAGAACAAAGTGCTCCTTATCGTGGAGAGTAAAGTAGAGTTTTGACTTTCATTAGACATTCTTCTGTAAAATACTGTCAAAAAACAACATTTTGGTTGTTTGAAGCACAATAACATCTGATTTAATGTGATAAAGCAGTGAAATAATTAGTTTATTGTACGTAATGAATTTAAAAATGTTTTTCTTGCTCTAGCTGTGAGATGCTGGAAAACATTGTTGAAAAACAAAACACTATGTTTTTGTTTGCCTTACAGTTCCACTATATCCACCTGGAGGCTTACCTCCGCTCCACCACTCATATCTTTTTGTTTGTGTTCTCCACCCAGGAACCCATGGATGTGGTAGAGCTGTTTGGACTGAAGGGAGTTCAGCACACGCCCATCAGCATCAAGAATGCCAGAGTGTCCCAGGTAACGTCTAGCACCCTATTTAAGGGTTAAAACATACTGTATCTCATCTCACAGATTTTCAAGTAAAAAAAGAAACAAGTCATTTTCACCTTGATGTTATGTTTCCACTGTGTGCCTCAGAACTGTTTGGAGGTTAAGCCATATTTGAATTCATTAAAGTGACATCCAAGAGATTTACTATTAAAACGTTTTGCTTATATTGTGTGAAACATTGCTTTCTGTTACAGCACTACAAGGCGAGTCTTACTGCAACCTTCAACCTTCATCCTGTAAGTACTCTGGTTTCCTTTTCCTCAAAACAAACAAAGACCAGTTATTCTTTAATGTATTTGATGAATGAGCAATCGGATGTGGGCTTTTTCCATCATAAACAGCCTTTAAAAAAAAATTATTGATCAGTTTATTCATTTATCACAACTGTCAGTTAACATTAAGCTTGGGAGTTAATACAGTGGATTTCCCTTTTCATTACTGACCCAGTTTCTATACATTTTATTCTCATCAGGAAGCCAACTATGCCATAGTCATAGAAGAAGACCTGGATCTCTCCATCGACTTCTTCAGGTACGTTCTCCAGAATGCTCAAACTCTGACAACTGAGTAATTAGACACGTGAGTAGAGCGGAAATAATAAGTGAACTTATCAATGAATTCATGTTTCAAAATAGTTATTGGCAACTATTACCATTATCTCTTAATTCACTCTCAAGCAAAACACCAAACATTTGCACGTGCAGCATCTCAAATGAGATGAACTGCTTTTCATTGTCATACTTTACTTAAAGTGGACCTATCATGCTATATTTAAATGATATGTTGTAGGGCCATACCTATATAAGGTATATTTATACGTTTCTGTTTTCAAAATACCAAACAGATCATGCATTTTAGCCATGCCTCATTTCGCTCTATGTGCTGTTTGCTGTCTACGGGTCTGATTCTGCTGACCACGCCCCCCTGCAGGAGAGGGGAGACGTGCTCTGATCAGCTGCTGGGCTGTCAGAAGAGGGGGAGAAAAAGAGATCTCCGTCCTCCGTGTTTTATTATATAGAGTCGTTATTCATTTGTTTTGAAGCTCAATAAATAACAAAGAAGACCTTTGACCGGCACTTTTCTAATTTTGTCCGGAAGATTTAAACTTTAACGGACATCTTGACCTGCGAAAGAAACTGAAACTGAAACTCTGCCGCACGGTCCCCTCGTTCCTTGGAAGAGGCGGAGAGGTGGGTGTTTGTCATCTGCTGGTGGACTAACCGGAGAGAATTACAGTGCTTGCCTCGACGGGGAGGGATTGCATTGAATTAAAGCATGGTTACCAAGGGTAACCATGGTAACTATGGGCAGGAAGTCTTCTTCGCTGCTTTTGTGGCAGACTACAGCGCTACTTACAGGCCTGGCATATGTACTACAGCGTCTCCAGCGCTTTCGAGCGGCAATGGCCGGCCGTGGCCCAACCCCACATTCCCTTGATAGGTGGAGAGTTGGCCCAATAGCCGTAGCGCCACTTCTGTGACGACATAGAAGTGTTCAAATCTGGATCAGTCTGTATCAGATCCGTTGCAGCCCCTTTTTTAGAGATTTGGGTATGGAGGAAAATAGAGAGGGTTCTCTTTTTCTGACACTTGGTGAGTTCCCTGGAACACCGGGGACACATATTCATGTATAAAAGACGTACAAAAGTGCATTTTGCATGATAGGTCCCCTTTAAATAAATGTGTTTAGAATCTCCAGCTAATTGATATAAATAGTTGATATGCATTCCTGTCACTTCATTAAACCTCTTAATCGAACTTTGCTTTTTTGTCTTGTGTACTGTTTATGGGAAGAATATCCAAAATAAATGAAAAGAAGATGTGTATTTTAATTTTCAGTTAATTGCAATCTAATTAATTAATTTCAAATCTAATAACTGTAAGGTGGCTAGAGGTATTTTTTTGATATTGTAAACAGGTTTTTTTTGACAGATATTAACATGAACTCTGTTTTTTTCCCCGTCCCTTCCCCTCATAATGATTATGATTAATAGCACAGCCAAAATTAACTGAATGTAGAGAACAAACAGCTGTTCACTGGAGCTATTCCCAATGACTTCATTTGACATTAAATTAGGTTTATGCTTATTCTTATTTATTTTGTATGCACATAAGCTATGATTAAAATTGCCATCATGTTGAAGAACGTGTTCTGTACCTCACAGCATCAGCACAGCATCAGCACAGCATCAGCACAGCAGACCCTCTCAGCTGCCACAGTGGCCACTAGGTGGCAGTAGATCCAAAGTGTTGAAGCATATTTAAACAGTGTTAGAAACCCGGCCTTCCTTTGTTGGACACTCAGGGCTTTGAACTGTGTGTTTTGGGTTCTAAAAGCTCCAGCTCCACTCCTGGGCTGACCGGCCCGTTTGATGCACCGACTTCAAACTGCTGAGAAGCACTTTCAGCCGTCATCTCACTTCATTCTGCTCTCTGATACGTGCTTCAGGCTCTCTGTTACAGAGCAGTGAAAACCCTCCTGTCAACAAAGACAAGCTTTTTGTTACTCTGCTGCTATAAATAGTCCTAACAACGTCCTAAATTCAAAAAATTCAAATGTAAAACGACAGAATTATAGAATTGTCTTGTATTAGAGTTCATAATTGATTTATGATTTCTTCAAGATTAAGCAAATGTAATGAAAAATCAAACATCATATAATATTATTTTAGACTGAAAGCCAGATCTTTTCACCTAATGTAAACCCCATGCACACAAGGGTTTTAACACACTGACCTCCAGTCAGGTTCAATACCCGCCAACAAATAAATAATTAAAAAAACTTTTCTTTCATTGACAATGTAAATTAAATTGTATATGTTCAGAATAAAACACTGACAGTTAAAGAATTAGCAAGTGCACAAAGTTATAGGACCTTGTCAAACTCTGACTCAAACCCATCCTAACAATAAAAGATTACTGGAAAAATCCAACTTTATCTAACTTTGAATTCAGGTGCAGCAGACCTAATGTACTTCAACACTATGTAATGCGTAGGCCATTTTTTTAATTCTGTTTTGAGAGCCAATTTAAAGGGGACCTATCTTGCAAAATGCACTTTTGTATGTCTTTTATACATGAATATGTGTTCCAGGGAACTCACCAACTGTCAGAAAACACAACCCTCTCTATTTTCCTCCATACCCAAATCTCTAAAAACGGGGCTGCAACGGATCTGATAAAAACTGATCCAGATTTGAACACGTTACTGACGTCAGGACGGTGGCGCTAAGGCTATTGGGCCAACTCTCCACCTATCAGGGGAATGTGGGGTTGGGCCACAGCCGGCCATTGCCGCTCGAAAGCGCTGGAGACGCTGTAGTACATATGCCAGGCCTGTAAGTGGCGCTGTAGTCTGCCACAAAAGCAGTGAAGAAGACTTCCCGCGCATGGTTGCCATGGTTTCCCTTCTGTTTATTCTCCGCTGTGGCTTTTTTTCTCCCTCCCCGAGGCAAACGTTTGCTCCTGCTGCTTTAATTCAATGCAATCCCTCTCCGTCGAGGCAAGCACTGTAATTCTCTCCGGTTAGTCACCAGCAGATGACAAACACCCACCTCTCCGCCTCTTCCAAGGAACGAGGGGACCGTGCGGCAGAGTTTCAGTTAGGTTTTCTTTCGCCGGTCAAGATGTCCGTTAAAGTTTAAATCTTCCGGACAAAATTAGAAAAGTGCCGGTCAAAGGTCTTCTTTGTTATTTATTGAGCTTTAAAACAAATGAATAACGACTCTATATAATAATATAATAAAACACGGAGGACGGAGATCTATTTTTCTCCCCCTCTTCTGACTTGATCAGAGCACGCTCCCCTCTCCTGCAGGGGGGCGTGGTCAGCTGCAGCTCACAGAATCAGCCCCCTGCAAAAACAGGGCTGGAGAACAGCAAATGGAGCGAAATGAGGCATGGCTAAAATGCATGATCTGTTTGGTATTTTGAAAACAGAAACGTATAAATATACCTTATATAGGTATGGCCCTACAATATATCATTTAAATATAGCATGATAGGTGTCCTTTAAATCGCCCAACAAACAAGAAATGTGTGAAAATGTGATCAACTACCCCTAACCGGAAACAAAAAGCTACTTTAATGGTAATTGTTATGGAGCAGCTTTATACATAGTAGCATACTCGTCAATGTACTAATAAAACAACATGAGGTTGTGTGTGTAGCTGTAAATGTGACTAATCAGCGCAATAAATATACACTTCTATAAATGGCTAATGTGACTGCCATTTCTGCCATGTTCAGGTGTCAACTTATATTTTGCCCATGTAGTTAGACATATAAATATATAAGATCCCGAATATGCGCCTCTAAACAAACTATACACTTTTTCTCTGGTTAAAGTTTTGTCAATTTACCAGCTGCTCACTGGAATCTTGCTGCTCAATTGGTCCAAGAACTGGTTCATATTTTGATATTTTGTCTTAAAATGTGTATTTGAAATGTACCGTCTTGTGCAACAAGGCATATTTATTATGATTTTGTCATTTGTAATACTGATGTAGCTACTAATGTCTGTCCTAATATTGCTCCTCTGTTTCCCCTTTAGTTTTCTGAGTCAGACGGTCCACCTGCTGGATGAGGATGACAGTCTGTACTGCATCTCAGCCTGGAACGACCAGGTGAGTCCTGGCTGCTCCACCTGCTCACCTTCTTCCTGCCCTTCCTCTTAAAGCTCCAGCTAAACTCAAATCCACCTCCTTTTTAGCCAGCCTTCATATTTATTTATGTTCTCGATACATTATTGGCCTGTCTAGTTGAAACTGAGGAAGAATTTATGAACTTGCATCAAAGAAGCATTCCAGCAGTGATGCTTAATAAGTATGTCTGTGAGCTCCATGTCTACCGCAAAGTTTTTATATAATTTATTTTTATTTGTAAGTGCAATTGCATTTGACGAATGCATATTAGAAGGCTAAGCTGTACGGACATGAAAACCCCGATACCTGATTAACAATGGTTTTTCTATTTTGGAACATTTTCCCAGACAACCTTTGACTTTCATATTCAGGCCAATGAAACAGGGGTTGGCTGTATGCTAGCCTACTTGTAAAAATGAGCAGGCATCAATTTTGCTTGACTAAATGCTACCATGGCTAAGCAATTTTTAACGTTTCTTTAACGTAAAGGCTATATTCTGGACCAAATATTAGTTTTTTTTCGAATAAACGCTTGCTAATAACTATGGCCATTAGTTACTTAACTGTGTACAAATCTGTAAGGACTTTCCACTGTTTACATAATATAACTTATTTTCTTCCCACGCATTCTGCTTTACACATAGCCCAGTTCAGACAGCCAAAGGCATATTGACTTTCAATAGCTGATTATCCTTTTGATGCATATGTGTGTCTCGTTACCTGTTTTCGGCTGCGTAACTGACATCTGTAAATCTCTGGAGGAGATAGGATTGTTTGGACTCAACAAAAGAACATGTGATGAGGAGATCTATCAGTTCTCTTTTAACCCCGGGGTGTAACTCAACATGATCCACAGTGTAAGGAGACACCACAGGATCTGGTTTTCTTGTTCTGTGCTCCTAAATATAGAACATCAAAGCACTTTATCTTGTTATTCTCTCCTTTTTTAATGTTCTTTCTGCCTCAATGTGGCCTCATTATTTTCCTACCCACTGATTGACCTGCAGGAAGGCTTGATGCCCACAGAGAAGTTGCATATGTGACAGCTTTTGTTTTGGTTGTTGTTGTTGTTCAGGGCTATGAGCACACAGCAGAAGACCCCGCCCTGCTCTACAGAGTGGAGAGCATGCCCGGCCTGGGCTGGGTGCTAAAGAAGAGCCTCTACAAGGACGAGCTGGAGCCCAAGTGGCCGACCCCTGAGAAGGTGCAAGATTTATGAACCCTATCCGGTGCTTTTGCATGTTTTCTTCATCTGTTACCAGTTATGGTTCCTTTGAAAATTATACTATACTGTATCTCAGTTATTTAGTCAATTAAGGATTAGTGTATTGACGTTTGCAGACAATGTTAGACATAAGTAGATACTAGGTAATGAAGAAAGTAGAATATTGAGGAGCTAAATAGCCGTATGAGCAAACCAGAGCTCAAAGAAAGATGGGGACACTTTTTTAAATGGTCGGAATGTGTGTGTAAGGTTTGAATTTGAAGGCGTAAGAAAGTGCAGAAACCACCTGCATGTGCCTGAGAACTCTTTGTGTGCGTTTTCTCTTGTAGCTGTGGGATTGGGACATGTGGATGCGAATGCCTGAGCAGAGGAAAGGCAGAGAGTGCGTCATCCCCGATGTGTCCCGCTCCTACCATTTTGGAATCATCGGCCTCAACATGAACGGATATTTCCACGTAAGATCTCAGAGAAACGTTATTATATTTCTTTAATTTAAATAATAAAGCTCTATAATATACGTTAAAGCTGTAACGCAGGGTGAAACCATACAGCATTGAAGTCTTATATAAGGCCATTTATTTTCCTGCTGTCATACTTTTTTTGTAATTGACTTGAATAGTCCTGTAGACAACAAAATATTCTGTGAGACGTGTTTTTTCTTAATCTTCAAGGTGAAACACTATTTGATGATCTATAATTAATGTCTATTTCTGTCTCAGGAGGTGTATTTCAAGAAACACAAGTTCAACACTGTTCCCAACGTGCAGCTGAAGAATGTTTACAGGTTTGTAATCTCCGATTTTGAGATTTCCTATCACCGGTTTTATGCTTTTCATATCATGAGTCCTTTTGTGGAAAATAATTATGCAACACAGTCACAGTCTTGGTGTTCTTTACAGCTTAAAGAAGGATGCGTATGAAGTGGAGATCCTGAACCTGCTGAAGTGAGTGTGATACACACTGAGCCTGTAGGTGATGTAGATGACATTAAGAATGTTTAAATTCAATGTTGTGTGTGTGTGTTCCCAGGGAAGCAGAGGTGCTGGACCACAGCAAGAACCCGTGTGAGGACTCGTTCCTTCCAGACACAGAGGGGAAGACCTACGTCATGTTCATTAAGATGGAGACGGAGACAGACACCTCCACCTGGACAGAGCTCGCCAAGGTACTCAGTCAGAGCTGGAACATGGCTGGTGGACTTTTAATAGGTCCATGTCAGTGGTTAATAGAAACGATTAACCACCTGTTCCCAAATCATACCATCAGTTATTCCATTGATGTCCTACCTTTCAGGCAGTCCCTGAATTCAGTAAAATATATTTTATTTGTTTTAAAGGTCACCTGTTATGCAAATCCACTTTTTCATGTATTTTACAATAAATATGTGTCCTCTCTGTGTGAAGAGATTCTGAAAGTTTCAGGAAAAAAGATTCTCTCTCTTTTTGTCCTGATCCATCTATATCTATATCCATCATATAAAAACCGGTCTGAAAATGAGCTGATCAGATTTTGGCCACTTTGTGAATGTAAATGTTTTTTTCGCTTTGTATAATATTTGTTTCTGTATTCTTTCACATCAAACACCTAAGCTAGGTTTATATTCCTGTGATTTATTTGTTCAATTTGATAGATTTTGTTAATCAGATCAGAAATCAGAAACCGGTTTATTACCAGGTAGGTTTACACTTACGAGGATTTTGACTAGGTGTCGTGGTGCATACATAAAAGTAAAACAATTAAAACACAGATAGAGTACTAGAAAAAATATAGTTAAATATAACAGTTTTTACATTGCAATGCAATGGAATAAAATACGGAATAAAAATAAAAATCGGCAGTAATAAGAAAAGAAAACAGATATTGTTGTACATTGTGTGCATTAATGTAATGCATAGAGTCTACGTTGTGGCTGAGGTAAAGTGTCAGTGGGGGGGCCGGGCCTTGTTTAAGAGGCCGGTAGCGGAGGGGAAGAAACTGTTCAGGTGGCGAGAGGTTTTGGTCCTGATGGAGCGCAGCCTCCTGCCAGAGGGGAGGGGGGTGAACAGTTTGTATCCACGGTGGGAGGGGTCGGCCACTATCTTCCCTGTCCGCCTCAGGGTCCTGGAGGCGTGCAGGTCGTGGAGGGATGGCAGATTGCAGCCGATCAGCCTCTCTGCAGAGCGGATGATTAATTGTGTAAATTAGCTTATATATAAGTTAAACTAACCTTCACTGTCAATATGTTTTGGGTATTATATTTGGTCATTTTATAGTTGTGGTGGTCAGGTACTACAGTTTATTCTTAGAGCTGTTTCGTAAACTGATATTGACGCCTTACCTTTGTCACAGGAAGAAAATATATAAGGCAAATATGTGTTATGCTTTTGCTGAACCTTTCCATAATGAACAGGATTATAATTTGTGTCCTTCTTCTGCTGCTCAGTGCCTCCATGTTTGGGACCTGGATGTTCGGGGATACCACAGCGGCCTGTGGCGGCTCTTCAGGAAAAGAAATCATGTCCTGGTGGTGGCCGTGCCAATCTCCCCATACTCGTGAGTAAACTCAATTTATGCGTCAGTTATACTTTTGTTCGTAAAGATTGCATGGTCCACCCTATGTACATTTCCTCGTCTGTCTATGTTTGTGTTCAGTAAAAAAATATGACACGCAGATTCAGTTACACATTTGAAATGAAAACATTTCAAAATGTCATAAAATGTCACAATTGTATTTGTGTCAAATAAGCAGATACTACTCTACTACTGCTGAAATACAACATATTGCAAGAATGAGGGTCGATCATTAGCTTTACAGGTTCATCTGCAGTATTGCATCTTGTGGCTTCAGATGGTACTGCGCAGAAAAAGCAGACCTGAGGCTAAATCATCTAAAAAATCTGGTTAATGAAAACTTGGGGAAAAGATTAGCCTCACTTTCATGTTGCTCCTCGGTGTGTTCGAGGCACATGCCTTTACAGATAGCTGTTTGGGTTAAAGTGCATCTGCTCACTCAGACACTTAACTTAAGAACTTAAGTGTAATAACTCTTTAGATCTGTGCTTGTTCCAGAACTCACATCCCTGCTTAAATAATATTGAAACAATGGTTGTGTGATCATGGAAACTGGGTGTAGTACCCAGGCGTCTCCACATAGATATCAAGGTTTGACGATAACTCGTACATGAATCCATAACGCAAATTATGGAAGATGAGACCCAAAAGCAACGACCCAACAACAAACATTACTGATCTTCAGCTTGACTTTTATACTTTTTTGACTGTGGACAATTATTTTTGTATCTTGTGTTTGCTCTTTTTGTCTTCTGTAGTTTAATTTAAAGGTGGGGTAGGTAAGTTTGAGAAACCGGCTCGAGATACACTTTTTGTTATATTCCATGGAATGCTCTTAACATCCCGATAGCAATGAATATCTTAAGTGCTTTGACAACAAATCCATTAAAAAATGTCATCTGTGGAAGCCTATAGTACTATAAAAAGCACGACCAATCATTTTAGCCGGCCCGGCTAAAGTAACTGGATGGCCTACCTGCCTGTCAGCCTTCCATCTGTGCACAAACTTATCTCGTGCCCTCATTGGTCATGTGCGCGTTCGTGTGTGTTGAAGGAGGGGCTCTGTAAGGAAGTGGCAGATTTTCTCCGGTTGTGTATTTTCAAATTCTAGAGATCTCGAGCCGGTTTCTCAAACTTACCTACCCCACCTTTAAGCAGATTTATTCATAGTAAATCATCAACAACCATTGTTTCTATTTGTTTTTGTTGCCATACGGTAGGTGAAAAATGACACTTTTGAGTAGAATCCAACAGATAACCTTCCCCCAACGCAGCGGCAAACCCAAATTTCACTATATTTCCTTTTTCTCATCTTTCTCCACTGCCTGTCCACTCTCTGTCTCCTTCTTCCTGTCTCTCCATCTCTGTCTCACCACCTAGTGAGAAGAAACCAACCGGTGTCACTCCCATTCAGTTAGATCCTCCGCCCAAAGAAGAGGGAGCCGTGGTGGATCAGGTGTAGCCCCGATGTTACACTCTGTCGCACACATGCACACTACAACCAGCCCAGGCCTTAACTACAACAACAACCACTAAAAATCCAGCCTGGGACCCACAAAAGACGTTCTGACTTTTCCTAGATTGTGTACGAGGGGACACCTGGGAAATGGAGTTTCTTATTTTTCAACGAAAGAGGGGTTAACACTACAAACTGCACTACTACATCCGTCCAACAGCTTGAGGAGGAACGTTGTTGCAAAAAACAGTTTTTGGTGACTGAACAACCGAGACAGTATATGACTGTCAACAGCTGTCTCTTTCTGTTGCTGTGACAACTGTGACGGCTCCACGGTCTGTTACATTTCATTTCAAGCTGTGACTTTTTCAGCGACAACGGTACAAATTACGCAAATCAAACACTCACCACATTTCGGAGGTTGTTGTGTTTTTTTAACTACTACTTTTTGTACATACGTTTTAACTTATCTCTATTTATTTTACATCTATCAATCAAAAAAGGAGTTTAGTGGTTTGTTTGCTATTTTCTTTCCTTTTTTAAATATTCACTTTTATCAAGATCGGTGCATTTTTTTTTTTTAAAAAGCCTAACGTTTACAGATAATGAAATAATAATGTATATACATGCCTATATATATTTTTTAATGAAAATGTAAAGGGTCAGCATCTTTTTAAGCGTTCGATATTGAGTTTGAGTGAAAGAGTTCATAACAGACCTGTGGGATTCAACTATAATTTACTGCTCGGGTCAGCCTGATCAGGTTTCATGAGGGAAACTCTACGGTGGCTAATAAGGGACAAAAGAGAGAACATATCCATTCATTTAGCAATATGGCTACTCTGATTCTGCCATAGTCATGCTTTTTAAGCTCAAACAAAACAAATTATTAAAACAATTATTTTTGCTAATTATACATTTTTGATCAGATAGTTCCTCATATTTTATTATTTATAGAAGTTCATGCTTAACCTTCAATTATTAACCTCAAAACAAATCATAAAATACATTTTTCTAGTTTAATTTTAGTCCTCTTTATTTTGGAAAAAACTGTCCTTTTTTCTTTAAGTTAAAATAAATAAACATTTCAGTCTTACAAGTCACTGCATATTATCTTTTACAAGGAGCCTGTTCTCTGTGTTGGCCTCTGTCAGCCACCGTAGGGTCAGAACAGAACGTTGTGACTTTACACGGTTAATATTTATGTAGGTGCAATACAGAAAGCTCATCTCGGTGTTTGCAGACTACAGGTAACTGACTGCTTCCATTGCTGAACTATTTAAGAGCCACAGAACAGACACATATTCGAGGGTCTTTGTGTGTTTTATGAATTAAAACAACTGCTGTCCTCGAATCAAATAGCAGCAGGGTGAACTCATCTCTTTTACAGCTGACAAAGTGATTTTGTTATTTGCCTTATGATCAGTTTTCTGTGGTTAAGAAGTTGGGAGGTTCTAAAACATACAGTAAACGTCCATATGTCAACAACTGTATTGATACTCCAATATATGACAGTTAACATCTTTATACACGAAATAAGAAAGATCATGGTTGCTGCTATAGTATTAGGGTGAATACAAATATCCAAATTGATCAAATTATGTCAGCGACTCTCACAGCTGTGTCCTTACCAAGAGTTTTTATGTTCTTGTTCTATCATCACACACTTCATTTAGCTTTTTATTTAAATGTCCAGTAACACTACCGACTAAATGAATGAGTGTGTGATTCCAGTTTCAATGCATCGATCAGTATTCGCAGAGTGGTTTGATTTTAATATTTGTATCTGTGTGCCCAGAGAACAACATTAACTCTCTGCAGTCAGACAAAACCACTGACTCCGCAGTATTGCAGGCCGTGTCGTGACTGAATTCATCTCTGTTTCATTAAGACGTTGAAGAGGTAGAATCTGCCTCCTTCATGAGCTAGTTTTTCATTTTTGTCTTTTCATTTCACTTTTCTTTTGTGTGCTTCTTGTTTAGTCAAGAAACTAAATCCCTTTCTCCTCAGCAATACGGTTGATTTTGTGTTGTGCTGTGAGATCATTTGGAGAATTCTGCAACGTACGTTTGATGGGTTTCGGGTGCAGTTCCACATATGTTTGAGTCCCTTTATCTTTTATCATGATAAATGAATAAAGATGTTTTTTACTGACGTTTCATAGTGGTACTCCTACTTCCCCCTTTTGAGGTCATACAGTACTGTATGTTATTGAAATAATTCATACAGAAGGATTTATTATTAGTGCATATTATTCATGAAATAAACTTGGAGCTGCTGTTTTTCTTAGCTCAGATGTCTGTACTCGTGTGGCCTTGTGCTGCCTGCAGATTTCCCCAGAGAGCTCCAGGCAGAGCAACGGTGAGAGGAAACGCATGCGGCGAGGGAAATGTATGCAAATCCTCGGGGCTCGGTGGATTTCTGCAGCCGCTGCGGTCTACCAAGGACAAATGCTGCTTCCTGCCCTTTGAGCTCTGACTTTCATAACCCGTGATGTAATAAAACAGGAAAGATTTAGCTAGGATTATCGTCAAAGTCCGATTATTGAAAAATAACTTCTGGTTTTATTACATTTTGCATCTTTTTAAAGCCTGGTGTTTGAGATTTACATTTTCAGAGGTGGTTTTCCCACCTTCAAAGGAGTCTTTGTTCCTCTTTTGTTTCACTTCTGTGTGAAATGCAGATTGAAACCTGACATCAGTTGGCCTTTATACTGTCAAACTTATGATGGTGTTTGGTAACTCACTGCAGACTTTTAAAGTTTTTCTTTTCAGACGTACAAAGGGCCAATGAGCTCCCAGGATGCCATGATGGTGGGACTTAACTCCTTTTGGCTAGTCGAGTCTGATTTAGATTTATAATAAACAAGTTTCAAGTCAAAATACAAGTTCATAAGCAAGTCTTTTAATGTCTCTAATCGCTGACGACTTAAAAAAATTGCGACATCCTTCAAGTCCTTTCCATGGAGAGGTATAATAATCAAAATACAAACGGCTTGCCACTCATGAGTTTACATTTTTTGCAAAGTATTTAAAGCAGTCAAATCCATGCAAGTTACGTCTTGACTCAAGGTTTTTAATTATCTTCTCATGTGTAGGCTGCAAGTTGTCACATCCTCTACAGCTCTGGACCAACAGCCAAGCCTTAGATCACGACCCTTATGATGTGACAGAGCTGCCATGGTATCTAAACTTTAGATTCAAAGACAACATATTTACCCACAAGTGCATGTTACCAACTGAAGAGTGGAAAGACAAATATTTTGCATTTACCAGGCAATTAGCATCTAACCAAGATACCCTCTCAAGTTGCATCAGAGGAAAGCATCCAGGGTGTGTGGGCGAATGAATACTCGGTGCTGAAGTCAGGATATTTTGGCTTCTGGCTGCATCAGTTATGTTTTTTTTATCTCTGCAGTTCTAAGTCACTGGATTCCTCTTTTAAGTATGACCCAAATTCAAGAACTGAGCTAAATGAAATAAGTTATTTAAGAATGCGGAATAATAATAATGCATCTTTTGGTGGACATATTACTTGAATTCTTATGTTTAAATATCTTATTTGATCTTTTATTGCACATTCTTAGTTCTTATATTATATACTATGTTATATTTTATTTTAATATATTTTATTTTATTCATTATATGATGGAACAACTGTCACTAAAAACTATTACTTCTGATTCTGATGTTAATGAATCTGGTGAGGTAGCCGATTCTGACACTTCCTGTACAGTAGGTTGTTTCTGGTTCATTACAATTGGGTCTATTGTGTCCATCTCATTGGTTGCTCAATATAACACTGTACTCACAATAATGCTAAGATCTGGGAGCATGGTAACATTGCAACAAGAAATATTCAGATCAGATCAGGTTTTAAACCAACTCGCGTTCTTTTTGTTAGTTACAAACTCTCTTCCTTCTTTACATCTTCTCACTATTACCTGTCTCCCAATGGTTTCCAGATGTCAACAACTAAAGACTGCAAGATGTTATCATTACTGCTATAACAAAGGAACAAAACGACAAACATAAGAACCAATTTGTTATAGACCAGAATTATTCATTTTTACTGGAAACAGTCCATTCTGATTGGAAACAGCTGAGGGTGCATGAACCCGCCCAGGTGGACATCCATCACACTGACAGGGACCTCACTACTGTTAATGAAGTCTGTCGTGTGTTTGTGAGCTGATGTCACTGTTTGTGTTTGTGAACCTGTCGGCTGGAGAACATTTGCATCAGGTCTAGTTATGATGGATTTTACGACTGAGGGTAAACGCAATTCTGTGTATGTGTGGGGGGGGGGGGTGTGTGTGTTGCACTAACTGACAGTTCCATAGTGTCATGTAGCACTTCCCACCCCCCCCCCACACATAAAGCTTTTGTTTCTTTCTTACACACATACCAATGGCTGTCATCACCAGCTCCAAACCCAGCCATTTGTGCCTGTCAGTCAGAAGTCGCTAGTTCGTATCGGTGTGTGTGGGTGTGTGTGTGTATTCGCCGCCTTTTAAATGTCATTTTTGACCTATTGAGCATTCTGATGAGCCGAGCTCAGAGGCTGATGGCTGAGATGTAGATGGAATATTGATTTTGTTGGTGTTTGAGGGATAGGAGTGCCGGGGGTTATTGTTAAACATGGAGCTCAGAAGCACTGAGATGATGACAGATTTAACTCTAAATACGTTGCAGGTGTATAATTGGATGGAAAACGGAACGTATTTTGTCTTCTCGCGGTTTGTCTTCATTTCTACATGCCTTGTTTTTGCCATGGTGCACATCAGTGTGTGGCCAAGCAGAATTTATATTACAACAAAGGTTATTTTAAATTGCTTAATCAAACACACATTAAAAGATCAAATTCGATAAAACGGAGGTAAGAGAGCAAAGTCACCTTGCCTTTATCTTCTATTAATATATGCTATAATTATCCCTATTTAATCTCTTGAAACACATTTTATTGACTTCAACCTTATCTTAAAATGATGTATCTTCATATATATACACAGAGCCTTTGTTTGCCTTTCTATGCCTATAAATATAAGCCATATTGTGTCAGTAGCATCAACAGTTTTGCGTACATTGTTTTGAATAACTTAATGTTTTTGCATCATATTGTATGTCTTAGTTTGCTGATAAAGGAAAAAAAAAACTTGAAATGTTGAGGAAGAATCGAGTTGTGTACATTATCTCCAAAGTCTAATGAAGAAAGCAAATCATTTAAATTGCTAAATGATGTAGAATTTTGAGGCAGTGGAACGTGCAATATTGACATTTGTTAGCAAACGGTTGACAGCAGACACAAAGCAACATTACCACCCATTTGCACCGTTTGTTTCCACTGCTAAACGTCCTTTAGCCTCTGTTTGGTTAGCAATATCACACTCAGTGGACTTTACAGAAACAAACCACAACATTGTAAACAATAAAATTACTGGAAAAGACAAGATAGTGTAAAATATAAATAAAATGAATTAAGACACAACAAAAGACAATTAAAAACCAACCAAACGATACAATAAAATGAAGGAACCAGGAGGACGAACATAGGGAATACTCTGAAACCAGCTCTCACTAAAGGCTTGGTCTTGAGCGCACTCTTAAAAGTATGGACACTGTCTGCCGTTCTGATAAAAAAAGGAAGTTAGTTCCACAGAAAGGGAGTCCTATGGAGTCCTATGGAGTCCTATGGAGTCCTTTGGAGTATGGTCCTTTTTCCTTGTTTTTGTTAACCTGTTCCACTCTGAGCCTGTTTTTCAGGTCTCAGGCTCGAAAATGACATTCCCAGAACAAATGACCATATCTTCCCTTCTAAAAGGGTTAAATTAATAATCTTTTTTCTCAAAGTAATGATAAACCTGTGAGTTGGATGTAGAAGTGTCAGAATCAATATAAATGTTTTTTATTTTAAAGAAAATTCAGATTTTACATAGTAAAAAAACTGTAAATTATAGTGTCCGTCCAAAAATTATTTTTTACAGATAGTGAAAACTACCCTTGGATGATGGGTTAGTAGACTAAAAGCTTTAGGAATCCAAAGTACAACATATAATAAGTACCCTGTATCAAGATTGATGCAAAACAAGTGAAATTTGACCTTTTTAGAGAGATTTAGCCAAAAACTGGGCCATCTGGGGTCATTTGGGTGGATTTGACCTATCTCTGGCCCCCCTTGCTCGATTTGGTTGGTTGACATACCCTTGTGACCGTTAGAGCCAATAGAATCGAAGGGGGAGGACAACACCCACACAAGCTGTAAAGAAAAAATGTGGGCGCTTCGCGTGTGGAAAACGAAACCAAACTGGAGGAATGTCTCCTTCTGGAGTTTGGAAACTAAAACGCAGTTGTATTGCTTATGGATTATCAGAAATAATTTCAAAGAAGGCACAGACACATAGGATGAACCTATGGATTAACTGCAGCATCGTTTTTTTATCGTTTTAATGCCATTGAAGACCACTTTTGACCAAGGTAAGCCATATTTACGTGTTTAGCTTCTTAGCTCCACATGTGATGATGTACGCTTTCGTTGATAGCGTCGCGAATGTTTATCACTGAGTGTTGAGGTGGGCACCGGTAGATTCAGTGTCTCCAGGACACCAAAAACGAGTGGTTGGCTGTGCATCTAGGATAAGTAATAAGGGAGTTATGAGTGAGTTTAAGTGCCTTTGTAGGTCCCGTTTTTTCGATCGAGGCTAATTCAGAGGCTGAGTGCTAGCATTGTGGGGTTTTTTTGAAAAAAAAAATTAAAAAGATCAGTTAGCTGAGTTTCTTCCCGTTACATGGATATAACACATTCATAGTTTTATTCAATGTTAAGATTCCTTAGACGTTGTTTCCTGCAAATGACGCGTTTATCCGCCCGGTACCGGGGGGAAGGTGTGAAACAGGTTAATAGACGGGCTGCAGCATTTTTAACCCGTTTTTTATGGATGTGTAAGGGCAGCCTGATAAAAGGAAGTTGCAGTAATTCTGCAACGTTTTGATCTAGCTGTATCAGTGAAAACAAGATGTGTTTCTTGGTTTGGTTCTGGGTTCATCGCAAGTCAGGGTTTAACAGCGTTTCAAAACAGAAACGGTACCAATGAGAGCAATGGGACCATAACCAAAAAATAAAATGTGTGCCATAAAACCAAAACAACGAGCTCAAAGACACCAAAAGCTTGTAGAACCGCAGAGTTGCATTATAATTCTCTGCAGGTTTGTCACCTTTTATATTATACGTTGACATTTGATCCATTGTTGATAGAAATATTGATCAATGCACTTTCAATATTAGCATTTACTGAAAGTTTGAAGAGTCTCCTTTCTGAAATCTATAACTAAAATATGTCTACGGAAATCATACCTTTGCACAAAAGACTGAAAAGCAATGGGGGAAATTCAAAACATCTCCGCTAAGTGTCTTATGCTTTCTGTAGCCCCCTTTGTGTTTTTCTTTCTTTTCATGTTGATTGCTCTCTCTTCCTATCATAGTCATTCTGTTTCTCTCTTTCATATTTAAAGTATATTATTATATAGACTCTCTTGTTGCTGTTTTCTCTTTGTAAAAGCCTGAGCATTTGAGATTAAAGCAGAATTCAGCAGCGATAGATAACCTGCTGCATGGCTGAACAATGCTCCGCCTCCTGTCTATTGTCAGACCTTTTATTAGTCAATATTTACTCAGCCTTGTGTCACAATGCATGTAATCTTCACCGGCAGGAGCTGGAGCACTGATAAATAGTATGCGGGACAAAAGAAGTATTAAGGTCTGCTGCTTCCATTCACATACATCGCCAGAGCAAATAAGCTTTGAAAACATGTTAAACAAAACACTTGTTTTTGAGAAAAGCTCAGTGGTACTGCCATGTTAGTATAGAAAAACAAGGATAAATTGTGGTCTTGGACATCTCAATCATGAAAGCATTTTGAAACAATGAGCCCTGGGGCATAGATATAACATTAGAGCACTCTTTTGTATTATAAACTCTACTCATTGTACGCTATACTTGCAGAAAACTGTGCAAATGTGTGTTCATTACGCGTCACTTTGGTGTTTTGCATTTCTTTAGTTTTTTCTTTGTCTCCTTGTGGTCGTTATGCATCCCTTTGCTGTAGTTTGGCATCCCTTTGTGGTCGTTTTTGTCTCTGTGGCTGTTTACATCTCTTTAAAGGTCCCATGTCATGGCCATTTCTACTGATCATAATTCCATTGTTGAGGTATACTAGAATAGATTTATATTGTGCAATTTTCCAAACTCACATTGGTTTCTCATACAGCATCTCTGTATAGTATGTGTATTCACTCTCTGTCCTAAACGGCTTGTTGGAGCTCCTGCCCACCCCTCCCAGTGAGCCAAGTGTGCTCTGATTGGTCAGCTCGCCCACTCTGTTCTGATGAGTCCACCACCGTTACAGCGGAACATCAGTGATTATGTGTTACAATGGTGTTGTGTTAGCAACCAGAAAATGACACCAGTAATGACAAACAGATGAAAATGCTGCGTGCCGTGTTGGCGGGACGTTGAGAGGCTCGCTGCTGCGAGGAGCGGACAGTGTGAGCTGGCTTACTGGTGTGGTTTCCTGGTTGCTGCGTGGGGTCGGCGAGACAGCGAGACACACCGAAACCCAGCCCGAAACCAGCCCGCGCGCGCGCACACACACACACACACACACACACCCGTAGCCTGGCTGTGAGTCTGTGTGTGTGCTCACACAGCCTCGCCGCGTCCCGCCGTCCAGGCTGATAAATCCGCGCAGAGCTGCAGCTGAGAAAAATAAGACTGAGTGTGTGTGTGTGAGGAGCTCCGCGGATTGGTCCATTTGGTCACTTGGTTCCCGGAAGAAAATTAATGGAAAAAGAAAATCTCCAACGAGGCGTTCTGGGCCAGCATACACACGTCTTTTCTGTGTTAGAGTTTTACTTGCAGACCGTTTACATGCATAAAAAGCTACATAACACACAAGGGGACGGGTAATAACCGGAAAAGCATGACATGGGACTTTTTAAAGGCCACTACACACCAATCTGACGCCAAAGAACACGTCCCGACGGACCCGATTGTTGTGTCGCCTCACGTCTCCTGCGTCTTGGCCAAAAAGTCGCACTGGAACACACCGCAAAGACTTCAGCCGACGGCCAAGTAGCACGTACGCACTGCGCATGCGTGAGTGGCAATAACTCTCCTTACCAGCAAGCGGCGGTAGTGTGTATTCTTAATTCAAGAGAGGCAACCGGAAGACAGACTGCGTGATATATACAAACAACAAATAGCGTGCGTTTCATTTTCACTCTCGTCCATCACAGACTGTTTCACCGACTGTTTCACATAACGACTTATCGAAAACATGTTTAGTGCGGTACTGGAAAATGAAAAATAATAGCCGTCTGTGTGTGCCTTCTTCACTTCCGTTTCGCTTCTCATGCACTGATTCGCTAAGCTGAACAGCCAATCAGAGTGATTTCTTTGGCTGACAGCCTCCCGATTCAACATGTTGGAAGCGGAAGGTGTCGGCACGGCCGAAAAGACACGACGGTGCTGGACACTCCAATCTGAGTAGGGCGACAGGACGCTCATCGACGGCCAGACATCTATCGACGGCCGAAATCGGCGCGGTGTGTCCGGGCCTTAAGGTTTATGGCATTGCTATGAATTTATTTTGCGTTATGGCATTGTTGTAATTTTTTCTCTCTTGTTTGTGCATTGGCATTGCTTTGTGGTTGTTTAATGTATCTTTGTTTTCATTCTGCATATCTTTGTGTTCTTTTTTGGTATTTTTGTCTCTTTGTGGTGGTAGTAGCTTAGTCCAAGGGAATTTGGATTTGGAACTGGAGGAATGACGTGGCTTGGACCTGGTGCCCTTGAGCAAGGCACTGAACCCTTAACTGCTTGACCAGCCTCATCACGCATCAACGTTGCTCTTAGTAATACTTCTTTCTTCTTCCTTTTCAGAGGGTTGTGACCCTTCAAGTATGTTTTGGTCTTGTTGGATGCATGTAGAGTGCAGTGGGTTTATCACATATGCATGATGTTTCTAGAAAACACGAGAACCAAGCCAAGAACCAGGACCAAAACTAACATCTAAAAAAGGCAAAAAAGCTCCATAGAGCTGCAGACTTAAAAACTACAAACACATTCTTTTACAATACACATAGTTATTTCAACAATTGTTTATAAAGCACATGACGCTCAAATAATTTTGGGCCCATTAACCATTTCTTTAAAAGGTTAAATAGGCCCAAAACCAATAAAACAAATGTATCATGAACAACTGAGATCAACAACCATCAGTTAATGCTGTTTAAATATATATTTTATTTGCAAATATGAAATATTTACACTCTGTAGCAGCTAATATAATTCTTCTTTCTATATTAAATGCAGTTGCTGGATTTTTTACATCATAAATAACTTTTTGGGAAAAAAAGGACCACAAACAAAAGAGACTATCCTAATTGATTGTTAAATAATGCAGAAGAACTACGTGTGATCATCTGATCCCACATGTGTTGCTCCTGTTGAAAAGAGTCTCAGCTGATCCTGTTGTCGAGGTGGCAGTACAGGTACATGGACACTATCATGGCAGCAATCTGAGGAACAAAAGCACTAACCTTTAGCCGAACGGAGCACATTTTCAATAAATTCAATCATGCCTTTCCCTTTCACATTTTACCTCCAATACTCCTATTCCTGCTGCGATGCCTCCCACAATGTTGGCATGCTCTTTGAGGATCTTCAAGATGTGTTTGAAACAGCCCTGAGGGGAAGAGTGTATGTCAATATAATAATCAATTATTCACAAATCGACATGATACACACAATAGTCAACAAATGGAAGGCACAAAAAAAGGACATTTACTATATTGCTATGTTGTTCTATTAAATCAGGGCTACTTGCAACTAATTAGCAACAGCAAATATGACTTTTAATGAACTTATTGAATACGTTGTTGGCCAATTTAATGTGATGAAAAAAGTCCAGTCTTCAGTCATACTTCAGGCTCAAAATCAAATGTCATTGAATTTTTTTATTGAATTGACAAACAGTACAAAAACAAACTGGTAGTATTAGCTTTGCTAGCTAGGGCTTTTTGGGAAGTTGGTTGTTCTGTCCACCTATTTTAGTAGAGATTGAAACACCTTAACAACAATCGTATGAATTGCCCTGAAAACACACAATCACAACCACCTGAAGTTTTGGTTTGATTGACTAGCTGTGTCAAAGTGGCATCAGGATGTGACCTCCCTCTAGCTTTCCTTTCCGTTCTTTACACAACATTTCTGTAACTCTTTGTGTAAAGAAAAGTGTGAATATGTCTTCCGGTAGCATGTGCTATTATCCTAGTTTTAAAACATGACTGGGTCTCCAGTACGGCTGTACTAAAAAGGTGTAAAACTACATGTTAGCATTGTCATTCTGAGCAAGTTAGCATGTTGACATTAGCATTAGCCTCAAGTCGCTGCTATGCCAGTACAGTCCCCCAGAGCCTCTTGAATGGCTGTCAATTCATTGTCTTGTTACTGTCTAAATTACTTAAAACAAGAGTGACACACTTGACAGTTGACAGTTTATTACGTACACGTAAATAAAAGTGATGCAGTCTCATACAACCGCAAGGCTGTAACCCTAATCCATTCACGAAGGTCACAATGTTCTGTTAAATCTATGAGAGATATTTAAATGGGAATCTAAGGCCTTTAATTTGAGCTGCTTTTGGATTGTCAACAGTGCTCAACTTTCCTTTCTGCGTATACTTTTTATATTCTTCTTATATTAAAGGTAGGGTAGGTAAGTTTGAGAAACCGGCTCGAGATCGCTAGAATTTGAAAATACACAGCCGGAGAAAATCTGCCACTTCCTTACAGAGCCCCTCCTCCAACACACACGAACGCGCACATGACCAATGAGGGCACGAGAAATGTTTGTGCACAGATGGAAGGCTGACAGGCAGGTAGGCCATCCAGTTATTTTAGCCGGGCCGGCTCAAATGATTGGTCGTGCTTTTTACAGTATTACGGCTTCCACAGATGACATTTTTTTATGGATTTTTTGTCAAAGCACTTAAGATATTCATTGCTATCGGGATGTTAAGAGCATTCCATGGAATATAACAAAAAGTGTATCTCGAGCCGGTTTCTCAAACGTACCTACCCTACCTTTAACTGTAGTGTTGTTTCCACCTCACCTGCACATCGCTACGCTCTGCCTCGATGCTGCTGCAGGGGGCGCTGTAAGTCCAACAGCAGGTGGGGGGTAGACTACCTCCGTTCCCCTCTTCAAACTTAGAGCCCACAAAGTCTGTGTAGTTGTTGAAACCGCAGCACTTCAGCTGAGAGGAAAAGCAAGAAAACACTTTTGTTTATATCCAATGAGCAATTTTGTACGAAAACTTTTAGTTTAGTAAAGTTTAGTACAGTAAAAGCCTTGCTGCTGTGTGAGTTGAGGTTGTCAGTTCAGTTTGTTGTCTGAGTATTTCTATTCAGATGCCATATCATTTCCAGCCTTGGAATTTTTGTTGCATGTCATACCTCTCCGCCCCCACTTTTCTACAGTGTCAACAAATAAGGAAAGGATTTGCACAAAAAAGTCGAAAATTGATCAGTACTATTCACTGTGTTGCACTTACAGGTTCTGTGTGTTATAGAAAGTAACCATGACACTGTTGGCACCACACAGTAGCTTTGAGTTTTACAAATGTCTCTTTTTAAACTCTTTGAGTGTGAACATGTGAATTCCATTCAAACATTCAATTAAACCAAAACTTCTGCTTCTCTTGATAGAAGTAAGAACATGTGTTTCCAGTCAAGGTTGGAACATGCTTTCAACACTTTTCTTTGCATTGTCAAACCAGTAGCATTGCAAGTTTGTTTTTCATTAAGTGACTTAAGGAGGGGATAAAAGCTGAGTTACCTTGACTGAGGCATGAGTGCAGGTGAGCTGAGGTAAAACTGATGGACAAACCCAGAGAGATGGCATGCACGCTCTACAGTTCTGTTATGGCTTTTGTCTGATTTCCATTGAAAGATTAGAAGCATAGCACTTTAGCCACAGGAAGTCTGTTTATTATTATTCAGCTAAGTGAAGGACAGTGTGAGAGGGAGAAACCATTGAATAGTTGTTTACTCTCAAAAGCCAGCATGACCCATTATCTACTATCCATGGGTTTGACTGTGATGCCTCAGAAGGTTTATTTTAATTGGAAGGAAGAAACTTAAAAAAATGTGACAAACTGACACCGCCTTGAGTTATGCACATCATTAAGCCTTAATACAATTTGGACAAATTACAAAAAATGTAAACAGTGGTCATGAATGGGAAAATGTGCTACAGTACATAGACCAAAACAATTTGTTGCACCAGGCTGTAAATCTG
This sequence comes from Trematomus bernacchii, assembly GCF_902827165.1. Classification (NCBI taxonomy): domain Eukaryota; kingdom Metazoa; phylum Chordata; class Actinopteri; order Perciformes; family Nototheniidae; genus Trematomus; species Trematomus bernacchii. The sequence continues at coordinate 22,408,120 of NW_022987739.1, forward strand.
TTTATGTATTATGCTAAATTGGGAATGTTAACAAGGGCTCTGGGATTGACTTGCTTGACTGTTTTTGGCATATATGTATAAAGAGAACTGGATACAGAGTACACCATTTGCTTAATAGCGCATGAAGCCAAAATGGTCTGACTCTCGAGAGCAAAAGTAACCCATCCACTCTCAAGATCACTCTCGGCACAGTCAAATCAATGGAGAAGGAAAATAACTCTGGGTTCGGCTTTTAGCGTATTTGACAACTTTTGAAACCTAATGATTTAAAAGAGGGCTATACAAGTGTTTGTACTGGGTAGGTCATTTACCGAAAAATTAAATATTGCGCTGAGTTACAGACAAAATAGTACTTTAGCGCCTTATGATGTTACAGAGAAACTGTAGTTGTAGTACCACCGTTTGGCCACTAGATGATTGTGTTTGTTTTGGCACTTGGCTTCTTCAATCGGTTTCATTTTCTAGCACAAGCAGTTGGGTTTTCCTTTACATACATTTGCAGTTGTTGTGACTTAATGCAGAAACAGCACTTTGCTTTAATTTCTGAACATGCACTTGGTGAAAATGAGATACTGTACCTCTGTCATGGTGGTGTTCCAGATCTTTGTGACCACAGGATCGCTGCCGTAGTCTTTCTGTAAAGCAGGGGTCACCCACGCTCTGATGATCCCCTCAGCCTGAGGGAAACATACTCAGGTTTAGAAGTTTGTTGGCAGAACGTTTTCCTGAGTTTCATACCTTATCCTGAATCTGATTTTAGCTTTATCAAAAACAAGTATTCCTGGTTTTAAAGAAATGTCCTCCAAAGATTTATTTTTATTTTTGGGGAGTCTATTTTTATATAACATTAGAAAGACTGATTCTTATTATTACATTATAAGCTTATTGTGCTCATTTTATGTGGCTGTGACTTTGGAATAAATAGACGTCTTTAGCCTGTAATACAGAGTAGCAAGGTCAGGTGCAGACACTGGAAGAATACAAAGAGTTATTCATAAACAGGACATCACTCCGGCCTTGAACTTTGGGTGAGCTCCGCTCCCACACATAGCTAGGAAGCAGCCTTATGAAGATTTCACTTTTTCTGTAGAAACGTTAGCGAAAACAAATTACGTATGATGGTGCCAGAGTAGGGAGGGACTTCCACAGGCCGGCCGAATGCTGATTGGGAGGATTGTGTTGCCAAGAGACTCTGTCTGAGTCTGCGCACCTACCAAAGAGAACCAAGTCTAAACCACGGTCTCTCTTCATCTAGTCCAGGCAACGCCCTGTGTAATAAAAATGTATTGTCGCTCGAGGTTCGAGGCTCTTTCCGGAAATAGTGGTTGCAGATTACAGCTTTGCTGCCTATAATTTCTATGACGTGACGGAGTCCTTGGTCAAGTGAATATATATCTTTTGCTCTCTTATAATAAATAGTTAAACTTAGAAGTTGTCTGTCTTTCCTGGAATTTTGAACACAACATTTTCAAAAAACTATCCTTTTCTCACATTTCAGAAAAAATGTAAACCAAAATGTCCTAACTGTCCATAGTTGACAACATTATCTGTAACGTTCCTAACCTTTGAAGTCCGACAAAAGATTCCCATTTTTTAACAATTTCCCAACTTCGACTTAAACGTCCTGAATTTCCAGAACCGTTTCAAATGTAATCTGTTTTATCGGTATAGTGTCCGGTCTGTAGATGAGAGGCCTTTAAATGCAAATAAGCCCCTGTGGGCGGATATAAAGCACCTCACTGCACTCCAGTTGAGTCCAACAGTGTCACACAAACGCACACTTAAGAATACACACCACACTACGGAGGCCCCTGAAAATAATATACTGCTGATGATTTCACGGGGAGGAAAGGTAATTCTCTGGGAGTCAACTATTCATCAGAAATTAAATAAATCTTCTCTCACACAAAGCACTTGGGAAATAAACAGCCTCGGCATGGCACCTGGAAAAAAATGAAAATAAATCAAAAAATGGCCGAGCCATTATTCTCAATTCTTCGTCTGCTTTTTATGGTCGTAAACTGGGGAGCATTTACATATATATAGATGCTCCTGATGGCTTCGGTCAGGACACATTTTGTCCGCTTTTCCTGTTTATCCAAAGTGCAAAAAAGGGCAGATTATGTTTGAGGCAGGAGGGGAGTCTTTGTTGTGGAACAATTCCTTCACAAACGCACAGGTTAGCTCTCTTTCCCGCCTTCCCCCCATCCTCTGTCTGTTTTTTCCTTTTTGATTAATAATCCCGTCGCGTACAGTCACACAAAGGCCCATTTGATGAGGAGGGAGAGTGTGTGCTTTACTGTACGCACATGTGGCCACGTGCACCCGTGTGTCTATCAGGTTAGTTTTGTCTGAAAGTGCCTCTTCTGTGTGTGTGTGAGCCTGTGTACAGTGAAGGGGGCAGGCGTACGAGATGCCCGAGGGGATGCTGGGATACATGCCACAATTAAAAGTGCCCCCCAAGAAGCAGTGAGAGCGGCTGAGATCAGAGAGGGTTATTACCAGCCGGCTAATTCATCACTGTCACTCTGCCCCGTGCCTCGCCACATCCCGTTAAACACACACACTCGCATGCTTACACACTGATATGGGCCCCTGCAAACACACACACACACACACACACACACACACACACACACACACACACACACACACACACACACACACACACACACACACACACACGGTGGACAGGCAGGACAAAGACTATAGCAACACACAGCCCAGTGAGGCAAAAGCGATAACACATCTATCAATACGGTACAGTACACCACCTACACACGCATGATAAAAGTCTTCAGCTCCATGTGGTATTGATCTTTTGTTTACAGAGTGTTGCTTATTCTGAAATAATTATCGATATCTTTTACTGCAGTAACTGGTTGGCTGCTAATTGGTTATTGTTCTTAAGTGGAAAAGCAATAAATGAGAACCATATAACATTCAGTTGAGCAAGGCTTTGTTATGAGACATTGGTTACATTTCCCTCCATATGTATGTATGCTTAAATGCAGTAGAACATTTGAAAAAAGATGCAAAAGGGGGCAAAAATAAATATTTTGAACACATTGTAAAACCTGTATTTGTAACATCTACTGTCAACAAAGCCCCAGTTTGATCCCTTCATTTATTGTCTTTGAATTCTAGTCACAGAGCTAAGCATCACTACAAAGATCTGTGATGAAGTGGCAGTTTTTGCTTGAATTTATCATTATGAAGTAAATGTTGATTGCACAATGTAATGGCTTTACAATAATGATGCCTTTTAGAATGGTTCCCTATAAGCCTCGCTTTCACTTTGCAAATCCATCTGCCTCTGGGTACAATTTCCCAGGATAATTACGGCTCGATTTACCATTGCGTAACCAAAAGAGTATGAATTCTAATGGAAGTCAATAATTATTTAGTTTTTTTCTCTGTCGAAATCAGTAGCTAACAATAAGAATCAATGTAAGTTTTATTGCAGTTACTATTTTAATAGTAAAAATGGCGGAATAAAGTTGTAGGCCGACCCTAAAGTTAGCATAGCAAGGGCTCCCTCAACAGAAAATATATTTTTTGTTATACTTAACACGTTTCGTTCAGCAGGATAATCTCCACGTAACATTTTTAAAGCGTAAATGCAATCGGTAGATGTAAAAAGGTAACATTATGCTATAAACCAACTACATCACTATCGCGTCATCACGGCTAAGCTAACGTTGGACTTCGGTGTGATGACGTTTAGTCTCATTCAGTCACTTGTTAGCAACTGCTATTTTTATGACACATAGAAGCTTCAGACATTTACCAGTTGGTACTTACTGACGTAATTGATGTCATAACAAAATGTGAAAATCATTTAAGCTTGCGTTAACAACAGACCATAAAGGTGGGGTAGGTAATTTTGGAGAAACCAGCTCGAGTGCGCTAGAATTTGAAAATACACAGCCGGAACAAATCTACCACTTCCTTACAGAGCCCCTTCTCCAACACACACGAACGCGCACATGACCAATGAGGGCACGAGATAAGTTTGTGCACAGATGGAAGGCTGACAGGCAGGTAGGCCATCCAGTTACTTTAGCCGGGCCGTCTAAAATGATTGGTCGTGCTTTTTATAGTACTACGGCTTCCACAGATGAAATTTTTTTATGGATTTTTTGTCAAAGCACTTAAAATATTCATTGCTATCGGGATGTTAAGAGCATTCCATGGAATATAACAAAAAGTGTATCTCGAGCCGGTTTCTCAAACTTACCTACCCCACCTTTAATTTAAAAAAATTGAAATTAGAGATGTGGGATCTGGAAGTGCTAAAATTCTAACTAATTTCTGTGTTTTAGGACCCATTCCTGCACCAGTCTATAGACCCGTACAAAATGACATAAGGTTATTTGAATACATGTGAAGTTTAAAGGCAGACAGTTTATGTTTTTAATGTTTTCGTATAATTTGTATATTTGTTTAAAACCTTTGAAATTAATGTTCTGCCTATATATATCTATACTCGGGATACTCGCAAAAGCTCGCAAAAGCTATCTTTTAGAATCTTCTGCTAAAACATTTATAACAAAATTGCTAGCTGGAACAACACAAGATAAATGCCTTGTGTTTTTGTAAAGAAATAGAAAATAATCACTATGCTGACAGATGCTAAAAGGCGCAGTTCGAGCTGGTGATGATTCTCCTTGGGTTCGTCATGATGAGTGACCACTCTCACATACACAAAGTCATTTCCTCCTTTGTTAATGTAGTATTGGATTACGTTTTGAGGGGACATTCCTTTACTGTACACGGACGTCCGTGTGATTCATTAAACGCCACATCACATCTATTCCATTCATCCAGTGTGAAGTCCATATCAGCCCCACTAATAAATCTCACCCTGGTCACTTCCCAATCACTTGGCGGAGAAAGAACAACCATGACCACTGACGGCCTCTCATAATGCCTGCTGAAATGGCTTATTAAATCTCAGTTATTAGGACCACCTGAAGGTTATTGGCTCTTTGTTTAGATGAGCTGCAGGGCATGGTGGCCAAAAGGCAGATTTATACTTCAGATAAGGACAGAATAGATCAACGCTTTATTTACAGCCTCCTTTCATTGTATACGCCTCTGTCTCTTACTTATTGACACAGGGTGCTATATATATGCATATTAGTACATTGGCCATATTCATTATTCAGATGCTATTGTGTTTACTGTGTCTTATCAAAAGCACAAGATGGACAGCTGCTCTCGTAGACTCATATCCGTGATGGAAGTTATGATGTCCTTTGTGTTTGTAATGAACAGATGATGCTAAAGCAAAGACACAGCACGTTAAATAGACTCTAAACCTTATCTGTGATCTGTTTAAGGAAGACGCATCTGAGTTATGTCTTGCATTTCACTGAGCTTTAGACAATAGCTCACACCTCCCTCTCTCTCTCTTGCTGCTCTGGCCTGCTGGCTGTTGTGGATTCACTTCCTCGCCAGATGCCGTTTACATAGCTTGTCTGGCATTTGCAAATGCTGAGCTAACCGAGGCGAGCGAGATGGAGCAAATGTATTTCAGCAAAACTGCCTCAGCAGCAGCGGCGCTCCCAACTCAGCCTCCAAGGACACACTCAGAAAATCACACACACTCTTTGAGCTTCTTTGTGTGAGAGCAGGCACACTCAGGGTTGGACAGGACCAGAATGCATTAGATGGAGCGAGAATTAACATGAAATAAAGGGAGGGAGTGGGGTAAGTAAATGGCTTCACTGCAAAACAAAAAAAAAACACTTATTATTTCTATCTAGAAGCGAGTCCTAAACATTTTTGATTAACCTGTCAAGCAGTAGAAATGAAAATGTAAAAGTATTTCATAGAAAGGAGTGTTTGTATCCTGGTACAATGTAAAGTCCAGCTGGAGAGTTACTTGTCATAAGGTCGTAGTATAGTATTTCATATAAATGTCATATTAAAGTATTTTATAAAAAAGCCATTGTATGGTATGCTATAAAAAAGCAATAACAAGGCATACTACAGTATGCCATTAAAACATCATACATAAATGAATGGTATCGTACAGAGGTGGGGACTCGAGTCACATGACTTGACTCGAGTCAGACTCAAGTTGCATATTTTTTTACTTGAGACTTGCTTGACTAACATTGATAAAAGACTTGACTTGACTTTGACTTGGTATTCATGACTTGAGACTTGACTTAAGCTTGAGACAGATGACTTGAAAGGACTTGACTGTTTACAATTAAATATTTGCGTTTGTTTTTGTAGTGAGATATTACGTTTAGTTTTTTCGAAAAACGTGATTGGGTGATTATAGCGCCATGCGCGCAAACCTGGCAACCCACTAGACGGCAGGAGAGTCAGTTAACATGGCAGCGGCTAGCGTTACTCCAAAAATAGTGAAATTTGGATTCAAGGATTATGTTGTCGATGACGCTAATAAGAAGAGAACAGCGGTATGCAGGGTCTGCAGCATAAAGATCAGTGACACGACCACCAAAACATCCAACTTCATTCGTCACTACAAAAAAACCCACAGAGAAAGGTGCGTGAATGTGTTGTGTTAGCTAGAAAGCTAACGTTAAGTTTAAGCTACGTTAGACTTGGTTTCAAATCGATTAAGCATTGCAAAGAGAAGACAAAACGGTAAATGAACACTAGAACCGCCAAGGGATTCATTTGTACTAACCCTGATACTGACGGGCTGTCAGGAGAGGGAGAGAGAGGGAGGGAAAGAGATGCCTCGTTTATTTCCCCTGTGTTATTATCAGAAGTTACTGTACACTTTTGAATAATGTAGTTCATCTACTTTTAGTAGTTTGTTTAAATGTTTTAATTATGTTGTTTTTGTTTGTAGAAGTGCATCATTCCTTGATTTATTGTAAAATGAATCTGAACTTTTTGATCTGTTATGATGATAAACTGAAGCCATTTCAAAATTAACCCAATTAACTGAGTTTTAAATCGTCCTACTTAGTTTATAAGGAAATTATGAAGAGGAACAAATTAAATGATTTGAAAATGATATCTATGTACAGTAGGTGCTGACGCTGTTGGCGGTTCTAGTGTTAACAGACATTTAAATTAAATATGTGTAATGGCAAATGCCATATATGATTTTCTTACCTGGAATTCTGCCTTTTTGAACAGACTTTTTGACTGAGTCCTAGCTATATTGTCTGCAGTTCTGGGGTTAATATGAATCTAATATGATTGTCATCGGTCTAAATTAGATTTCAAATGATTAACTGTGTATGTAATGAAGATCATAGTGTTGGTTAAATCCATTTTCATAACCACTGTCTTTTAACTGATTTAAATGCGGAAACTGGGCTTATTCATCAGAATTTCGTATGACTTGACTTGACTTGACTTGACCTGAGCAATGACTTGACTTGACTTGCTTGACTCTCACCACAGTGACTTGGGACTTGCTTGATACTTGTAGGTCAAGACTTGAGACTTGCTCATGACTTGCACATGTAGGACTTACTCCCACCTCGTATGCCATACATTTGTCAGAGAATGTAGTCACAGAATAGGATGTGTAAAAAGTTAATGTATATTATCTGATAAAAAAATAATCAGTCTTTTAAATGTAATATGATATAACTAAGATAACGTTATCTTATGTGACTATTTTGTTACTTTGTATGTGGTCTACTGAAACAAAAGTACATTTTTGTTTGACTTTGATCCAAGTTTTGTTGACTTTTTTCTACTTGTACTGCCATAAGTAATAGAGGACAATATATTATTTGTTTCTGAGTCTAAAATCAATATCATTATATTGAAACCAAATTAATAGGTTGCATGGTGAAATTCATATAAAGATAGTGATAAAAACAAGTATATAAGAAATGCACACATCCTGCATTGAAGAAATAACAGGCATAGAACCCACTCTTTCGAGAATAATACAGGAAGCAAGATCATATTAAATGGAAATAACCTTATCTTGTGTTAAGAAAAAAGTAATTCAATATCTACATATATGTTCTCCAAACTAAACGTCAAGATGTTTATTTGCTGTTGCCTTCCAAACCAACTCACATAAGCATTTACCCATTGAATGCCCCGGTCCATATCTTTTGTCAGTATCTTGCACCAATCCCAACAATACCAACATCTACAAGTGAGGTTCCCAGGAAGGCCCCTCTCCTCCCTATAGATGGATGTTTGTTAGATTACCTGTATTGCTTCTGGGGATTCAGAAACATCCCATGATTGGATAAAAAACTCCACTCTGTATTTTCTTTATTAAGGCCCCAATCTCCACTAACCTCCTTTTACATAGCTCATTTGAAATCCTTGTAATTATTATACGTGGCACTAAATGTAAATGGAGCATGTGTGTGTGTGTGAAAGAGAGTGCCACACATATGTAAATAGGCTATTTTGCATATATAATGCTTTAGCTTCAATATTCCAGAGTAATAAATTGCTCAAAGTTGGAGACGACGCACATGGCCCCCGGGCTATCCCGGAGTCATTAAGTAGCCGAATGTAGTCAGGCGGACATAAAGCCAGTAATTCAATGATGGCTACGGCTATGATGGAGAATTTACATGGAGATAAAATCCAGAGAGTGGGACGAGGAGGTGAGAGGGTGAAAGAGAAAGACGGAGAGGGACGAGACGAATTAAGAGACAAAGGAAGGGGAGGGAAGAGGAGGAGAATGAGGGGTGAGAGGAGGGAGGGGATATGTGATGAGGCAGTGAATGGGAAGAGGTGAAGAGGGGGAGACTTACAAATGAAGAGTAGGCCAACGCCACGACTCCAGCTGCCACTTCAGCGATGAATATGATGAGGATGATGGAGAAGAACTGCAGGATGGGACAAGGAGAACGTTTTAAATACTTAATTATATAAAAAATGGTCTTGGTCAGTTTTACAAATCCAAGTCTAGCAATTATCTGCATTAATATTTGCATTAAAAGGCAGAAGTGGATGCTTCTTAATGCCATAAGCTGAGGGATTTCCTATTGTCAACAATTGCTCCTTAAGTGATACAGCATTGGAGTACGGAGCCTTTAAAAACGAAATCTTGTACAAATAAATACATATATTTTAAACACCAGACTAAAAGAAATGATTCTGAGGTTTGTTGCCACCAACAAATTAGAATATCCTGAGTAGTTTTAAACAGCTATTGTTGTACGTAACAATCACAGACTGTCGATAAAGCTTTAATGATTACACAGGGGGACAATAAGCAGACACAGAACCCAAATGCTCCATTCTACCAGCTCATTTATTGTTTTTATGCAGTCCATTACAGCCGTTTGCCATGATGCTTTGGTTCCCGCTCGTCCCGTCAGTCGTGGGATCTGCTGCACAGTCATTATTCAACTCAATGGGAGATGTGGACATGATGGGAATCCACAGGGGGAAAAGGCTGCCTGTTCTCCTCATTAGACTCACTGCAGTGGACTAAGAGGTAGTTGGCTTGTCGATAATGAGCATAATAATGTACACTGTATTGTTCGGAGGTAGCAGGTATGAATGAGGATGTAGGGGCGGATGTGGACATTAGCTGAGCGCTTGATGAGCCGGGTGCAAATGGAAGGATGGGTGTAATTCTGAATGTGGAGCAACTGGATTTAAAAGCACCTCATGAACCCATACATGATCATTTAAGGTGTTTTACATCATAATTTAATTTGCTGAACTCTTCCTAAAGGCACTGGGAAGCAATCAAGCGGCAACACTGAGGTCTTAAAATAGAAGCCAATAATGTGCCTTGAACATGCATTGTCTTTTTAATGGCCTGCAGGAGGCAAGTCCACTGGTTGCAAAAATATCTGATTGACTAGAAGTCTATGACAAAAAAATGGTACTTCCCACATGATTCTTTACTACAGTAGAGCTTTTTTCTAACGGTTTTATTGTCTCAGTTGCTAGTTGAAGTATTTTTTTTAATACAGCATGACGCTAGTTTTAGTAAAATAAGGTACTATTTAGAGTAAAATGGTGTGCTTTAGGGTGTGGCTACCTTGACCAGGTGCTGGTTTGGATGTTGTTGGTATTTTCATTCCAACTTTAACCCTTCAGAGATTGTTTTGCGGTCAGGAAAGTTCATTATAACAGTTTGGTCACCTTTAAATTACTTGGTGACTGCGTTTAGTTTGACTATTTTGTGTCTAAATGGGTGGCACCTTAAGCAATCATCATTTATATTCTTTTTAATTATCAGCATTCCCCACACCTTTGGTGTTGCTGTTTATTTTAAGTCTGTTTCAACCCGCCTAGTATGGCTGCATGTTCATGACAAACACATTTTCTTGTTGAGTTTTGCCAAGTTCTTGCTCATTTTAAAATAATTTCAACAGACCTGGCATTTATTTAGTAAACAGCACTTTCCATTTCACATTGTAGTTAGTGGGAATACTATGGAATCAGGTTTGTGCCATTAAGATCAAGCAAAACGTCTTCTTATTGATTCCATAACCAATGAGCTGCTAGCATTGTGTATAGGCAAGAAATAAACCATTCATATCTTGTTACCATTGGCACGTTGGTGAAGTACACCTTCTTCATGCCTTGAACTCACAACTTTAAGGCCCCGGCTCCACGAGGACAAATACGGCAAAACGCATCGGAGTAACGCAAATGCAACCGCAAAAAACCTTCCGTCCCCACGCAATATACACCGGATTGTGTCAAGCTCCACGAGACGGCTCCGTTTACATCCAAACACTGGAAAAGCTGCAGTACATATGCCGAACCTGTACGTGGCGCTGTAACTTCCTCCACAAAAGCAGCAACTTCCTCCACAAAAGCAGCGAAGAAGAATGGTTGTCATGGCTGCACTTCTGTGTATTCTCCGCGGTGGGGGCCGACAGAACCGGGCAGAGTTTTTCGCCGGTCAGCGTGTGTTAAAGTTTAAATCTTCCGGACAAAATTATAAAAGTGCCGGTCAAAGGTCTTCATTGTTATTTATTGAGCTTTAAAACAAATGAATAACGACGATATAATGATATATAATCATCAAATACACGGAGCCTGTCTCTTTTTCCTCTCTTCTGACAGCGTCAGTGTCTGTCTCATGCAGCAGCTGTAATGAGTGACCCGACAGTAAAAATGAACATATTTATAACTAGTTTAGGTAGTTTGAGAGGTAATTAAAATAGCTAAGGGTGATGATCTGACTTGAAGTGTGTGTTTTGCTCCCGCTGCATCACAGCGGCAGGAGCTGCGTGTCTCCGTCCTGTCAGATTAGACTTCACTCGCGTTTATGTCCATATCGAGGTAAAGATAAATAATCTGAATTCAAGGAGGAGCTCCTGTAGATGTTGCACAAAGAACTGTAGCATGGTCAGTAGCGACTGGAGCACGATAGCAACCCTGCGGGGGAGAGGCGGGGCTATGAAAACGAATGACCGTATAGGCGACTCCACGGCCCCGTTGGACCCCCCAGAGCGCTCCGTTCCCAGATCTATCCACCTTTGGACCCGTTGTCGTTTGCGGGGTCTGTTTCTACGTTTCCCTTACGGCGTCGTCGAGCTTAGAGGGCTATACGCATGAGAAATATGCGGATTCAACCCGTTTTCGTCCTCGTGGAGCCGGGGCCTAATAGTGTTGACACTTTTCCATACTAGTTTTTTTACACCTACCATCAGTAGCAGACACTTGCTGTCCTTGCGGGCCCCACAGCAGCCCAGGAACCCCATCAGGACCAGCACGGCACCGATGGCGATGCAGAAAAAGCCAACGTTGACGAACTGCATGCCTTGGCTGGAGAAAGGCCCCAGCAGCTGGAGGAAGGAGCCCCCATCCACGCTCACCCAGATCCCCATAGCCAGCAAGGTCAAGCCGCCCAACTGCAGAATAATCAGGCAAACATATTCACAATAAATTAGTGCAAAAAAAACGATACAAGCACAAACTTCAAATCTGGAGTGTCGGACTTTGACGAATACAAGATGGGCTGTTACATTTTAGCCTTTGCCACACACCTCACACAATGCTGTCATCTGTATTTCCCAGTATACCCGTGTTGTGGTAACTTTAGACTAGAGCAACCATTCCAGAAACGTAGCTTCTGCCATACTCTGTTACTATGGCATGTTCCATATGGGGGATACTATCAATGCCAGAAAGGGGAGACAATATCTTTAAAAACGGCAAGTAAAATGTCCATCATTTGGGAGAGTTCAACAGCCCTTGAGGGGATAATGTGTTTTTGGAAATAAGAGGCCATCTTACATGGCTAACTCTGTCTTACTATTACCTCTCAGTGACACCATGTCACCTCAATATCGTTCACTCCATTCAGAGAGGATGATTCCTTTTGTGAGACAGAGAGGTGCCGCCTCGGGTCAACTTGGCCTATTTTTACTTTTCTAAATGAAATAACTGCCCTTTTACATGACTGCCTTTATCTCCCCTCATGTCACACAGGCATAATAGACAAAAAGCCATTTATTGATTTTCTTGTTTGAATTGCTGAATAAAGCCTTGAGGTGCATATAAGTAGGCTAAAGGATTACAGTATACACAGTCAAGGTGGTGTAAATCTCCTGTTCTCTAAAGACATGGATGTTTTATTTGTCAGGTCTGCAAGTTAGGAAATTAATGAGAAGAAGGACATGACTTCACATATGAAGAAGATGGACCTTTATTGATCCCCCGAAGGGGAAATTCAGTTTTGGAAATATGTAATCTCTATAAAAAAGATTGGCAGTATCGGTTACCAACAAGACATGATTTTGGCATCGGAAGCTTTCAGGGTTTTGGTTTGAAGTCCAAAAAGAATTTGCCATCATGTTTGCGCAAGCTTTTTATTAGTTAAAATTAGCTTGTAAACTGCCTACTTGTGAAACAAGTCTTGCATCATCTCTCAACTCCAACTTCTTATTTTCTTAAAGTTTAAAGGAACACAAATAATGAAGCCATGGCTTGGATATCTGTTAGATACACTTGAAAGAAGCTGATATTGCCTTTTTGGTTTGGAGATTGTGCCAATTGTAACCAGTATGTTATATACTAAATGTTTTGGTCTTGGCAGTTAAACAGAACCACATAACAACTGACTAAATACAATCAACCACACACTGGACGACAAGTATACTATGCCTAGAGTCATATCCCTGTGAATCGTGAGGAACAAAAAGCATAATTTTAAATATATAACCTTCATTTAAATCAGATGGTGGATTATGATGCTTATGTACCTAACAAAAACTCACACTACATGTTCTTGACATCCCTTTATAGAGTATGTAAAGTAGAGCAGGCATTACAACGGGATCACTGACGTGCATTCATAGAAATCCAAAACATGTGAAACCTGTTCATAACAAACAAAATCCAAACTATGTCACATGTTTCACATTACACTCTGTAAATCACCGGATCCCACTGTCATTATCTCGCTCTGTCTGCCTCTCCCTCCTCATCTCTCCACCTCTGACCTTCTCTTCCACCCTTTTATCCTCCTCCGTCTCCTCTGTATATTTCACCCTGAACTGCTCGTACTGAGTGATTTCTCGTCTTCGGCAGAAACCATGTTTGAAACCTGATATTGTCTGTCAGGCTCCATCTGGCTTGTTGCAGTCAGGGGGCCTCCGCTCCGCTTCAGGCCCCGACACGCCACATCTCCTGTCAGACGCTGACGTCTCCCACGTGGGGATCATCATTTTATTTGTCTCCCTACCTTGGCCTCGCTCTTTCCATCTATTTTTTACTCTCCAACAGCCTCTCCCCACCTTTCACTCCAGGGTTTCTTTTCTCGTCTCCTGAACCTGTTCAGTGCCATCATTGCCCAGTGCCATCATTGCCCTGTTGGCTAAATGTGATGCGACAAGCACACTCCCCCTCTTACTCCATATGTGCCACCATCATCCCTCACCAGGTATAATTATAGTTGGCACAATATCTTCCTTTTTTTTTTTAAATAGCTAATTCCTTTGATGGTGTGCCATATGCAGGTGGATGCCCTGTCAGTTGAACACCCACATGGCAAAAGCACTGGAAGTAAATCAGGTTTTTGAGAGAAGGGGAAAGAAGAAGCAGTGTCTTATCGTATTGAGATGGGAAACATAACCTATTAGGGTTAGAGGAGAGTGAATGAATAACAGGCTCCAGAATAAGAGGCCACGGCCTCCAGAGAGGGGGAGGTGAATGGAGAGATAGAAAGATACAGAGGGAGCAGAAAAGAGAACGGGCCTGTCCCACCCCAATTGAAATGGAATTGGTTCTCTTTCAATAGGATGGAATGAGAAAGACGTCAGTTGAGTTTAAAAACCATTTTCATGGGTCGTATTACCGAGAGCAGACAATCTGATTAAGATCCGACTCTCGGGCCACAGATCTGCACACACAGAGCATACATGGAGACACTTCTAATTCCCAATGCATTTTGATCGGCTCCAAGGCAGAGTCGAGATGTACACTTAGAACTAGAATCAAAGGGTTTATTTTTTGCGGACTTGCATCCTACTGTTTCTATCAACACTCAAATGGGTTTCTTAAGCTATGTCTTCACATATTCAAAAATGGCATTCAGTACCAGGATACTGTACAATTCGTTTTTTATGTTGATGACAGTTCAAATACAGCTCTCTTAACTCCTTAAAAGCAAATTGGTCCCAATTTTCTATTTTAATTTTGACAAAAGCTGTTTGGTCACCAAAGCACTTTTGGGTTGGCCGTAGGTGGAGGTCTCTTGGTGGTAAATGGTCAATGGACTTCATTTATATGGTGTTTATCCAGTCTTTACGACTCCTGAGCGGTTTACATTTACGAGTCATCGTTCACCCATTGGGGTGTGATTCATTCACACAGAGGCAGGGGCTGCCATGCAAGGTGCCACCAGCCCAAGGACGCCAACATTCACAAACATTCAAACACCATTTTCAGGAGCAACTTGTTGTTAAGTATCTTGCCCAACGATACATCAACATATTAAGTTCATGGTCTGGGATCTAATCCGCAACCTTCTGATTGAAAGACAACAGCACTACCGTCATCTAGAATCACAGCTTTTTTACTGAAAACCAAGGTTTTCAACATGTTTTCTGTCACAATTGTCAACTCTAAATGAATCAGCCCATTCAGATCACAAAGGGATTTTAAACAGAACTACTTCGCCTGAAGCTGGAGTCATTGGTTTAACTGCATTATTAAACAAACCTGTTTGTTTTAATTTAGTTTGTTTTTGATTTTAGTTTATGAAATTGATCTTATTTTATGTTTAAGTACAATTAACATGTGGTGTGACACCGTGAACTAGTGACCTATAAATCCGGAACTATGGTAGATTATTTTTCACTGTCAAATAGGTTTTACCACAATGTCAACAACTGTGGTTGGAGGTTTGGTTTTAGCACTTGCACAGATGACTGGTGTACGGTTACATTATGGGGTTCAGCTATTTTAAAGTTTATTTTAATACACTAATTATAGATTGACATGAAACATATGGAGCTATTATTTATGGCTACGGTAAAGGTTTCTTCATGTAATCACAGTTAGCAGCTTAACTTTATGCACAACTGACTTCTCTACTTAGCAAAGACAAACCATAACATTTTAATGTCAAGTTTTCAAAGTTAATGACCCAGATTTTCCGAAGAACATTAATTAATTTCCTCAAAAATAAAAATTCTCAGAATGCCGATGTGCCCCGAACACGATGACACGAAACTTGAAATACAGCCGAAGTATTTGAGCGGTCCCATTAAAGCATCGTTTTTTATGAGCAGCAGAGAATTATTTAATCAATTGTGCACTGCTGGCTAACATTTCAAACAGACATCATAATCAGTGCGCTGCTGTGACTTTTAAGAGCTGCTGCATCGGATTCATCAAGCAGCGTAACTCAGGCAGAAATTGGAAATGTGAGGAAAATGATGACTGGTGCTGGGAGCTTCATCTGTGACAGTGGGACTCCAGGTGGGCCCAACTCGGCGGGCAAATTCAGCTTACCCTCGCCAAAGTTTCTCTCCACTTCATAAACCACATTAGTTATCAACATTAAGCCGAAGATGAAGCTGGCAAAATGAGAGCCTTTGAAGTTAATGAGATGAAAATTGCTACGAAGAGGAACAAAAAGGAGCATCATGTATGGCTTCTGGCTGATCTGAAATGTTTGTGTAACGAATGTTTGCGTTGAAGGATGCTATGAAATGATTTTCTTCACATTGTGATGAAAGCTATTGTTTGTTTTTTTAATTCACACATGACTTTTCATCTCTCCCCAACCCCCTCCTCATATATGAGCATGCAATCAGAGCGCAAAAACATACTCACAAAGATAAGCAAGTTGAACAAGACCATCATCAATTTGACGAATGTGAAGAAGCCCATTTTAATCTGTAATAAAAGGAGAAGATAAATTATTGCATTTCCTCTTTCATCAGCCGAGACCTTTTATATCTCTCTCGCTCACACACACACACACACACACACACAGACGGTATATGGCCAATCTTCACATGCATGCTGTGCTATTACATCCAGCTCACATCCCAGAGAAATTACTGTGAAAATTACATCGCTGACAATGACTCTTAATGATAACTCACACACAGCTGTGAGAAACAGTAAAGATATCTTATAATGGGTGATCTTTGGAGAGGGAAAGCCATATTAGAGAGGAATGTGTTTACACGTGGTAGAGACATTAAGGCACAGAAAATGGTAAAGTGAAGTAATTAAAGTAAAAATATAATAATAGATCCATAAAAAAATCTTACCCTTTAGTGTGGTAATCTTTCTTAATATCCAAAGTAAAACCAATTTAAACACATTTAAAGTCCCTGGTTTCAGGAAAGCTGACCTTTTAAAAAGAAAATGAAAAAAAAAAAACCCCGCAATGAAACAAATAAGAAAAATAGTTTTCTGTTCCTGTGGCTCAGGTAGGAGGTTCCAGGCAGGTGAACTGTAAAGACTAATCTGTCTGAAAGATATCCGTAGAGTGATGATGGCCATGCAGGTGAAAGAATCTGATTTCAGAAATATGATAAGTGCCTCCTTTCAGGCGTGGTCCCTGAGGCATGAGGATACAGGTGACAGCAGGAGGAGTTGACCCTGACCCCTGCAGGTACACAGTGACACAGATGTAGAGCACAGGATCCCTTTCTCTGGGATTGGAATATAAAATAGATGGACGTGTACAATTTATCTGCTTTATATCGAAACATTAATAAAGGTCCCATTTGTCCGAAAATGTGCTATCCCGAAAAACGAACAAGGTCACATTACTCTGAAAAGTTCCCTACAACCAACAACACTTTGGATCAACAGGCATATGTCTTTGGGATTATGGGCTTTTTGAGTTTATGGGCTTTCTGTACAATACATGTAAGGATGCTGGTTCTGGGTGCTGTACAAGTTTCGTATAACGCTAGCAGCTTTGATATGCTCTGTATTGGATATAGGGGAATTTACACAATAACAACCCCAGGTATAACATGAGATAGAAATACGTTTGCAAGATATATCAAATTGTTGTTCAAATGTGTTTCCCCTACCATTGTCATGGAGGGGTGCTGCGCCCCGCCAACGGAGCCCCGCGCCCCCCCTGAAATTCAAGGTGTTTAAAAAAAAAAATTATACTTATTCTTTTTTATATATATATATATATATAGCACCAAATTGCAACTAATCTATATCTACTGTCACTTTTCACATGAACATGTGCTCTTTTTTAAAATAAACTAAACGCTTTCATTTTAAGTTGTGAGTTTAGTGTTTTTGACCCTAAGAAACACTGATGCAGTAATCAATAACAATAATCCACAGCTCCTCTCTCTGCTCCAGAGGATTGAAAAAATATGTATCCCAATGCAATGTGAACAGCTTAACCACAGTTACCACAATATTGACATGAAGTTACTGAATAGTACAAAATATTTGAGGATAAAACACAACATCCAACTTATATTTCTTCCTTTACACTCATACAATCCCAAACCACTGCAGCAGCACCCACTTTGGCCATCTGCCTCTCTCCTTTGGCTGTGTTGCTGCTTTATGCTGTTGACTCTATTGTTCCTCTCTCCTTCCTTTGTTCCTATAGCCCCTGAACACTGCAGTGGCCCCTGCTGACCGACAGAGGGGAGTAGTGAATTACAGAGAGCCCCCTCTCATCATTGTTGTCCTGCAGCTTCAACTGGTGATGAGTGTTTCCCTGAGTGGAGGAATTTGCTTTTCTTTGTCCAGGAAGCCAGGAGTGAAAAGAAGTAAAACCTCAAATAAAATGTTCTCTGTGTCTATTTGGCATCACCACTTCGGGATGCTGCCAATTCAGTTGTGAAATTGAGTTCCAATTCAAATCCAACCAATTTAGATAAAATCAGGGTAAGGGTTACCAAAATAAAGCTGTAGCTAAAAACTTCATGACAGATCTTTTTTATGGTTTGGCAGTTCTGCATCCTTACACCGGTGTTTTATGGTTGAATGCAGCAGCAGGAGCCAACAGTGTTTCCCTTTGTCTCATCACATGTTTCTTCCTAAGATTCTTCTAGAGCCCATTTATATAGAGCTGCAGGCAAAAGAAAAAACTCCTTGAAAAATGGCAAAAGCCCTCCGACCGATGCCACCTTGTTGGGGAGTTGAGCCCATATCAGCCGAAGTCTTTCTCAGTAATATCCCTTTAATGGCCCCATTTTGAGTTATGACAATCTCACCCACACCGTCATTAACCCACCGGTCCTTAATCTCAGCAAGAGGACCACCCGTCAGGCTTCGTTATCCATTAAACCGTTAATAATCTCTGCCAGCGTCCGCGCACGCACACACTGTCACCGTGGTGCTTGGAGAATGAAATGATCAGATGTGTGCTTTTTCACCTCTGATGAAAGCAGTGACGGGCTGTGGATATCTTGGGTGAGATGGGGAAGGTAAAAAACAAAGGGTCCCTTAATGAGGTCGGTCAGATTGAGTATTATCAGTGGCCCCCCCAGGGCAGCTGCCACAGCTATGCATACTGCTGCTGGGGGCTGCTGCTATTACATGTATACCTTGTAGATCCCAAGTGAGCATTGATTAATCCGGTAACCTGATTTTAAGGTTGATAAAATATCATCCTGCTCGAGCTCGGCAGCGTTAATGGTCCGACTGCTCATTAAAAGCTCCTAGACACCTTGATAAAGTTCTGTGTCTCATGGTGATCAGCCTGGAAATGATGAATACTTTTAGTTTGACACGCGGTTGCTACAATTTGTTGTTGAAACACGGAAATGTCTTATAACTAGACACAGAAAAATGTCTTAAAATTAGTCATAGGGAATGGGTTTGATAAATTGATAATGCCAGAGATGTCAACGTCAACGCTTGTGATTCATCTGAAAACCTTAGCGTGTTAAGAAAAAGTGATGGAAATTAATTACATTTCGAAGTTTGACTCCAACTTCCTACGGATTTTTACCATGAATTGCATGGCAGTGAAAAGGCAAAGAAAGCAGAGGAATTGGCACAAGCTACATGTATTGAATGGTAAATGGACTGTACTTATATACTTAGCAGGTCTTTTCGACCCCTCAAAGTGCTTTACATACGAGTCATTCATCCATTATTCATGGTGAGCTAACATTCATACACATACCGCCATCAGGAGTTAAGTATCTTGCTAAAGGAAACATCAACATGTTGACTGCACGGGCTGGGATCGAACCCACAGCCTTCTGGTTGAAAGACAACTGCACTCCCTCGCAGCCACAGGTACCCTATTGAACTGACAGGAGACCATTCAACATCAGTAAGCAGCAATAACATAACATTTTTTACTTTATTCTAACTCCTAACCCTAACTACTAACTACCCAGAATAGTTTTGATAATTTCGGAATGATTGGCATCGAACAATTTTCCCACACTTAGCCAAAGCCTCGTCAAACCTGCTGTCACAGAGAGCCACTGTGATTGCCCTCTGTATAATTTGCACTACACAGGGCATATGCTCATATGATGGTATTCTTACGGACCGTCTACACAGCAGCATTAAAAAAATCTTGAAACGCTTCTGCCCATTCACTTTGAATGGGGTGACGTCACTTTCCCTCACTTTTCGCCGAAATGGATTGTGGGCAGGCGAGCGGAGATTTTGAGGATTTTGAGGATTCAAAGTTGAACAATGTTCAACTTTTGAGGCTGAGGTGGAAGCATCAGCCAATCAAATCCCGTGTACGCAAATCTGACAGTTCAAGCTCTAGCCAATCAAACGGCGTGTATGCTGGGAGAGACACCGCAGGTCATTTCCTCATATTCCAAAAAATGGAGGAGAAATTAGCGGTAGCGAATCAATCACCCGGTGCTTTATGACCAGACCTACCGGGATATAAACCGGAGGAGCCAGGCATGGAGGGAGGTGGCAGAGACAGTGGTAGGTTTTCGCCTGTTTTGGGGAGTTTATATCCAGTTTACTTCGGGCTTTTTTGCTTCGTATGTCGCGGGCGGGAGATTCATGTGATTGGTTGCTCGCAAAAAATCCTCAAGCTTCAGATACGCCCACCTCCAAGATTTTTTTAACGCTGCTGTGTAGACGTACCGTTACTGCTGCTATCATACTATTCTGTCACTACAGTGGTGAGCCAATCCGCTATCTCCAACTTCTAGAAACTGGCGCAAGCTTGAGCAAAATGACTTTCCTTCGTTTTCTATCGTGATTTAGTGCATTTGCCATTGATTAGGTGTTCCGTTACACGAGGTAGATTCCTCCCACCAGTTTGTCATCAATTTCTTTATTACAGCACCACACATGAATACTAATATTTCAAATTTGTGATAAACCTTTATTGCATTTTCGTCATTAACGCTAAATGTTTTTAATTGATTGACACCACTAATTAGTACCATAAAAGTACACATGCGTAATTAAAATGACTGAATTGTCATATAAATATAGTTGCTTGAGATTCATAATTCATAATTAAAGTTTTTGAATATGTTATGAATGACTATTTTCAAGGCATTTGTACTACCTGTTATTCATACTGACAGTGATAGAAGAGAGGAAATGAGGAAGAGAGATGGGGAATGACATGCAACACAGGTCCCCAGACGGCTTTAACAGGGGACGTTACGGTTCATGGTTGGGCACCTTACATCCCTTGGTTAACAGGGTGCAACGTGCTTTGAAACGTTCAAAGGGCATCACTCACTGCTGGCCTATGATAGAAAAACATCATTACCCCACATTGTAAGCCCACATACAAGTACTATGTCCAGCGTTGACTCTTAGTCCTTCCAGTAAACGTTTTAATTTGCTCCATCTTGAATTCTATCAGTTCTGTCTAGAGAATACTAGTAATCAAAGACTTGACACTAGCTAGCTAGAGTCAATTGTCCTGTTGCTGTCATCTAAAAAATGCATCAATGGTTTTGACTAATGTGTTTTGGAAGAAAACATAATTATGTTCACTGGCAGTTTTTCTTTTCAGTTCTCAAAGTGCTGTTTAGTTGTGTCACACATAATTCCTTGCTTCTGGTTTTGGAAGGATTGTTGATGTTTTATTGTTGACCAATTGATACTTCCCCCAAACTCAACTAAGATATTTGAATTTCTGCTTAAATATTAATGATGCCGGTATTGCCACAAGGAAACTCAAAGAAATTGTTTCAGTATTACCATTTTATTCCATTGAACACACTTTAAAAACATTTCCCTATTAGTTTAAAAAAAAAAAGATAGGATGAAATTCCAGGAGTTTTTATTTTTTATTTAGCAATGTCAGTAAACAAGGATTTACAAAACTGAAATACAAATAACTTTTCAAAGGATTTAGGGGACTTATTTGTACTTTAAAAGCAGAAATCACTACTTTGCCGGCAACATATGTTAAAGGTTTCCCTATGACTTTGAAACCATTACATTATAGTTTATTTGTGCTGAAAGTAAAACTGCTCAGTTGTTTCTCTTAGTTCTTTCCTGAAATGTTGACATTGTGGAGATTCATTTTTTTTCACCTGAACATAATACAATGCTGGAGGCGGTGTGGTGTGTGTGTGTGTGTGTGTGTGTGTGTGTGTGTGTGTGTGTGTGTGTGTGTGTGTGTGTGTGTGTGTGTGTGTGTGTGTGTGTGTGTGTGTGTGTGTGTGTGTGTGTGTGTGTGTGTGTGTGTGGTGTGTGTGTGTGTGTGTGTGTGTGTGTAGTGTGTGTGTGTGTGTGTGTGTGTGTGTGTGTGTGTGTTGTGTGTGTGTGTGTGTGTGTGTGTGTGTGTGTGTGTGTGTGTGTGTGTGTGTGCGCGTGTAGTATTGTGCTGACAGACCTTATGTCAAACGTATTTTTTTCTGATAGAGACCGCAAAGTTCATGACCCCGTGAACTATAAACCACCAGTACGAGGCCTCTTGACTTTGGATTGGTGTAAATAGCCTCTGGTCATAGAGCGTGTGCGTTACAAAAATCTGATGATGATGATGATGATGATGAGGGTGTTGATAGTGATGAATACTTGCACCTATCCTGACCTCTCCTCTCTGCACCCCCCCTGAGGCAGGATGAGTCTCTAATCTCCGTGTTGTTGTCCTGGGTCAACAAAGGGGGGGAAATAAAATCCGTGGTGATGAGACTGCTCCGAACGCGTCGCTCTGACATCCCATAATGCCTTTTGTTCAGACAATAACAATCGCTGGTCCCAATCTTTATGAAGTGCCTAATTATTTCCACATGGCAAATGATTTTGAGAGCCTTCACCTAAACGAGCGCAGCAGTCACTTTATTATTGTTCGTCATCCATTATGTCGACATTACAAATTGATAATTTCTCTCAAGTGAGGGATGAAAATCGGGGGCCGATTCAGACCCCGTCGGCATAGAGAGAGGTACCCCAGTGACCTCTATTGTGTCTTCTGTGCTTTAATTTATCACACGCACACATAAGCATCGCATATTAATTCACAGCAATCCATTAGGCCATAGGAGGTCCATGGTCCATAAATCAAAACTAAAGGGCTGGCTAATTGACTCACACACAAAGGAACAGGACGGCTATGAGGAAGATAGGAACAGATAAGAGATGGGGGAGAAGAGATGAAGAAATGAGGAGGAAGGGGTTAATGGAAAATTAAGTGAAGGACGGGAAAAGAGGAGGAAGAGAAAAAGAGCAGCGGCGTATCGCTGCCGTTGACCTGCGTGCCTCCTTTGTTCTATGACTGATGGTATTTCGCAATGACACACATTGCTTATGAGCCCCTGTGGCCGTGGGCTCGCTCTCACCACCTATAGGGCCGCTGTGCAGCGGCAGCATATAGGGGACAATTCTCGCAGGGCTCTTAGAGGCGCTGCTAATTAGCTAAAAGGGGTCATTTGTATGCAGCCTCTCTGTCTCTTTATCTCCCGCTCTTTCTCTGGCTCTTTCATGGTCTCTGCCTCTTTTCCTCTCTTGGTTATTAATCCATTTCCCCCCTTGTCTTTATCTCAATTTGTCTCTGCGACTGTAATTGTATCTGGTGTAATAATTAGCGTAACTTGAGTCTAATAAGTTGGCTGTTAGGGCTAACAGATTAGAGTTCAGAAACGTCCATTTCCTCCTCCTTGGTTCTAATGTGCTTACAGAAGGACATTAGCACCTTCTAATCTGTTACATGTCTCAAGTTTCTGTAGGTGGAATTAACCATACATGGTTAGTTTTAGTGTGGACAGAGGCACAGTATGGGTCTTCTTAGTAATCGAAACCAGACCTGCGTCCAGATGTAACCTAATATTGCGCTTAGTCCTGTTTCTGTGTCTGTATTTCAAAACCCAAGTAGATCCAAGTTGACTTGATCATGACCAGCTCTGAAACGTATGCATCCATAAAATAAAGCATAAGCATTTGTTCACTATACTTTATTGGCAAAAATATAAAAATGTAGGTGTAAATGTACGTTTTTTTACCTGCCGGATTTTATTCCAGGTCACATACGTCTGGTGTTGGTGTTTTTGTTTTACAACTTCACAGAGTGTTTTTGGTTCATATAAGTTCATTTGTGACATTTTGGCTGCTTTAAAATTCATCATTGTTTGGTTTTTCATTGCTCCACCCATCGGTCACTTCTGCTTCAAAAAACCAAGGTGGCGATGTCCAAAACGCCAAACAGGATGCTTCAAAAGGGTATTTCCCCAAACCAATTCCATCATGATCACTAAGTACACTTCTTACAGTCTTTTCTTACTTTAAGGGTTTAGACTCTTGGTAGAGTTGTATTAAAAACTGATTTCTCATTGTCTAGTTTGAGACATTTTTAGTAATATCTTTCAAAGATGCTGTAGCTAACACCTTTTATTTATTTCCTTGATGTTGCATCTTTCTCCTAAGTCTTTGTTTTCTGTCGCTCCTTTCCTTCATCCCTTCCTTCCTCCTTTCCATCTTCCTTTTTTACACGCTACAGCACACACACTCCTGGCCCTCAGCACCCTTTTCAGTTTCCCCATCTTGTGTAGAGGATTGATGGAGATATGGGAAGCTGTCATGCAGTAAATAGCATGGACATTGGCTCCCCGCCACGAGATGGGAATCAAGCCTGCTTCTTGTGCTCTTAACGCTTCCTCCCCTCTCCCCTCTCTCACTGTAACTCTGGGCACCCACCCGACCTCCTCTTCTTCACCTGAAAAAACGTTAAGTATGGACCGCGGAGGGCAGCGAAGCCACGGCGAAAGCCTCCCCTCCATTCCTCACTCTGATGCACGAGCCTATCTGCCTCCCCTAACAAAAGGCTCTCCAAAGCATCACTCCTTGTCCTCCTTCAAAAGTATAAAATATATTTCTCACCTTCTCCTCCTCCTCGGCTAATCTACCGGTCTCCCTTTCCCACTCATTCCCTTCCTCTCCATTTCTCTGTTTTGCCCAGCTAGATGAGTTATTTCCCTGTGACGTCTCATCAGGCATGCAAAGCGCCTCATCGCGGCATCATGGACAATGAGTCCCTCTGGCTCGTGAAAGGTTAATGCTTTGGATGATTGTAAATTGTTTGGCTATTTCAGGGGGCTGTGAAAGGGATAAGTCAACCATAAAATTTGATCGGCTGCCTCCCTCTCATCCTCCTCCACCTCTCTCATCTGCTGCATCCGCTGTCACTTCCCTCTATCATTCTCATTTTCTTTCTATCTTTGCTGTCCTCATTTTCTCTCCGCATTTAATTCCTTCTTTATGTTTCCATTTTCCATTTGGTTACCCAAACAGGAGTTCAAAGGTCATGAGACTAAAATCTCATCCCTGTGGCGTCCTCCCTGGCTTTGTCCCACATTAGGGGAGGATTTCAGAGAAATGGCCCCCTCTCCCTTTATACCTTCGACCACAATTTACAGTACAGACTACAGTGGGGAATCATTTTAGGCTGGTCAAAGACGAGTAGAATGACTTTCATGTGCTCACATGGTTATCATTAGACCCAGCTGGAGTAGACAGCGTCCCCATGTCGCCCTCCATAAAGCAGTGACCCCTCAACTCTTTGAACAATAACGGCTGGCGTCTGGGTGGCTCAGTGAGCCGAGACATGTTTCTTTTTTCCCTTCACTGTCAACTGAAGAGAAGGTATACTTAGTTTGTTTCCTGACATGATTATTACTCCATATAAGTCCTCCAACGAAAAACAGGTCATTAATCATTGCCATCCAAAAGGCAATGCTTGTAATCAAATTGCTACAACACTAGGCAGGAATTCTCGTATAGTGTTCTTAATTGTTATCAAAATATGCATGGAAACCAATAATTAAGTAATCATATCAACACATTACGAGCGAAAACTGCCCCGGGCCCTAGATCCAGAGGGGCAGCAAAAAAGACTGCATTTTAATTATTTTTGATAGTTTGATTAATTGCAATGTTTAAAGGGAATGTACACCAATAAGGTACAACTATCAACCTAAGGTGTGGCCGTGTGTCAAAAACTACATTAATGGCCTTTAATGTTTAATTTGATATGCTGTTTCCCCAATGAATAATCCTAAAAATAACTTTAGTTTGATTAGATTACATAAACTGAGGCCTAAGCGTATGGTTTTTGCCTTGTAACATCCACACAACCATTTCGATGTGCTGTTATCTCCTTTGTGAGGGGTCGAAAATTAGGCGACATTACGTGCAATGTGGCCAAAAAGGAGCTGGTTGTTACCCTTCTAACATGACCTCTTACATGTTTCCACATAAATGTACATTTGCTCTTCCCTTATATTGAAGACCAGAGGTGTCAGAATGCATGACAGAGGTCAATGCTGCATTATCCCACAACACCAACCCTTGTTGCCAGTCGCCTGTTGGTTTTTGTGCATGTCCCAACCTGCCCAATAGCCTTGATGATATTCTTTTGCGTTTTCATCTTTACGGGTGCTTTTGTGGAAGAAAGGAAAAAATACCCTTGTATCTGTGGACAAGGCCGAACAGACATTCTTGAAAAACAGGTAGTACTCGTTTTTCACTGTGTTGAACAAAGCTACTGTACGTAAAGCCTGTCCATGAACCGGTTAATGTTTATTTTCTCAATCTCTCAGAGCGGCGAATGGGCCTGAGTCTGACATTAGTTTGCTTGTAGAAAAGTTCTTAAAACAAAGTTATAGTACGAACAAAAAATAAATGGTTTTGCTTGGAGGATGTTTTACTGGCTTACAGAATATAGGTCTCTGGTTAGTGTGAATATTACAGTTGCAGTGTGGGCCTGTGTTATTCACATGGATCAAATGGAGGCTGGCGGTCACATGGGAGACTCTCTGCATAAACTGCCTCGGGGTAGATTATCACCCACCTCCATTACTGCCGCTCACCACAGTACCGCTCCAAAGGTCCACATCTCAGCTCCAGTGAACACACGTGGCAACACACATGAACACCATGTGAACACACAAAGGGACCACCATCTAGCAATGTCTTGTGACTGGGTTTAATGAAAGAGAAGCGTAGTAACATAAAGTCCTCATCTACCAAATAAGATTTACGTGAAACAGTCTCAAACTGTGAGGCCAATAAATTAGACACCATACACATTCATTAGGTCCATTTATATTCTGGATCTTATAAAGTGGTCAGAAACCATGAAATATGTTATAATTTCTCATTTCATGCTGTTAAAGCTAAGTGCAGCCCAGCTTGTCCAGGAAATGTGTTTATATTGGATGAATTTGCTGGACACAATTCACGTCAGAAGTTATGCCTAATTTAGAGCAAATGGAGGAAGCAGTGTGACAACTATCTAGCGTGACGAAAACTAAGGGTAATATGAGCGACTTTGACACCATAGCTTGCCTGTCTTGAAAAGAAAACGTATATATTTTCCATAAACTTAACCCATTGTTTTAGTTATTAAATACATTTCAAAGTAACAAATTAAAATCATTAAAAATAAGTGTCATCAACATAGATCATGATATTAGCAGTGATGTGCTAAGAGCAATGAGGCAGTTACTAAACTAAACTTGAGCTACCCTACAAAATGTCAATATTCAACCACTTTTGTAGGTTAATCAGTAGGTTTGTCACTTCCATTTACTACTTGGTATATGTACAGTACTTACTTGTGTAGTGTGTGAAGGTAGCCTACAGCTAGTCGGTAAATGGAACATGCTGGCATCGTTAGCTGTAACAGCCTGCAAGGCTAGCTGACAGTTTGTACGCTTTAGATTGTCATCTAACTACACTAATTTGTTTTCCTTTTTTCTACTTGTTACTTACTTCCACCACAAGTCTTATTACGTCACTATGGTTTATTGTCAGCACTCACGAGACATTTCGCAAATTGAACCGGGTGTTAGCTTAAAGCAGTAGTGATTTTTGTATTAGCTGAATGGCATTAGCATCCAATCACATTCATAAAAGTACAGCAAGACACCACCCTAAGTTTCAATATATTACTGCCTCTCACCTGGAAGAGTTCAAGCTTCCTGTTTCAGATTGTTTATTGAGTGAATAATTATGCTAACATTTTGCCAATTCCCAATGATTTTTTTTAGAATGAAAAACTGTAATTTATGAGCCCTAGAGATTAAGAAAAACGCCCCAATAATAACAAAGAAATGGCCCTTTTAATGTTACCTTTTTGTTTTGACTCCTACAGGCAAGTGGGAAATAGTCCTTTTGACTTAAAGACTGAATGAAATGGATGCTCAAAAATAACATAGTTCAAGTGTTAGATCTGTGGAGCTTATATTCAATATAAATACTCTTCATTTAATTTAACCCAATAATACAAAAACAACAAATTATAGTATCTAAAGTGCACATAAACTCCAGTAGATGTCTTACTGTGAAGTCAAACATGTCTTCTGGGCAAGTGAGGATTGATATTGGACTCTTGAGAGGATTTTTACTGTCCAAGGTCATTATAGCTCCTAACATTTTTCCTCCGGGGATTTATTTAACATATTCATGGAGCCAAAACTAACTGGGAACCATATGCAGGAGTCCACTATATATATAATTACACAGCAGAGAGCCTAAAATAACCTTACAATATAGCTCGTACTGTCACACCAAATTTCACATTTCGACTCCAAATCCCTCAACTTTTTTGACCTCGGGACTTCGACAAGATTGGATCCACGTGCTACGGAAAAAAACTGCTGCAGGCGATAATTTATAACTACTGCAGATTCGAAGCACAGATGTTTTATCATTTTTGGGACGTTTGGTGATGGTGGCGAAGAGGTAGCAGCTATATTTGGAAGGTAGATAAATGTGACAAAATGGATAATGGATTCGAACACACACCTGTCATACAGATTTTCATATCCTTGCAGCTGACAGGGATTAATAACGCTATCTAAATAGTAAAGTTGCTCTTGCAGGAAGCAGTTAGCTCACACATGCATTACATACCATGAACTTGAAAGCGAGGACTCTGTTTATTTAAACACATGCATGAGACGAATATACACTTACAAAGAAATATATAGGCACACGACCACAGTTTGATTTGTGCCCTACGGAGTCTCACACGCCTTTGAAAAGCCACTAGAGGATGAAGCCACAACAAAGGGAGTTAAGAGTGCTCCAACAGTTGGCCACTGAGCCTGAGAGACTAAATAAAATATACACTGGCCAGCAGCACAACTGCTATCTGAAATTAAAATGTCATCTCCGGCTCAAAGAAGTATATAAGTCTGTAAAATATATATGTTTATGATTTATTGGACACACAGAGCTGGTTGAGGGCCGTTAATCATATGCCATATATATACCCGCCATATATAGAGCCATATAGTTGAAATATGAATGCCATAAAAAGGATGCAAGACGTATGGGAGAGTGGAAAAAATACGGAGTGATGTGAGAGCTTGTCTTTGATTGCAGGGAGGGAGGAAAGGAGGAGAGGGAGGGAGGAAAGGAGTCTCTTTGTCTCCCCCTCTCAGCTTTTCTCCCCTTCTCCCTCCCATGCGAGCCAGATCTGCCCTTGCAAATTTTGTGTCATGTGTCTTCTGCCCTCGCCGCCAATCGTCCCCTGTGCTGCTTCGGCTGCTCAACAGATGGCCAGTTGGCTCATTAACTTTAATGAATCGAACATCAATTAGAACGAAGGTAATTGGGATGCTGCGGAGGTGATTGCAAGGTAGCGGCGCTGCCTACGAAAGCCCTCCTCGGCACTTAATGAATTGCTCTCATAGTGCCCCGAAATATGTGCGCGGGTGCCAAAACGATGGCAGTAAAGCATGGCAGTGCCAAGAACGGTAAAGGACGGACAGATGATTGAAGGACTGTTCAGTTTATGACGTGTTATCAGCTGACCTTGATGGGTTCATACTCTCCATCTGTGCTCAGACGCCTTCTCTTTGTCCTCGTCTTTGTACCCATTTGTCCCACCTTCTCCTGTCATTTGCTGTTGAAATCCTTCATGTGCCTTTCCCCGCATCTCTCTGACTCGTTCCCACTCTTTGCCACATGTCTGTCTGTCTCCGGTAACAAGCTCCTCTTGCAGCTCTTCACATAACAATACATCTCTCCCGCTGCCTGTTTTCCTCTTCTCGTCGTCTTTCACCTTGAACTTTTTACTTCATTACTCCTCCGTGACCTTTGATATAGCTCTGAGAGATGAGCATCCCTTCTGCCTTTGTCTGCGCGCGCGTGATTCTACACGTCTACACACTATGTCCGCAGCATCTGTGCATGCGTAATCAAATATGTGTGTTTATTTGGTGTAGGAGCATGCATCATTGCTTTATTTAGCTCCACACGCCTTTGTCTCCATTCACCATTTATGTGTGTGTGTGTGAGTGTGTGTGAGTGTTAGGTGGTGGACAGCTATCCATGTATCTGTCAGAGGTTTGTGCTGACTCAGACAATCAGGGCCATGTGTCTTCCAGGAGAAGCAGATGCGCCTGCCAGCCAGCCTGCAAATGTAGAAAAATGGTGTGTTTGTCCGAACGCATACACAACATATGCTTCATTATGAACGCTTCAGTGCGGAGAATAACTTGTCGGAAAGAAAGGGACTTTAATCTAAACAGATTGTTTGGTGTGCTCTCAGCTCCGCACGTTTCACCCTGAGCTGGAGAGAGTCGTCATGTCCACGGAATTGGTCTATCTGCTGAACAAAGCACATCTGCTGAGCGGCTGTTAGGAGAGTCTCCTAGGTCTCTACCCTCGCTGAGAAGAAAAAATAAAAAAGAGCTCCAGCATTGCCACGTTAATGGACAGATATGGATTGTACAGTGAATCAAACCGAGTTAATTTCGCATTAGCTACGGCATAACTACGCCGATGCTCAACACTGCAAATTAGGAAAACACATACAAATAGACACAGCATAAGCACATTTGGAAAATATTTTCACCAATTTGACAACACATGTTGAGCAGAAAGAATGCTCCTGAAACATAAACTCACAACGCTTGTTGCAAGGTGATGGAAAATGTGCTATAATGTAGCTAAGTTTCTTTAGTTTGTTATTACATCTGCCAAGGAGGTTTTGTTTTTGGCTTGGATTGTTTGTCAGTCCATGTGTCTGTGAGCAGAATTATGATTTCAGGAAACTTGGTGAAATTGTGTATAATGGGCCAAAGAAGAAAGGAACCCTTTACATTTTGGAGCAGATCCGAATGGCTGCTCGGATACAATAAGTTATATTTTACTTTGAGATAGGGCCTTCTGAGGAGCATGTGTACGCAGCATTAGCCTTTGTGGAGATCTGCATCTAGTTTTACCATTATTTTTGCATGATTCAGATATAATTGCTGACTTAACATGCTGAAATGGAGGAATCACTTTTGAAAAAACACCATTTTACATTTTTCTTTAAAACATCTTAAATAGCAAGAGTATACCGTTTACGTATGTGTTTTTTATTGTTAAAACTTTTGGGAATTAAGGGCTATGTTGTTCTAAACTGTGTTGGTATAACATATATCTAATGCAGTATTAGATCAGTTTTACTATCTGTAAAGATAGTACCACAACTAACTATCAAGTAGGAAGAATGTCAGCCACCTAGAAGGCCCAGGCAACTACATAAGGATGCTGTTTGTCGATTTTAGCTCAGCTTTTAACACCATCATACCTGACATACTAGTGGAAAAACTGTCAAGCCTAGGTTTCCCCTCCATTGTATGCGCCTGGCTTAATAATTTCCTAACAGACCGTCCTCAGACAGTGAAAATAGGCCCTTATTGCTCCTCCACCCGCACCCTCAGCACTGGCTCCCCGCAGGGCTGCGTGCTGAGCCCGCTACTCTACACACTCTACACACACGACTGCTCTCCCACCCACCCCTCCAACTCCATTATAAAATTTGCAGATGACACCACGGTGGTCGGCCAAATATACAAGGGAGCCGACGAGTCGGCATACAGAGACGAGATCCTGAAGCTGTCGGCGTGGTGTTCAGCTAACAACCTACATCTGAACACAAGCAAAACTAAAGAAATCATCATAGACTTCAGAAAGCACCGTCCAGAACACGCCCCCCTTCACCTCAACGGAGAGAGAGTGGAGAGGGTCTCCACCTTTAAGTTCCTGGGGGTTCACATCTCGGAGAGCCTTAGCTGGACAGCACACACCACTGCAGCAGTTAAGAAGGCCCAGCAGCGACTACACTTCCTGAGGGTGCTTCGGAGAAACCGTCTGAATAAGAAGCTGCTGGTGTCCTTCTACCGGGCGACCATCGAGAGCGTGCTGTCATACTCCATCACTGGGTGGTATGCAGGATGCTCAGCTGCGGACAAGAAAGCCCTGCAGAGAGTGATCAGGATGGCAGAGAAAACCATCGGCTGCCCCCTGCCCTCTCTGGAGCACATCTCCACCTCCCGCTGCCGCAACAGAGCTAACAAAATAATAAAGGACAGCTCTCACCCAGGTCACAGTCTGTTCTTTCTCCTGCCTTCTGGGAGAAGATACAGGAGCTTCGACTCACGGACAAGCAGACTCAAAAACAGTTTCTACCCCTGGGCCGTCAGGCTGCTTAACCACCACACATAATGCAATAACCGTAACCAGTCTCACACATACACACACTTTTAATGCACTTTTTATACTATTTTTATATCAATATTTTTAACTATTTATTCCCCCGTATGATTGTTTATGGTGTCTGTCCTATGGCCGTGTTTTTTAGTGTTCTTTATGTGTTTGTATTTTTGCACACCAGGACAGAGTTGCACTCTGAATCTCGTTGTACTCTGTGTACAATGACAATAAACGGCTTTAACTTTAACTTTAGAGTTTATGATGCATGTAGTCTTTGCTCGGAGAACTGAAACTGATCAGGGTTAAAGCATTACGCTTTTATCTTTGTGGACTGCTATCCTTTGATCAACAGCCCTTTGAAAAAGGCACATCCTGTTTTCAGTAAAGCCAGAATATTGCACACTCGGGGGTGATTTGCTCAAACCTAAGACAGAGGACGGTGTGTAGGGAGATAGTCATTTTCCCTAAGCCTTCCTCTGTGTCCCATAACCTGCTCTAAATAAAGGAGCGCGCAGCCTCCCATCCCTCTTTAAAGTCTGTTCGCTGGTGGACCCTTTTTTTCCCTGAGTGCAGCTGGCGCAGCAGGCGAGCCACGTGTTCTTGTCTTTGTGTAAATATCAGGGCCGGTCCCTCTGGGCAGCTGTATATGAGGATGATGGGGTGGGGATGGAGGGGTGAGGGGTAAAGGAAAAGGAAGAGTGGAGATGATAACCATTAACAAGGGACTAGCCGGGGTCATCCCTGATTTTATTAGACAACAGGAAATGGAATCAAGGTGGCAGGGGTCGCTTTCTTTGTTCGGGAAACTTATATGGATCCTCCAAAGAGCGGAGACCCCACCCCCTCTCACAGCTAGCTATCTTTTCTCTTTCATCTGTCTCTCTCAGAAGAAAAATCTTCTTTTCTGTCTGTTTCCTAAGAAAAATTAGTAACTGATACCTCACCAGACATTAAAATGTGAACACATGTCATTCCAACCAAGACAGACATATGATAACTCTGTTAGACTCCAGCAATAATCTTACAGGTCCTGGCATGCTGTCAAAGCATCAAGTGATTCGTTTTTGTGAAAATCAATTCTTTTTTAAAAACACAAGTCACAAAAAGGCCTGTACCTTTGCTGTACACATCTGACATCTTTCTGGTAAAAACAGTTATGTTGCTGTGCACATTGGATGATTGCTCAGTTGAAAATACAATTGAAGAAATCACAGCAGTCTGAAGTGGTCAAATCTCCGGCAATACTTCTACAGTATATAACAACACTTATAGAATAGAGAACAATGCAAGACCAATACTTCACAAATGTTGACCTTCCTTCAACAGGCCTCTTCAGAGTCCAATGGTGTATTTGCAATGCATACAAAAAAAACCCATTGAACCAAAATAAAATAAAAAATCAAG
The DNA here is from genome assembly GCF_902827165.1 of Trematomus bernacchii. Lineage (NCBI taxonomy): Eukaryota > Metazoa > Chordata > Actinopteri > Perciformes > Nototheniidae > Trematomus > Trematomus bernacchii. The sequence continues at coordinate 22,441,816 of NW_022987739.1, forward strand.
GGGAACTATGTAATGTACAGCTAGGAGGAAAAGCGAGGGTGTCGAAAAGACATTTAACACTTAAACATAAAATAATTATAATTTGCCTTAAATCAGTAACTGAAAGCACAAGTGGTTCCAACATTCCATTGTGAGGATTTATTTGAACATCTTAGTGAATCTGTGAACATGTGATGGGTAATAACTATTGTTTTCACTTGTTTTTGACTGAAAGTCATGTCAACTCATCCCAATCAATCAATTAAAGTTAATTGATATAGCCCAATATCACACATTTTACATTTGTCTCAGGTGACTTTACATTGTGTACAGAATAAGAAAGCCTCTATTTAGTTATTTTAGTCTGACAGACACACATTGTCATACCATAAGAATGGATAAGAATTTAGGTCAATAATTGGTTATTTCAATAGCAACCAAACATGTAAACCAGCTGGATGTCATGACATCATCAAAGCCATTGGGATACAACTTCTGGGTACCATGATAGTTACCATGAACATGTGGTGCAAATTGTTCTAGTACATTGAGATATCCCAGGGAATAAATGAAAACTTCGAAAACCAGAGTGTCACCAAAGTCAATATAGTCAATACTGTGTGTGGACCATGGATCTATGTAACAACTTCCATGACATTTCATTCTATTATCTTCAAGATATGTTAGTCTGTACCCTTTTTCATTTTGTCACCAAAGTCAGTTGGATTCAGCCTCTGGAGGACATGAATATTGTCATTGAGTAATTTCAGTCTGAACCAATGTGGTGGTACCACTTGTGATACAAAATTAATAAGCCAAAGTCATTGTAACACTGATTCTCAGTCCTAAGAGGAATTATCGCCACGTTGGCCTGAAAGGATTTATTCTGCTGTATTATATAACGACTTAGGAATCATATGAAATAACAATATGTAACCATTCCTCCCTCAACGATTAGGGTTAGTTTGTTTGTTTTGGTCAGGATGATGCAGCTGCGGTATTACGTCCCCCCCCCCCCTAGAGACGTGGACCCTGGAGGGCTGTTAGTCCAGTTTTCTGTCGTTGTCTTGAGAAGAGAACCAAGTTTTACTGCTCGGTGTTAGTGTGCATGTCCCTGCTGGATTCAGTACAGCTGAATTAGATGAGGTTTTGATTCAATGTGGAAACCTCAGTGGGGATGGAAAAGGCCACTAAAGTGTTGAGGGAGCGAATCAGGAGGAGCAAGATGAAAAAAGAGGAGGAAGGAGAGAAAGACAGCGATCCTGGTCCGTCTCCTCAGGGAGAAATTCCCTGTTGACGTTGTTGTGGGTGTGTGTGACATGGATAATGAGTGTGAATGGTCTTTATTTGACTGGATATTCCCATGTAAACTAGACTAAATCGACTGTTCAAACGCAATACATAAATCAAATGGATGTTCTAGAGAAAGGTGACTCTCAGAGGAGGTTCACATACTTAATGACAACCTGAATTATCTGTAAATATAAATTGACTTTAACTGGTAAACATACCTTTAAAAACCTAGGGATTTGTATGGGTTCAAGCATTCTGTTGTTATTACTGTAATACAGATATTTTTTTCCAGCTAAAAACAAATGTTAGATCACAAATGTTAGATTTGATGTGATGTTAGATCACAAAGAAATCACAATAGTAATTACATAAAGTACTTTGAATTTATCCAACGGGATATTGTATCTCTTCTATCCATACTGTATGGCAAGATAATGGTTGTAAAAAAATCAAAAACCTAATATCAGTTTTATATAATTATGATTAATAGCATTTCATGTGGGCTGTATACCATAAGGGGTTGATGGCTGCGGACATGTTGCGCTCCAAAGACCTTATTCCAAAAATATCTTCAGTTTTCCGAAATTCCGTTCACCATCCAATCATGTCCTCAGTGTCCAAAAAACATTCAGACTTTTCAAAAGTGCTCTTCTTAGCTGCTCATTAATGTTTCTCTTTTCATGAAAATGTCAGAAAAATGCAAATTTGTCCACATTTCCAAAAGAACCTCTTCAGATTCAAAAAAAGTCAAACCATTATTAAACAGCTTATTAAACATTATCCAACCTCAATGTTTTCACTCTGAAAGCCTACTGGAATCTTGCCTCCTCATTTTCCAAACATATTGTCAAATGTCTAAAAACGTCCCTATTTTCCACTCAAGGTCACACACTGCTGCTTCTTCTTATCTGAGAGCTGAAATAATCAGTATGTCACACAGCCGAGTCATTAACATGGATAGATTGCGAGAATAAACCATTTGAATGTGATTGTGAGACATCAGGACCCCCAGGGTGTGTGTGTGTTTGAATGTGTGGGAGAGGATTTGGCTCTGTATGGTTGACCTGTCAAGAGGATGTACCAGTTGCATCGCTGTGCGCGTTTGTGTGTGTGTGTGTGTGGGGGGGGGGTTTGTCAGTATTAATACATACCAACAGAGCCCCCCCCCACCTCTCTGTCCCATCTCAGAAACACGACCTGCCTATTTGCATGCTCACTGACTGTAAAATTGCAAACTCCCACTGAATCAACTCTTAACTAAACACGTCTGATGATTTCACATTAGAATCTGATTGTTGGTTGTTGTTTTTTTTCATCTTCTTAGCGTAGTTTCAGCATCTGCGGCTCTGGGGAGTGTATGCTACAGAAAGCAAATTAAAACCTGGGATGTGGAGAGAGAAGAACCTTGAATAGGTGACAGATGGAGGGTGTGTGTGTGTGTGTGTGTGTGTGTGTGTGTGTGTGTGTGTGTGTGTGTGTGTGTGTGTGTGTGTGTGTGTGTGTGTGTGTGTGTGTGTGTGTGTGTGTGTGTGTGTTGTGTGTGTGTGTGTGTGTGGTGTGTGTGTGTGTGTGTGTGTGTGTGTTTGTGTGTGTGTGTGTGTGTGTGTGTGGTGTCTGTGTGTGGTGTGTGTGTGTGTGTTGTGTGTGTGTGTGTGTGTGTGTGTGTTTGTGTGTGTGTGGTTTGTTGTGTGTGTGTGTGTGTTGTGTGGTGTGTGTGTGTGTGTGTGTGTGTGCCTTTGTCACAGCATGTTTGTGTCTCATGGAGAGACATTTGGGATTATGAGAGTAACTGTAGGAGGATGTGGAACCCCCCCCCCAAACAATTTGAATGTGTTATCCGATGCTAAGCTTAATTTCCATCCAACCGCTTGAACAAAGAAACTGCAGCAGAACTGAATTGTGGGGTGTCATTTTCCAGGGCGCCTCTAGGGGACACTGTTGGACATTATTCTGCAGAGCACAAAGGATTAGAGGCTCAGAGAAATGTATAGAGGCTATATGATGCAGAGAGAGGGAACAAAAGAAATGTAGAGGCGTTCAAACTCTTTTCGTCTCTTCACCTTCACAGCAAACTATTTTGTTTTGCTGGAAAAATCCATGTCGAGAGCTGACACAAACTTCAACATTTGTCTTCGCTTCTCAGTTTGCAAGGATTGTCAGACAGCCAACCTTGTCCCTGTGCTGCATGTATGGAAATGGCACAATAACTACAAACATCATATAGGCTTATGTTCTTTCTTTTCCTTTCCCTCCTCTTTGTGCAGAGGCTGTCTGGAGGTTCACCTTTGTGGTGGGTTACTATGAGCATCACTTGAAAATAATTCCACTTTCTCCCTCAAGTTTTTTACGTGGGTATTGTATGTATGGATACATAAAAGACAAAATTGAAGGGAGCAACTCAAGAGCCGAGTTTGAAAAGAAACACATGCAAAGAATTTGAATTCATCAAACATGCACGCACGTAGAAGCATGATAAGTGGAGGAAACTAATGTGAAGATGAACAAGAGTCTGTGTGTAGTGGTAGTGGGGGTAGTGGTGGTCTAATGGATAGTGAGGTGGGCTGAAGATCGGAAGGTTGTGAGGAACACCACCACTAGTGTGCCCTTGAGTAAGGCACTTAGCCCTTAGTTACTCCAGGGAGAATGTCCCTGTAATTGTAAGTCGCTTTGGATAAAAGCGTCAGCTAAATGAAATGTAATGTGTGTGTGAGCCTCAGTACTTTTGTCAAATAAAGAACAAGAGGAAAATATGCATCAATGCAAACACTTTGAAACACATATACCTCATGCACAGATATGTTCTTTGCTGTGTGAATATATGTCTGCATATGTATGCTTCTCATATTAAATAATATGTTTAACATAAAGCAGCAATATTTGCCAGTGATTTAGCTGTAGCTGTTAAATATTTGTGTGATCTCGCGACACTCATCAAAGGTAGCTGTCAAAACTCCCCATGGGAGGCCGACACGGCTACAACTAGAGCTCTGTGTGTGTGTGTGTGTGTGTGTGTGGTGTGTGTGTGTGTGTGTGTGTGTGTGTGGTTGTGTGTGTGTGTGTGTGTGTGTGTGTGTGTGTGTGTGTGTGTGTGTGTGTGTGTGTGTGTGTGTGTGTGTGTGTGTGTGTGGGAGAGTCACTGCGTGTGTTCATTTGCCAGTGAGTTCATGCAAGTGCACTCACACAGCCCCTATATGATATCAACGTACGTATCTAGAGAAATCTCTTTTTCACTAAAGTACTGAACATCTGTACGTAAATGTACTCATATGCAGGAGGCCTTCATACAGTGGCCAATTTTATAATCCCTGGACGTTAACAAGCGCTCCGGTTGTAGTCCCCTTGTTTCCGTTGTGTTTTGAGCAGCGTTCTTTTAATTTCAGCGCTTTGTATTTGCAGTGTTTTGTTTATGCAGCGCTTTTAGCAAACCCTGCGCATGTTTTGTAAAGATATTTAAGATGTTTCTTTATTTGCATGTTTTGCACAAGTGCAGCACGTTTCTCCTAATAGAAGTGTTTTGTGACGTTGAAGCTTTTGCACCAGTAGGCCTCCGTACATTATCCCTAGGTTCTGTGGCCAATGTAAAGAAGCCTCTGAAGTTTTCCTTTTCAATGACTTAAAATGACATACATAATAATAATACTAATTGTTTTCTTTGTTGAGGAAATTGCCAAAGACTGTTGCACCAAACAAATTAAACTGATATTTTACATAAGAAAGAAAACTAAGAGGGAAGAAATCTAATCAGAAATACCATATTCCCAAAATGTACAAAGCTGCCAATGTGACAGAACCACAACCTACTATTTAGAGTTTAATGGAAATTGATATTTTGTAACACTTAAAATGTGTCTCAAAATCAAAGGAAAATAAGGAGAGAAGTAAAAATGTCTTTACAAGTATGTTTTTAAATGATTGTTCAGCCACGTAAAATCATGGTTAAAACTGCACTGCCTGAAACGCCTCCATTGGACTTCTTTGCTTACTTCCTAAACATAGTGCATCGCTATGTTATATATTGTACGTGATATGGTAAGGGTCAGGACATCTCTAATCCGTTGACCAATAACAACAGAGTTGTCCAGCTAACCAATCAGAGCAGACTGGGCTCTCTTATCAGCCAGTAGGTGAGAAGACAAAAATAAAGCACTGTTTGAACATAAAAGCATGTAAACATGTTACAGTAGAGTACAATAATGGAACCCGAAAATGGGCATTAAACTCTTGCACGTTTGTTGGCCAGCGAATAAACGATTACATCTGTAATCTTGAGCCACTGCTCATCAGAGTGTATGTTCTGGAACAACTTCCATGAACTTCCTGTTTATAGTTAAGTTTCTCCTTTAAGTCATGAAAATGTGGCCTGTGGTTGTACATTTATTTGGCTTGTTGGTCAAACATACAAACATACCACATGTGGATCCAAAAACATACACATGTAGACAAATTAGTGCTGTTATCCTGACATGTTTTGGTTGTTCCTACAGAACCAAGGCCATTTCCAAGCAAAGATAACCAGTGGGAAAACAGCTAATGAAGCATCAATTTGAATAATGCAGCGGAGTATATAATGAGCGCTTTTAATTTTAAGATCATTTTTGGCGAATGTAAACCCTTTCAGATGTTCATGTACAGTATGTGCCAAGTGCCCGGAATAACTTGTAAAACCCTCCTGCCTGGAGTTAAACTATTAATAAAAGAACACACTCCTTGGGCAGGATTTTAATTGGCTGTGAAGCAACCCAAATGTTCATGCAAATGACTACTTAGGTGGGGGAAAACGATGTTCAGCGGGTGGAGAAATGTCACCTGTTCGGATGCAACTGGGATTTTCCCCTAATGCAATTCAAGTCGAACGTTACGTTTATTCCTCCACCTCCCCGCTTGACTGCCTGGAGCGAGTGTTGGGAACACTGTGTTTCCAGTGACAGCAGCTAACAAGGGGCGTTGGTACTGCTCCATATTCTCACTGCCTGTACATAGGGGAGCACCTGGGGTTGTGGATGAATATTTAAAACCACTTCCATATCAAATTAGATGTGACCTTGGAGTACACAGGCTTGTGACCGATGAAGCCTAAAAAGAGACTAATTTGCTTTCAAAAGCCCCCTCCGCCATACAAATGCCTGGAAGGGATCCCCAATGGATGAAGAAGAATTATGGGAAATATCTGCCACCCAAACCCCTTTGCTCTTCCTCTCTTCCCCCCTTTCTCTTAAACTGTTCTCTGCAGAGGAATACAACAATGTGTGACGAATATGAAAAGAACAGAAAGGGGGGGGGGGGATGAAGGGATGGAGATTAAAGTTTGAGTCCAGGTTTCAGCATGTATGCAATAGGAGGAAAGTAAGTCTATTTAGTTAAATAGATTTTTTTAATCAGATTTTCTTTGTTTATATGCAATAGGCTGTATACACATTTAAACATTTATTGATTTGTTCCTCCTCTCCATACCGGTAATTATTTTTATGGAAACTTCGTTGTGAATGATCGGGTTGAAATCCATATTCCATGTTTTGTGCTAAAATGTAGTACGAAGCAGATCCAAGGCTTCAGCAGCCGGAGATAGACAGCCAGGAAACACTGTCTTTAGAAGCACAAGGAGGGGATTTCATGCTAGCTAAATACAGTGGAAAGTACCAACGTGATTTGTATATCTTAGCCCCGATGAAGCTTCTAATCCTATAAAAGAGCCTTTTTGCGTATTTGTATGGCATGTGAGTATTGAGATAGATTTCAGCATTCACAGGTCTTGTATTTCACCATAAAACATTTGATTTTAGTTCCAGTAGCATTTCACATGGTTACATCATCATGTGAAAATATCATATGTTTTCACCTGCTTAAATAATGGGCAGCATCATGGTTCAGTCTTAATACTCTAGTACCATGCAGAGGTACAGCCTGTGTGGCTACTGGCAGTGCTGTCAGTCAAAGTGCTGATCTGGAGAGAACGGAGTCAAAATCGGAATCATTTAGCATCATGAGTCATCAGGAGCGACAGTTAAGCTACAGGGATGACGTATTTTTGTAGGCGAACCTGGAAGTTAGCTTCGCCGTGGTCCCTTTGGCAAAGAGCCAATTCGTTTTTTGGGAGCTTTGAATTTCTGCAAAGAAATAAGCTCTCTCAAAATGAATACTGCGATCCATTCACATTTTGATCAACAATATAATCTTCAAAAACAAACACCACTTTCATGGTTGAAGCGTTAAAGGTGGGGTAGGTAAGTTTGAGAAACCGGCTCGAGATCGCTAGAATTTGAAAATACACAACCGGAAAAAATCTGCCACTTCCTCACAGAGCCCCTCCTCCAACACACACGAACGTGCACATGACCAATGAGGGCACGAGATAAGTTTGTGCACAGATGGAAGGCTGACAGGCAGGTAGGCCATCCAGTTATTTTAGCCAGCCCGGCTCAGATGATTGGTCGTGCTTTTTACAGTATTACGGCTTCCACAGATGAATTTTTTTTATGGATTTTTTGTCAAAGCACTTAAGATATTCATTGCTATCGGGATGTTAAGAGCATTCCATGGAATATAACAAAAAGTGTATCTCGAGCCGGTTTCTCAAACTTACCTACCCCACCTTTAAGCCAATTGACAAAGGAACGAAAAGCCAACCGTAGGCTACACCACAATTGCACGACTTCACGTCACCTCCACTACGCTCCAACTTCTTGTGGTTTGTCACCTTTACCTCTTCTACAAAAGCCTTTCCTTTACGTCTGACCTGATCTAGACAGTGGGCATGGCTGTGTAGATTGCCAGTTTTACATCCTATTTCACAGACGACCTAAACTTGGACTTTTATGCAGACAAAATGTAAAAATCTCTAAAGTTGTGTGAATCGTAGATCTTTTGTTTAGGCATCTGATATTAAATATATTCAAAACCTATTGACCTCAAGACAAGGGAACCAGAAGTGCAAAAATGCTGATGTTTCAGACTTGTAATTCTGTTGTGTCTTTGTATATAGCATTCTGTTATTTAGCTGACCCTAACCATAACCCACCTGGAGGAAAGTTGATGAAGCATTCTTGGTAATTGGCACTTGGTAGTCGGCACTTGAACATTTTCAATTGAACATGACATTGGTAAAACCATCTACATGTTGAACAACTTATCCCAAGTCCATCCATTCTTTTACCCATTGGCTTTAAATAGGATTTATTCTCTCCTCTCCAATGAAACTCCTTAAATCCTTGAGTAGTCGGGTACTTCAGAAACATATTTGTTTTTTTTTCAGTGCACTTCTAGGCACATTTGCATACTGTTTAAAGTTTCTTAAATGTTTTCCCCCTTGCATATACTGTGCAGTCTCACAATGCTCCTGTTGTTGTGCCATAGTGTCCTTGTCAGTGTGAAAGCCCACTGTCCCTGCATGACAGGCGGTGAGCAGGGGGCCGCCTTGATGTATTTCCTGCAATGGAAAGGTTAAGAGGCTACTGGTTAATTTGTGGCAGTTCACGTGAACCGGAGTGTGAAGGCTCTGCTGGACGAGCACAGGCTGCTGGATGCATGGGACCACTGGGGCCGACATTGTGTGTGTGTGTGTGTGTGTGTGTGTGTGTGTGTGTGTGTGTGTGTGTGTGTGTGTGTGTGTGTGTGTGTGTGTGTGTGTGTGTGTGTGTGTGTGTGTGTGTGTGTGTGTGTGTGTGTGTGTGTGTGTGTGTGTGGTGTGTGTGTGTGTGTGTGTGTGTGTGTGTGTGTGTGTGTGTGTGTGTGTGTGTGTGTGTGTGTGTGTGTGTGTGTGTGTGATTAAGAGTGTGAGTGTAGGGATGAAGGCAGAGCAGTGGCGGTTGAGTCTCTATTTCCCTCCATTTGTCTCCTTAACGGCCTCACCTCAGGCCATGGCTGCAGAATGGATTGTACATTCTGACAGAGCCCATTTCTGCTGAATGGGTCCCTGTGTGTGTGTGTGTTTGTGGGGGGGGGGTTCATTTGGGTTGGCTGCCCCCATAAATATCTATATATATTTATATAAATACTTCATATATTTCTTTTTTATGTGTGTCTTTCAATGCAGCTATGCCCTGTGGCAACATTTTATACCAACACTATATCTTCTTCGGCTGCCATGAGAGCCCATTGTGTGTGTGTGTGTGTGTGTGTGTGTGGTGTGTTTGTGTGTGTGTGTGGTGGTGTGTGTGTGTGTGTTGGTGTGTGTGTGTGTGTAGTGTGTGTGTGTGTGTGTGTGTGTAGTGTGTGTGTGTGTGTGTGGTGTGTGTGTGGTGTGTGTGTGTGTGTGTGCTGTTGTGTTGTGTTGTGTGTGTGTGTGTGTGTGTGTGGTGTGTGTGTGGTGTGTGTGTGTGTGTGTGTGTGTTTCCCCAGAATTTCATTTCAGTATCAAAATAGTCTCTGACTGCTTTTAGCACCAATCTCTTTCTTTCCTCTTACTCTTCATTTGTCACATGATTTACCCAATGACAATGAACCCCCATTGTTGACAAAACTGAGTTTGTTGGTTGTCTAGTCATGTGATGTTACGTGGTCAGTGTATGTTGTTCCCTTTACGAACTATACAGTAGCAGTTTTCTTTTTAAATACCCCGTGATTTTACCTGGTTCTAGAAGTGAACCATTATTTGTGTCCTTTACAATTGTCAAATTACAACTTGTTGGGTATTATACCCCACATATATTATATTCTATGGACTGGTAGATAGAAACAGTAGAATCAAAGTGAACTATATCTCAACATTTTTGAATGACAACATATAGACGGCAGACAGTTTATGCGCTCCAGATCAGGGATCCTGATCTTGGATGAATAACACGGGGCCACAGGGAACAAAGCACAGTGATAAAACAATACTCTGCGCCAAATTACGCCTTCATCTCACGGTCAAACCAGGCTCTACGCAGATATTGCACTGAGCAGCAGATATGCAGAAAAATACCCAATAATGGCCCGAGCCACGGACTATTTGCTCAGCAATTTAATCGACTCATATTCTCAGAGCGCTCTGATCGTTATTGACTTCTGACTGACAGCCCGACACGCTGTATGCTGCTGTCCTCTGGGTCTCTTGTATGTGTGTGTTCTTGTGAGCATGCATGTGAACAACTCCCTCAGTCAAATGAAAACTACTTTAAATCAACAATGGCTCATTAGTGATGATTCCCTAACAGGAAAACATCATCAGATCATTCAGATTCTGGCCTGAGGTGATCAAAAAGACAGACAAGGCGATGATATTGACAATCACAGCTGTCTGTTTTCAACATGTGGGTCATGCGGGCTGGGCCAAGCAGGGTGGGGGTGGGGGGGTCAGGAACAAGAGGTAATAGAAATGGAGAGGCGGAGAAAAATACAGTGAGAGATATAGAAGAGAAATGAAAGTCTCCTCTGAGGGGAAAAAAGGAAATTGGTGTGTTGAGTTAAAAATGATTGAGCCTCGACCTTGGCTTGAGGGGTTGGGGGGGCATGACCTTGTTTTAATTTAGCAATGGTGTGTGTCTGAGTGTGTGTTTTAGATTGAAGCACCATGTTGAAATGCCCTCAGCCCTGGCCACTAGATGCTGCTGTACAATATCCCAGAGATCTAGGGTTTCAGCTATACCTTTGTACATGTGCGTTTTTGTACCGCCTTGGAAATTATTGTACCATTTGTGCTAAGCTTTGTAGAAAAAGTATAAAAAAACCTTGGGTGTCACTTTTGTTTTTCCTGTCTTGAATGCTGTCGATTGTACTCTCTCGATGGCTTGTGAAACTTCACAAAAGTAAGGTTTTTATGTATGTGTTATAGTTGACTGTAAGAGGTTAGCCCAATGTACACCTTCTGTAGTGGTCAAGAAGACAAAAAAAGAACAAAAAGCCAAATGTTATTATCTGTATTTATATATACTTATAGGGGCATGTTGGACACTACTTTCAACTCACACTACCTATAGTTTAAAGGGGACATATCATGCTATATTTGAACAATATATTGTAGGGCCATACCTATATAAAGTATATAAATATATATATTTTTTCAAAATACCAAACAGATCCTGCATTTTAGCCATGCCTCATTTCACTCTATTTGCTCTTTCCAGCCCTGTTTTTGCAGGGGGCTGATTCTGTGACGTAGCTTTAATGCAAATGAGCTGCAGCTCCCCTGCAGGGGAGGGGAGCGTGCTTTGAGATCAGCTGCTGGGCTGTCAGAAGAAGGGGAGAAAAAGAGATCTCCGTCCTCCGTGTTTTATTCTTATATATGATTATATAGAGTCATTATTCATTTGTTTTAAAGCTCAATAAATAACAAAAGCCGCGTTCACACCAAGTACTTTGCCGTACTTAGTGCCGGCACTTAGTGCCCCGGCACTTATTACCCCAGGGCACTTAGTACAGATCGCGTTCACACCGGAATAAGTTCCCTGAGGGAAGATTACGCAAATGAGCCGCTGACGTCACTTCGTCTTCTTCTGCTTTGGGTTTACTGGCAGGCCGCAAACCACTTCACGGTGTTGGGGACTGGCTTCAGTAGAAGCTGATGGGCACTAAGTACTCTTTTTGGTGTGAACGCGACATAAGGGGTACTAACGGAACTAAACGCGAAAAGTACGGGGAAAAGTACTCCGGTGTGAACGCGGCTAAAGAAGACCTTTGACCGGCACTTTTCTAATTTTGTCCGGAAGATTTTAACTTTAACCTGTTCCACTCTGAGCCTGTTTTTCAGGTCTCAGGCTCGAAAATGACATTCCCAGAACAAATGACCATATCTTCCCTTCTAAAAGGGTTAAATTAATAATCTTTTCTCAAAGTAATGATAAACCTGTGAGTTGGATGTAGAAGTGTCAGAATCAATATAAATGTTTTTTATTTTAAAGAAAATTCAGATTTTACATAGTAAAAAACTGTAAATTATAGTGTCCGTCCAAAAATTATTTTTTACAGATAGTGAAAACTACCCTTGGATGATGGGTTAGTAGACTAAAAGCTTTAGGAATCCAAAGTACAACATATAATAAGTACCCTGTATCAAGATTGATGCAAAACAAGTGAAATTTGACCTTTTTAGAGAGATTTAGCCAAAAACTGGGCCATCTGGGGTCATTTGGGTGGATTTGACCTATCTCTGGCCCCCCTTGCTCGATCTGGTTGGTTGACATACCCTTGTGACCGTTAGAGCCAATAGAATCGAAGGAGGAGACTCGCATAGACACACATTGTAAAGAAAAAATGTTGCCGCTTCGCGTGTGGAAAGCGAAACTAAACTGGAGGAATGTCTCCTTCTGGAGTTTGGAAACTAAAACGCAGTTGTATTGCTTATGGATTATCAGAAATAATTTCAAAAAAGGCACAGACACATAGGATGAACCTATGGATTAACTGCAGCATCGTTTTTTTATCGTTTTAATGCCATTGAAGACCACTTTTGACCAAGGTAAGCCATATTTACATGTTTAGCTTCTTGGCTCCACATGTGATGATGTACGCTTTCGTTGATAGCGTCGCGAATGTTTATCACTGAGTGTTGAGGTGGGCACCGTTAGATTCAGTGTCTCCAGGACACCAAAAAATAGTGTTTGGTTGTGCATCTAGGATAAGTAATAAGGGAGTTCTGAGTGAGTTTATGTGCCTTTGTCGGTCCCGTTTTTTCGATCGAGGCTAATTCAGAGGCTTAGTGCTAGCATTGTGGGTTTTTTTTGAAAAAAAAAATTAAAAAGATCAGTTAGCTGAGTTTCTTCCCGTTACATGGATATAACACATTCATAGTTTTATTCAATATTAAGATTCCTTAGACGTTGTTTCCTGCAAATGACGCGTTTATCCGCCCGGTACCGGGGGGAAGGCGTGAAACAGGTTAACGGACATGTTGACCGGCTGAAACTCTGCCGCACGGTCCCCTCGTTCCTTGGAAGAGGCGGAGAGGTGGGTGTTTGTCATCTGCTGGTGGACTACCGGAGAGAATTACAGTGCTTGCCTCGACGGGGAGGGATTGCATTGAATTACAGCAGCAGGAGGCGCAAACGCTTGCCTCGGGGAGGGAGAAAAAGAGCCACAGCGGAGAATAAACAGAAGGGCAATCATGGCAACCATGCAAGGGAAGTCTTCTTCGCTGCTTTTGTGGCAGACTACAGCGCCACTTACAGGCCTGGCATATGTACTACAGCGTCTCCAGCGCTTTCGAGCGGCAATAGGCGCGTTCACACCGGAGTACTTTTCCCACAATAGTTCATCAGAACTACGATATATTTGCGTTCACACCAAAAAGCCCCAGGAACTAAAGTAGTTCAAATTAGTTCATCTGACCCGCTTTTCAGTCCCTGCTAGAGAGCAGGGACTGTCGTGGGAGAAAATAGTTCATACGTCTGATTGGCTGTGCGGAATGCAAACCACGCAAGTTTGACTCTGAATTTTTTTTTAAGCGGCCATTGTATTTGCTCGCTTCGGGCAGCGCACCCGAAGAGATTACTTTTGTGAAAGCAGTTATTATAGCAACACTAAATAAATCATCGGAGCGGTGGAGTGATGAGGATGTGTCGGCGCTTCTGGCGATTTACTCGGAGGACGCGAAGCGCCGCATTCAGAAGCTTCTACTGAATGCAGTTTCCGTGGCTCAGCAAAGTTAGCAGACCTGGCAAAGTCATGTCGGGACGACTACAAAGGTAAAATAAAATACATGCACTCCACTGTTTTAATCTGCACAATACTGGTCTCAGATGTACTTTTATTTCCTCAGTAGATCGAGCTAGCCATGCTAGAACTTGCTATCATAGGTCCAAGCTGGCTAACAACATCTAGCTAGCTAGCTATTCTCAGCCGTGCCCGCTATGAACACGTTTTGACTTGTGAATAAGTGTGCAATGTTCTGTAATTTGCTTCACTAACTCAAGGCACTAATCGTGTGTTTCAGGCAAGGTGTTTCTCTCTGGATTGGAAACTAGTTAGCTTTCCCCTCCGGGATAAACGATAATATAACGTTAGCAATTAGCATGCTAGCTGGACATAATGCTACCTCTAACAATACATTGTAGTTGCTATAGTTTCATGAGTAATTTGCAACATTCATTCTACATGTTAATGGTAAAAGCTTAAACAGTTGATTACCTGCATGCCACAAAGACTGATGTTCTAATATTTTTTGCACATTTAAGTAGAAATGTAATTGAAATTCAATTTATTTTTATTGATTGTTATAATTGTACTCAGCCATGTTATGTTAGATGTCAATCCACTTACACTGTAACTACTCTGGCCTTGAAAGAAGGTTACACATCTAACTGATGTCCACTAATCCCTATAAAACAAATTTCAAGCATACATTAAGCACAAAACAATAAATAAGGGCACTTTGATATTTATTTTTTATTTGATATTATTTGATCCTATCTTATCTTCTACTTTACACCTGCATATTGTACACTGTCCCTGCCTGCACCATGTCCAATGTTGTCTCTGTTGACAACCTACTAGGCGATTAAACTGATCTTGTATCTTGCTTATTTGTCCTTAGGAAAGCGGGCACAGGATGACAGCTTCCTTGACACCATCATGGCGATGGACCGCCGTGCCATGGTCAGCAAGGAGAATGAGGACCTGTGTGCCAAGGAGATGCACGACGAACGGCTGCTGCATTCACACAAGGCCCAGGAATCGGACGACCAGTTGCTCATGGTGATGCCGCGCCATGCTGACTCGGCGGCGCGCCAGGTGGAGCAACAAAATACCTTTCAGGCTGGGCTTCTGGCAGTGCAAAGCAAGCTGATTAAATCCAACAGGCCTTCAATAAAAAAATAAAGAAAAACTTGTCGTCGTTGATAAACTGTACAATGACTTGTTGGGAGGCGTGTGGTGCAGTGGTCTGGTGCGTTGGTGTTTGGATCAGGGGAGCACAGGTTCAAACCCCACTGCAGTCAGCATGTCGTTGTGTCCCTGGGCAAGACACTTCACCCCAAATTGCCTACACCTGGAACAGTTAATTTTGTATTATTGTGATTATATATATGCCACTGTTATTAATACTGACACTTCACTTTGCACTAAGGTGTGTCTGTTGCTGAGCCTACCTATTGTTATTATATTGTTATTATATATATATGTTTTGATACTACTGACACTTTATTTGATATTGAAAATGTTAACTTCTATTTACATGCTTACGACACACCTGGGACAGCGTGATGCTGTTATTGATATTGTCTTGAGTGTGCAATAAAAGAGAACCTACATGGCGATTAAACAGAGCCTGTATCTTACATTTTTCATTACATTTCATGTAACTAAGCTTGCTTATTTCTCCTCTGACACTTTATCTTTACAGTGACCTGTGTAGCATCCTATACATCACATGTAAGTGATTATTCTGATACCATCATGTTTCATCGGTTATAAACTGGCGAAGCTTTATTTATTGTGGCTTTCAAAAAGATAATTTCATTGTATTTCAAAATGGCGTCCAACACAAGCACTATTTATTTTATAGAAATAGAAATGGTTAAGTTTGTTATTACCAGTGTTGTGAGTTAATATTTTTAATTAATTATAGTAAGGGAACATCTTAGGAGTTAGTGTAGTGAGTTTCAGAGCAGTGTAATAATTATTTGACCTAAAACTAAATGTTTTTATGAACATGACATGGGGATTTGCTAACTTTTGATTTCCCCCATTTTACATGACACAAATGGAGGCCACTATGGGCCAAAACTAACACGTAGGTTTCTGTAGGGTTCATGGCAAACGGATGCAGTTGCTCTCAGGAGGATATATAATAAAGGTGTGTTAGCTGCTGAGCCTATTTAGTGTGCATACGACACACCTGGCACAGTTTATTCATTTCACACGTAGCGTAGCGCGTGCATGTCGTCGTCCAATCCTTTTGTCAATCCTTCTTAACCGCCTTCGCTTCCGAATCAGCATTGCTATTGCATTTGACTGGTCAACGATCTGTATTTGTGTTTGCTTAAATAACTCAGACGAAGCTCATGTCTGAGGTCGGAAGGTAAACAGACGCCTCATATACAGCAGGTGGGTGCGGGAGGTTTTTCTTCTTCTTTTTCTCTCGGTTTTTTGGCGGATTGCAACTTTAAGGTGCATACCGCCACCTACTGTACTCGCCACCTACTGTACTCGCCGTGAAGTTGTTTGCGGCCTGCCAGTAAACCCAAAGCAGAAGAAGAAGAAGTGACGTCAGCGGTTCATTTGCCTAATGAACTCATTTTGGTGTGAACGCGATCTGCTTTAGTTCATCAGAACTAAAAGAGCTCTCATGAACTAAAGTTTTCATGAACTATTGTGGGAAAAGTACTTGGTGTGAACGCGCCAAATGGCCGGCCGTGGCCCAACCCCACATTCCCCTGATAGGTGGAGAGTTGGCCATATAGGCGGAGCACCACTTTTGTGACGTAGAAAATAATTCAAATCTGGATCAATCTGTATCAGATCCGTTGCAGCCCCGTTTTTAGAGATTTGGGTATGGAGGAAAAGAGAGAGGGTTGTGTTTTCTGACACTTGGTGAGTTCCCTGGAACACCGGGACACAGATTCATGTATAAAAGACGTACAAAAGTGCATTTTGCATGATAGGTCCCCTTTAACTAATTTAAGAAATGTATCGTTACAATATTCTTTTGGAATAGAAGACAATTTTTCCCTTTGTTATAGGAGACCTTTATTTTTGTAAAGTGAGGAGACAAGATTAATTAATTAATTTTCAGCCTGTCCTCCTACAAAAAACGACCATATAGGCCGATTGTTCATGCCCTTATTACGACCCAGAGACACGTTTTAAAGTGTATGTTGTTTCTTACACGACCATTAGAGGTGCTCTAGTGGTCGTGTAAGAAACAACATGCTTGATTGCAAACTCTCCGGAGGGACGTTTATTCACAAATAACCCTCTCTGGAAAATCCTAAATTGTGGAATAGTTTGGCCATTAAAATGTTTTTGATTCGATTTCTGGCGAGAAGTGTATATTGTACTCTTAGAATCCACGTCCAGTCGATGTGTAGGATCTATAGTTTGATAGATATTACGAAGATGATTTGAGGTCTCGCCAGGATAATGTGTATATGGGGCAGCTTCCATGTAAAGTTAGCGTGGGTGAAAACAGTTTTTCCAGTCTCGAAGTTTTCATAATAAAACCGGATATATTCCCCTCACTGTCAAATGATTACACAGTGATATCTGCATTAATCATCCACTAAAAAACATCAGTTTATCCTTGTTAATTACACAATATTGATTGGTTTAAATTGTGTACAATGCTTTTGTGTTTTTAACCTTCGATTCAGAGAAACAAATAGTTTTTTCGGAGTTAAGACACTACAGTTTCCGAAGACACTACACTACCCAGAATCCCCAGCTATCGTTTGGGACTACAACATCCGCCTTGCTTTACAAACCCCGTGATTAGTCATCAAGCCCTGTGATTGGATGTTGGAGTGGCAGTGCGACAAGGTTACGCTGAGTGTCAAACAGCTCTATGAAATGGAATGGAACCACGGCAGACTTTCCAAAACTGGAATTGGACGGGTCCAGCCCCCGGGTCCAGCCCCCCCCCCAGAACTACACATGCTGGCTATTGTGTGTTTCGCAACATGTTCTATGGCACGTCTCTTTATAAGACGTTTTGGTATTTCCCAAAATTAGAAGTTGCCATTATTATACTGTGTACACCCTGGAGGTTTAGGGATACGAAACACAGTGGTGTTATCAAATTTAAAACATATAATTAATAAATGGGTGAATTAATATACCCACATGACACCTAAGGTCAGAAGAGCTTTATTTAACAGCTGGTCTTATGTCTGTGACCCCTCCTGTTGTTCATTGATAAGCCTGAAACATGCACTTGTCAAGGTTCAGAGGAACATTTTGCAAATATGGCAGTCGATCATCTTAAGATAAGATACGATATACTTTATTGATCCCAAGTTGGGAAATGTTTTTGTAACAGCAGCATGTACTACTGTGTTCTACTCCACTACAATTCAGAGGTTAACCTGGTATTTTTACTCCACTACATTTATTTTAGTTACTTTGCAGATTCTGATTAATGATGTGAAATATAAACAACCCTTAAATCAGACTTTAGTTACACCTGAGTCAAACTCAGGGAAGGTGATTGTCAAGTGCCAAAATAAACTATGCAATATATTGGACGTTAAGTACTTTGTCAGACTTCATATTTATCTGTGGATAACCCCAACGTGTTTTTCTTATTCAAAAGAAGACCTTAACTTAAAGTATTCTTTAATGTTTAAATAAAGCCTTATTAGTTTGTCTGTTTTGCACATCCTCCTGTTAATATCTTTGGACGTCCTGCACTAAACTGTTTTATTGTAGAGATCACTACAGTATCTTCTTGATATTTTCTATTCTATATTTCTATCATGCCTTCTACTTTCCCCCAATTTTGTATGTAGGCTACTCTTAATATTTAAATGTTTTCATCAAATATAACATATTCAACAACAAAATTCAATAACGTGCTTTAACCACTAGGCGGTGCGGGTTAAAAAACCAGTGGTGTAGTTAATAAAACATAATAATATCAAACATAATATGACTATTAACTTTATTGTGAAATTAAAACAGAACGGTAAAGAAAAATACAGTTTCAGTCTCTCGATTTGAAGCTTATGCATTGTACCATGAACCTGTATAGACCTGTAACAGTCAATTGCATGAGGAGTTGGAAAGGTAGTTCAGTAAATAATATCTTTAAAAACTACAAAAAAATCCCTTTCTTTCAGCTGTGCACCGTTATAGTGTAAATATAACCTATCTACCAATTGGATCAAATATAAAAGTCAGCCGAATTAGTGTTGATACTGCAAGGAGACGTATTGTGTGAAAAGAAATGGAAGATGTTGTTTAATTGCTAATATATTTATGATCCACGTCACATATTCAGTTTTGGCGGCATTTCTTATAGTTTGTCAAAAGGTCTTCTGATCAGGGCTCTATAAATAAATATCTACGGCAGATATGTCATATTTAATGCAGCCGAACCGTGTATTACAATGCCGTTATGTGATGACTTCCAAAGAGAAAAGCAAGAACACTCGGAATAAAGTATTATTTTATTTAAAAAAAATGTTTTTCCGATTTCATATCGAATAAACACCATATCCCGACATGCATTGCGGCTAAAACAATCAATGTTTTAGCCTATCAAAATCTCTGAAAAAAGAAAGGTGTCTCTCAAAGGCATCGGCACCCTGCAAGAGAAAATGCAGGCGGTCGCGGACTGGCCAAATCCTCGCAACCAGAAGCAGCTGAAGAGTTTCCTGGGCCTGGCCTCGTACTACAGGAAGTTTGTACGGGGTTTTGCTTGCACTGCTGCACCCCTGTTCCAGCTGCTACAGAAGGACAGTGATTTCCTTTGGTCTGAGCAATGTCAAGCAGCGTTTGACAGCCTTCGGCGTGCCTTGAGTGAGGCCCCGGTTCTCGCCCCAGCCAACCCCAGTCTGCCATTCACCCTGGACACAGACGCTAGCGGCGTGGGTGTAGGCAGAGTGCTCTCCCAGACTACACCAGAGGGGGAGCGGGTGGTGGCATACTTCAGCCGGATGCCACTACTGTGAGAAGAGAGAGATCCATGAAAAGGAGCTGCTGGAGGAGGAACACCGTCTGTGCTGCAGCTCGACAAGTTGAAGAGGTTATTTGCCGGGAGCTTCAGACAGTGGACGTGGCAGAGTGGAAGCAACAGCAAGAGCTGGACACAGACCTACAGCCTGTACTGCAGTGGGTCAAGGCCAGGGGCGGACTGGGACTACAAATCAGCCCGGGACTCTCGACCGCCCCACTTCGGTACGGGGGGGGGGGGGGGGGGGGGGGGGTTTGCTAGTGAGTTATCCGAGCGGCCCACATCGTCCGACCGGCCCACTTCAGTACCGAGCGTTCCGATGGCCAGTCCGCCCCTGGTCGAGGCGCAGCAGCAGCCATCGTGAGAGGAAGTGGCAGTGTTCTCCAAAGCAACCAAGGGGCTGTGGTCTCAGTTTGAGGCTCTGTGTCAGGGCGTACTACAGCGTGCGTGGAAGGAGCCAGCAACGGGGGAGAAGAGATGGCAGGTGGTGGTCCCGAGGGGTCTGCAAGAGGCTGTACTCAAGGCCATGCATGGAACGGCAGGCTCTGGGCACTTTGGCGTCACTAAGACTCTCCGCCGCCTTCGCCAGGGCTGCTACTGGGGGCAGTGCCGGAGGGATGTCGAAGACTTCTGTCGCAGCTGTGACCCTTGTATGGCTCGGAAGGGCCCCCCTGGTCGTTCCCATGCTCCGCTGCAACAGTTTCCCGTGGGGGCCCCAATGGAGAGAGTAGCGGTTGATGTGGTGGGGCCTCTACCTTTGTCAAACAGGGGTAACCGCTACGTCCTCACGGCTATAGACTATTTCACAAAATGGCGCAGATGCCTTGGTGGCCGGCATGTTCAGCCGGTTTGGAGTGCCGGAGTCCCTGCATAGTGACCAGGGGAGGAACTTCGAGTCCCGGGTGTTCGCCTCCATGTGCACACAACTGGGCATGCACAAAACACGCACCTCCCCCTTGCGGCCTCAGAGCGACGGACTAGTCGAGAGATTCCATCGCACCATGGGCCAGCAGCTGGCCATCCTGACGTCTCAGCACCAGCGTGATTGGGAGGAGCATCTGCCCCTTGTGCTCATGGCATGTCGCTCTGCAGTCCAGGAGTCCTCCACCTGTTCTCCTGCCCTCCTCATGTTAGGGAGAGAGCTTCGCACCCCTGCTATTTTGGCGTTTGGTCAGCCGTCAGATTCCCTGGACACTCCTCCAGGGCCCAAGTACGCCAGGAGACTACAGGACCGCCTTGATTCCGCTCACGCCTTTGCCCGCGATCAGCAGAAAAGTGCTGGGGTGAGACAGAAACGGAACTATGACATCAGGACAAGAGGCCAGCACTTCCGGGCCGGGGAGCTGGTCTGGGTCTACAGCCCACAACGAAAAAAAGGCCGGTGCCCAAAACTGGACAGCCAGTGGGTTGGTCCCTGCAGAGTACTGGAGAGGGTGGGGGAAGTGGTCTACAGGGTGCAGCTGCCTCCCAAGGGGAGAAAAGTTGTGCTCCACAGAGACAGGTTGGCTCCTTACAGAGGAGTCGCTTCTCCACATGCCCAAGGGACACCGGGGCCCACAGCCTCCACCTCGACACCCCCACCCAGGTCCCCCGGCGAGCAGAGCAGCAGCCCCCCGTCAGTGACTGAGTTCCCCCCCACTTTCTTCCCCTTTCCCCGCCTGGACCAGAACCGGCGCCCCCTGTCCCCCTGACCCCAGCCCCCCTGCCGAGAAGGCAGACACGACCCCCGAGTCGGTTCAGAGACTTTGTGTGGTAGTTAAAGTTTATAGTGAGACCCCTCGGTTCCTGTAGAGGGCAAGAATGCGCCCTGGTCTCACTGGAAGGGATGGTAGTCCACCCAGACCTTCCTAGTTCAACTAAAGAAAAATGTGTTACACGTTCTCGCTGCTGTGGGTTAGTGTTTAGTTGCAGGTTTTTGTTCTAGTTTTTATTTGTCCCTCGTGGGCGAGGAACTTTGTAGTAGGGGGGTAGTGTAGCGACCCTGCATAGGGTGCTGGGTGTGTCACTCAAGCGTCTCCCGTCTCTCTGCCAATCACAGAGCTGCACAGTAATGTTGGTCGGTGTGCGGGCCTGTGGTTGGGGGAGCAGAGGGGGATGGGGAGTCGTGACGTTGACCCTGCTTTGTGTGTGAGTTAGGGAGTGGAGTAGAGAGTAATGATGAACCTGTAACCTGTAACCTGAGCTGTATTCTATAACCGTAAGCGAACAAAGGAGTTATTAAACCAATCACTGGAAGCCTGTTTCCGACTCCCTTTGTCGGACGTTACAGTATTAACGCTGTGTTTCACATTCAACGGTGAAACGCATTAATCGGAGCTATTATACCAGGCAAGGTGTGTTTTCTGACAACAGCACGCCGGCAATAGCGTCTCTTGAACCCGCTTTGACAGCACTTTCTGCGGTTTATTCCACTCACGTGCACACGCCCACCTGCTGGCTCCTTTACTGGAGTTTACAGCGGGGCGACAAGTGTGGGACAGTGTTCTGTCCTCTGAGGATGAGTAACCCCTAATTTCCACCGGGTCCGTCTGCGTCGCGTTACGGCCGCGTTACGGCCGCGTTACGGCCGCGTTACGGCTGCGCCGCGGCGTTCGCAAAGATCGCGGCCACTCTAGTCAATGGGTGCTATTCCACCACACGCGGCGCGTTACGGCTCAGAAGCGTCCCAGAAGCGTCCCAGAAGCGTCTCGGCGCAGGGCTCCTCTAAAATTAGGATGAATCCTATTTTTGACGCGACGCAGCCGTAAGGTAATGTCGGGCAGGCAGGAAGTGGAACGTTCAGAGCATATATAGCATATGTATATATATATATATATACAAACACACAAACTAATTTTGCAGACCCTATCCCTCCGTAGTCTTTCAAGTAGGAGGAGAAATGCCAGCGTTCTCCTCCGGTTTACAGGCACTGTGTAAATTATATATATAGAATAATTATGATGATGAATGCATTTTTTTACCACTAAAATACAGCAACACATCTTTGATTCATGTCGTTTATAACTGGAATATTACAGTTATTATTAACTTTGTCTGTACAAAGTAGCCTGTCCAGGAAATATGCCCAAATCAACAAAAACTGCGAGCCTGCATGCACGACGCTCCGCTTCTGGAACGCGCCCGGTGGGTTATGACGCTAGAGGAGGTCGGACCAAAACCGCGGCGCAGCCGTAACGCGACGCAGACGGACCCGTTGGAAACTAGGGGTAAGAAGCAGCATACGCCAAGCTGCGACTACTACTCATCCACGTGACCAAGGAAATCGATCCAAAGAGCCCTTCCGTAAACACGGGGGCTGCCAGGAGATCATCACAGTCTTTTTGGAAAGTGCCATGCGGCGTGATCCCCCAGGGACATCACACGGCAAGCAGCAGTGGACTTCCATGGACGCCGGACCCGGAAGTGCCCGACAACGAGAAGTCCTCGTCATCCTCCTCCACGGCAAACGGAGCCATCCGCCCCGCTGGAATGGCGAACGTGAATGCCACCGCCTCGGCCATATCCTGGTCCCCCAAACACTCGAAGCAGAGGTGGTGGGGATCGGCGCCCGCTATTAAGCCAGGTCACAAAGGATAGGCCCGGGTTTCTAGAAGGGGCGACTCGATGAAGGTATGATAACTATTTCTTCTTCTTTCAAACGTTTTACTTTCTCTGCTTCAGTTGTTGCTCGCTCGTAGAGATGGGTGAGTCCTGATTCATCCGGATCATTAACCCGGATCCTAGTAATGAGCTGATCGTGAGGAGTCTTCCCTCTCCATTAACCCGAGTCCTTTGAGTCCTACACCTGG